>NC_091057.1:157628071-157999018 GCF_000393655.2 Nicotiana sylvestris
CAGATGCTGAAAGTTTTCCTTCAGATGCTGAAGATGAATTAGATGAAGAACATAAGGAGAAAATAGCTGCCAAGAGAAGGAAGAAAGCTCTGATATTTGGTCCAACTGTCAAGAAAATAACCTAGGAGTTGGGGCTGATTTTTTAGAGTGTTGAACAATTTAGGTTTGATGTTAGTAAACATGCAATTCAGAAAGGAGTTCAAATTAAAAAGTATATTAATGAACATGGTAGGGTGAGGGTAAGATGCATGAATCCAAAATGTTCATGGATCTTGGCTGCAAGCAAAGATGACAAATCCAACAATTTTAAGGTAAAAAGGTATTGTCCTGTCCACAAGTGTACAAAACAAATAAAAACAAGCTTTGCAACTCCTGACACCTAGCAAAGCATTACAGGGATAAGATTGTGTGTCAACCAAATATGAAAGTTTGGGAGCTAAAGAAACTCATTAAGGATGAACTGGACATGTATGTTGGTAGGTCTACTGTACATAAAGCTAGAGCAAAAATTCTGAAGGAGATAATAGGTGATGTGCATGCTGAGTTCAAAAGACTCTATGATTATAGAGATATTCTGTTACAGACAAATCCAGGTACAACTTCTGTTGTGAAGGTAGAAGATCAAGGTGAAGGCAAGATTGTCTTCAATTCATTTTATGTTTGCTTCTATGCTATGAAAAAAAGATGGTCTGAAGTTTGCAGAAGGATAATTGGTCTTGATGGTTGTTTTCTGAAAGGCATTTGTAAGGGTCAACTTCTTTTAGCAGTATCAAATGATGGAAATAATCAGATGTTTCCTATAGCTTGGGCCATTGTAGAGGTTGAGAACAGTTTCACTTGGACATGGTTTCTGAAGTGTTTGACTCATGACTTAGAGCTTCAAGATGGAAGGGATCTTACTATCATGTCTGATATGCAAAAGGTGAATATATTCTTCTGTTTCTGTTTTCTGTCAATATTTATTTTTTCTAATTTTTGTTTTTGTTGGCAACTAATTCAATTCTTTTTATGTTTAAGGGATTGCTTAAAGCTGTATCAGAAGTGTTGCCTGAAAGTGAACATAGGTGGTGTGCCAGACATATATTAGCAAACTGGTCCAAAGATCGGATATGATTAGAGAGGAGAAACAATTTCTGGAGGTTTGCTAGAGCATCATGTGTGGCAGAACTGAATTTTTCACCTGGACAGTTTGAATATGCTTGGGAATGAGATATATGAGAGCCTCTTGAGGTATAACAAGGAAACCTGGTGCAGAGCATACTTCAACTGTGATAGGAAATGTGATATAATTGACAACAATATGTGCGAGACATTTAATGCTTGGATACTTGCTGCTCGGCACAAGACAATTATCACAATGTTGGAGGAAATTTGAGTGAAGATGATGGAGAGAATAGGAAAGTTGAGGGAGTTTGCATATACATAGATATGTGATATATCCCCAATTGCTATGAAGGTGTATCAGAATAATATTGCCCAATCTATAAGGTGTACAATCAAGTGGAATGGTGAATATGGCTACGAGGTTGAGGATACCTCATTAAGAGTGGTGCTGAAGCATTGTGTGAATATGCAAGCTCAAACTTGTACATGCAGGTCATGGATGCTGAAGGGTATCCCTTGTGCTCATGCCATTGTTGCTATGCATTTCAAGAACCTTGACCCAATTAACTACATATCTCACTGGTACCGCAAATCCACCTATCTGAAGGCATATTCAACATTCATCCAACCTGTGCCAAACATGCAGATGTGGTCAACATCTACCAATCCACCAATTGAACCCCCACCAATTAAAAAGATGTCTGGCAGACCAAAGAAGAAGAGAAGAAGAGAATAAACTGAACATCCTACTTCTGGAAAGGTTTCAAGAATGGGTATAGAGATGACATGTTCAAACTGTGGTAGATATGGACACAACAAGAGGAGCTGCCCTAAGAAAGCAAGGCCTACAGATTCTACTCCAACAAATGCTTCATATATACAAAAATGTGGAGAAAGAGGAAGAGGAAGAGGCAGAGCAAGAGGAACAGGAACTGTTGCCAGAGCTTCAACTCCAACTACTTTTGCCCCTGCTGCTGCTCGTAGAGGAAGAGGAACTGATAGTGGTAGGGGAAGTTCTGGGTTAGGACTATTTCAATCAAGCAGTGGGTTCACAAATTTTTCTGTAAGTAGTTCAAAGTTAATTTTATATCTTGTTTGCTTTAATAACTTTACTGAATATTTTCTGTTTTTGGCAGTCTGGTGGAGGTAAGCCAAGAGTGGTCTCTCATGGTGGTGAAAAGAGGTCCTTGGCAGATATTCTGGAATGTGCATACAAGCCAAGAAGTGGTGTAAAATAGAATGGTAGACCAGCCATTACTAGAAGACAACTTAAAAGAAGTGCTGCAACTCGTTCCAGAACTGCCGCATCTCAATCCAATTTAAGTCAAGCAAGTTCATCATCCCAGCCATCCAAGAACAACCACTGAATTTTGTTATTGTCACTGTTAATTTATTTTGGAACTGCTGTAATTTCCCTTTAGAACTGTAATTTATTTTGGAACTGCTGTTAGGTTAATTTGGAATTGCTATTTAGGTTTGCTGTTAGTGTTGTTATTTTGTTAAGGCAACCTACTGTTATTTTGGTATGCTGTAAAATTGGGCAGCGTATATTTTTGTTAAGGCAGACTGCTGCTATTAGGTAACTGTAATGAACACCTTTACTCTATGATGAAATATATTTTTAGTGTTGTTTGATAATTTCTATGTGTCTTTAGTGATGTATGAATGCTGTTATTTTGGTATGTTGTTAAGCATTTGTGCTGTCATTTTTGTATGCTGTTATTTCTAGAAAATTTCAGCATTTGAGTTGTATATCAGCCACTATTTGACTGTGTTTTAGTGTTTTATCAGTCATAATTTGAGGTGTGTTTTAACTGCACTATCAACTCACACAGCAACAAAGTCAAACGAAACAACATTAACACTTTCCAAAAAAATCATTCAACTCACACAGCAACAAACTCAAACAAAACAACATTAACAATTGCCAAAAGATTTCATTCATTTCTAACAAAAGGGATACAAAATCTACCAAAAAACTTCATTCATTTTCTTGCATTATATAACAATCTTTAGAACTACCTAACACAATCAACTTTAACACAATTGCAATTAAAATCAGCACACACAATTTCCTCCAATTTCTTTGGTTTCTATTTTCCTTCAACAATGCATCAAATGCCCTCTTTTTCTTCAGCAGCCCCAAAATCACCATTTTCAAGTGCTCTGGAGTTGGGGGGTCAAACCACATAAAGAAATTACATGCCGATCGATTGTCCCTCTGAAAAATTGAAGAAAAAAAATTATTACGGAATATAAAATCGATAAGAAAAGTACAATTCATATTTACCTCATAAAATGGACATCCGTAAAATCGATGACCCGGATTATCAACATTCCATGACTGTATCACCACATCTTCTTCACCACAATAGCAAAATTTTCTCAGATTATGCATTTTCCCAAACCTTAAAATTGAGCCCTAGAAATTTAACCCTTTGTCAAAAAAGAGAAGGAAGAAATAGAAGAAGATTGTAATATTGGCTTCGAGCTTCAAGAAGAGGAATAAATTTTGGATTCAAGAAGATAAAATTTTCTTCAATTTAGAGCTTTCAAGGAGGAAGAAGAAGATGAAAATCGGGTCCTAGTATAGATAGAAATGGGTTAATGTCCTTTTAATCTTTTAAAAAGGGTCGTTGGAATGTGTTTTTGATCATTTATTAAAGATAAAAATTGTCTTGAAATACTGTCCACGCGCTTGGTCCAATTTATATTACACACATTTAGATTTGGTCAAAGAAATTGTATACTAGGCATACTTTAGAAAAGTTACGTGTATAAGGTTATTATGGTCCACAAAAAAATATGTAAACGGAATTTGGGCCATAGATCGGGTGACAAGTTATGTAATTTTCCAAGCTTGAATAATACGGGGAAATGTGGATAGGATTGGAGATGGTAGGTGACAAAAGCAGACAGATGAAGAATCTTGAAAGTTGCAGAAATCTTAATTATGATTTAAAATGTCCAAATTTAATACTTGTACAATTTTTTATAGGACAAATCACAGTATCATTATTATCTCTACTTCCTTCTTCCCCTCTCTCTTGTCTGAACCTTTTTACTACTACTTGTCCAAACAACTCTTTTTTCCTCTCTCTCCCTCTCTCTCTCTCTCTAGAATCATCCTAAGAGAAAAAAAAGCAACCATGTCTTCTCCAAGCAAACGCCGTGAGATGGACTTAATGAAATTGTGAATCTCTAATCAGTTCTTATTAAAAAACTAATCTTTTTTTGTTGTTGTTAAAATTGGAGTTCTATTTGTTTGATTCTTTTTTAATTTTCTGTTTATTTTACTTGTCTGAATTAGGATGATGAGCGATTACAAAGTAGAGATGATTAATGATGGCATGCAAGAGTTTTATGTGCATTTCCTTGGACCTACTGAAAGTAAATTCTGCTCTACCCTTTTCTCAATCTTCTTTCTTTTTTGCCTATTTATTAAAGTTTTTAGCTTTTTAAGCCATTTTCCTTAGGAGGGTCTTTGTCGTTTCTAATTAGTGATTGAAATTTATGGTTGCTGTTCTTTTCTTCTGATGGTGTTTTCTTTTGGTGGGGGTTATGATTCTTGATCAAAATTATTTAAGAAGTATGGGGGGGAAAGTGGACATTAACTTGGGTAATTAATGTACACACAGATGTTTGATCTTTTGATTCTGTTTGCCCTCTATTTGTGAAAGTGAATTAGGATTTTGATGTTGTAATTAGTTAATAGTTGTGCTTTTTGGATCCTAAATTAGAAAAGATATAAAGGAGTGATCTTTTGGAGCTCTAGTTACTATTTTTGCATATATCAGCTGACTGGCTCTTCACCAATGAGTCTTCAAGTTACATCTTTGCATTTAGTAGAATTCAATTTGATTTTCTTTTTTGCAAAAGTTGTTTTGGATGTGGCGTTTTCTTCAGTTTTTGCTCATACTTGAGGTGATTTTTGTAGGTCCGTATCATGGCGGTGTGTGGAAAATAAGGGTGGAACTTCCTGATGCTTACCCGTATAAATCTCCATCCATTGGTTTTATTAACAAAATCTACCACCCAAATGTTGATGAGATGTCAGTGCTAATGCGCTTCATTGCTATAATTATAGGAGATTTCATCGTTCTCATTTCTTTAATGAAAGTCTAAAATTTCATGAATTATCTTTTTTCAGGTCTGGCTCAGTTTGCTTAGATGTTATCAATCAGACTTGGAGTCCCATGTTTGGTAATCTGAAATTACAACACTTACAAGCATAATTGGATACTACTTACTTGATAATTCTTATTAGCTTTTCTAGTATTATCACTATGAGAAACTTATCTGGTATTAAACAACTTGGCAGATCTGGTAAATGTGTTTGAGGTGTTTCTACCCCAACTTCTCTTGTATCCAAACCCATCAGACCCATTGAATGGAGAGGCTGCTTCCCTAATGATGCGAGACCGGGCTGCATATGAACTAAGAGTTAAAGGTATTGACTCCTAATGCTTTCATATTACTTCAATCAATTGCAAGGCCAAGGGAGGATTAGATTTCTTGGCGGTCTGTAGGTGTACGCATGGTCACGTATTTGGGGTGGAGTAGATTAGGCTTAAAATCACAATCTTAATGGTTTGGTCAATTTTCTGGAAATTTGAGTAATTTCCTCAGTATCTATTTGCTCTATAATTTACCACTAGCATTCTGTTATAGACAGTGTATTCTATAAGTAACGTCTGTCACATTTTCATGTTTAGTGCAAGTTCTGATGAGGTGTCTCAATCGACACGCGTCAAATATTAGGAACTCCGCTTATTTAAGCTGTAGAAGCTATTTGATATTCGAATTGAAATTTAGGTTAGTTGTTGTTGCCTTGAAACTAGTTAATGATAGTAGTTTACACTGGAAGGATATAGGAGCCAATTGCCAGAGAACTACAAGCAGATGGAAGTTAACGGCCCATGAATAAATTTTGTCCCCACGAACTGCTTAAAGAAAGGCTAGCCTTGTAGTCAGGGCACATAGTATTAGGAACCTTGTCCGTTCTTACTCTGATTCAATATTCTATTCAATCTAGGAATAATGTTCAACCTGGTTAAATCTCCTACCTTCTCACAATAGGATTTACTCTGTGTGCTGTTTAGGAGAAGCAAACAAATTCATCCATTCTGTGTGCTGTTTAGGCACAATCTCATTCAAATCTATTGTCTGTGGTGTCTAATGATGGAAGCATCTCAAATGACATCTCGAAATGCACCAACTTTTGCTTTGCATCTATTTTCTGGTTTTCATGATGTTATTATTTTTTCTAATGGTATCTGTTGGTGGTACTGATATTGTCTTTTTTCGTCCTCTTGGGCCGAGGGTCTTTCGGAGACAGCCTCTCTACTCCTCGGGGTAGGGGTAAGGTCTGCGTACACACTACCCTCCCCAGACCCACTAGTGGAATTTTATTGGGTCGTCGTTGTTGTTGTTAAATGCACCAACTATTGGCTTAAGAACTGCCTTCACTTTCTTTAGTGAGGAAAAACCATCTCGGTGTGTAAAAACAGAGGCTATTCCAATTCCAATTGGACATTATTTGTTGAGCATATTCTCTTTTGATCAAGTGGCTAAATGCCCTTCTTCTTTACTATCCTGCGTTTGAAAGTGGAGAAAACAGTGGAATATGGAAGTGCAACTTCCTAAAATTGATGTGCTTGTTTTATACGGATTTTTATTTGCTTATTAGTTTCCACCCTTTCTCTCACCTCTGACTGGTAAGAATTTATGGGGCGACTGGATGCATCTTGGTGTATCTCGTATGTGTTGTCATGGCTATTTATGAAACATGAAGAGATTCTCGTAAGTTGCAAGGTTAATGTATTTTGCTGTTTTAATAATGCCTTGAGTGGAGAAAGCTTATTATTTTTAGCATTTAAGTAATGTTTATGGTATGGGCGTGTGACATGCCATAATGCTAAAATTTGACGTGCTTGTTTACTGGTGAATGTCTCCAGCTTACCCATAAACATCTGCTTTTGCCTTCTCCTTATATGTGATTACTTCATAATGCAGTATTCCTTGCTTTCTGATATAAAAGATGCAAGTTATGACCCCTAAGTCCTAATTAATGCCACAGTTTCTACTTAATTTTCCTTTCAAAAGTGAAGGACATGAGATTATTTCTTTTCTTTTTTTCAAAAATAAAGGTGAAGGGGATGAAAATGAGATACTCCTTGGGCATTATCGAAGCAATCTCACCTTTTTTTAAAATTGTTAAACAGATAGCATCACTCGCTCCTGATTTTCTTGTAGCCGTTCTCTAAAGAACGGGAGGAAGGAAAAAGAACCTTTTACCCATAAAAATGGAAGTTGATGCTGTTATTATCACAGGTCATTCTCCCTTAAGAGGATTAGCTTGAATAGATATTCTTTGATAAGTGGATTAGCTGAATAGAAATTTGGCATCTTCGTGAAAGTTATATCTAACTAGGCGTTGCGTTCTCTAATGATGCACGAAAATTTTCTACGTTCTCTAATGATGCACGAAAATTTTCTATATTCTCTAATGATGGATGAAACTTTTCTACATTCATACTCATGTCCCACAGGTATAAGTGGTGATTAATATGTTAGGAGGTTGAACCTTTACATTAAATTGGTAAGTATTTTGCATTTTCCGAAGAGTTCAAGATGTAGTATTAATATGGCGTTTACGTGCTTGCATCCAGAATATTGTCAGAAATATGCAAAGCCTGAAGATGTAGGAGCTGCCCCTGAGGAGAAGTCAAGTGATGAGGAGTTAAGTGAAGCGGAATATGATTCAGCTGACGATGCAGTTGCTGGCCCTGTTGATCCATGAGCCTCTCTGCTGATTTCACTTTCTGTATCTGTAAATGATGTTCTTAGTTCTGTTTAAAATCAAGTTGACCTACAAAGTTCAAGACTATTCATTGGGGAAAGATGCAAAACAAAGTTCCCCTTGTTTATTAGTTTTTAGCTTCAATGTAAATAACTTCACCTTTTAATTTCTTTGTTCTTGATATTGCTGTTATTTGTGTTCTTCTTTTCCCTTTTTTGGGTCTTCCGGGGGGGGGGGGGGGAATAATTTGGAAATGAACGGAAAGGAAAAGCCTTTCTTGTAAATACACGGGTGGACCAGAAAGCTATAGGAAAGACTATAAGCAATTTACTTCAATTAAAAATAAAGCCTTATAACTCCTGCATAACTCAACTTATAGTTTAGTTTTTGTATTTAATTTCTGTGGAAAATAGTAAAATAGGATCTAATATAACTTTTCTATTTTTGGTTTTCTCCTGGAAGCTGATTTATGGCCATTCTTAGAGGATCTTTCTCAGAAACAAATTTTGCCTATACAAGAGGTGCACTAAAAATATTTCCACAAAGTTAAATGAATAGTTGTCTCTGGTACAGTCTTCAAGAGTGTACCTTTCATCCTATATAAGTAACTAGTATCAAGTATGAACTGCTACAATATCAACAAGGAATAACCATTTACAACCATAGAAAGGAAACTCAAACTCAGATAACAAACTGATACTCCTTTGTTCCATTACCCCCTTCAGTTATGTGCCCTACCATAGCCATGTTACCACACAAAATCTGACAACCTCTTATTGGGCTGTTTTGGTCTTCGGCTTCTTCTAAGCACAACCACCCCAGGCTCAATTGCATTGACATCCTGTTGGTCATCAGAGCTCATAGCAGGGTCCATACTTGAGTCCATAACAATAACATGGGTTAACAGGCGGCGTTTGAAACGATGTATAACATCAGTTGGAGGTTTGCATAGTAAAGCTTCAAGAGAGTCATTGTTGTATACTTCAAGACAAGATATTTGAAAACATTCAGGAGAAACCATACCAGGAGACTTGCCAATAACAAATCTCTGAAACTTTCCAACAGATTGATCATAAGAATAAATAGGGATATAAGAATTATTAGCTTTAGGATTAGCCAGCAGTATCTCACCTGTTGGAAGGTTACCAAAACTACACCAGCTTTCCCTATTACATCTTACCAGTTCTTCAGGTAAGGTCATGGAATGGTTGATCCACCTACTGCATTGTACATCTTTAAGTTCCCATAGTTTCAACTCCCTCAGTTTCCATGGTTTGGTAGTGTCCGAATCCAGACATCCCACAGCCAAACATCCGTTGAATTGCATCAATCTGACTGGTTCAACAGTTATTAGGAAGATGTTACCAAACTTAATCTCATTCAGGTAGAATGCAGATATAGAAACTTCCATTTCTTTCCCTAGGAAGCGTGTAGACACATACCAATACAGAATTCCATCAATACAAACACTTTGCGGGGGCAATAACTCTAGATTTACTTGAATACTCCTCACCCGATTCCACGAGCTATTTGTCATGTCCGCTCCTATGGTAAGAATCTCTGCTATAACAAGAGGTAACCTGTTATTGCAGTAACTAAGGCTGAGCAGCTTGTACGAGCCACTGATGGGATCAAAGCCAAAATGGAAACGAGTTGATCCATTATTGCAGTAAAACTGAGGGAGTGGGAGCTCAATTGTTTCACCAGTGTACAAGTTGCAGATAGAAAGGCCAAGAGATGGGGTACAGAAACATAACAGGCCATTAATGACTTGTGTGAATTTAATTGGTTTATCTTCTCCACATTCATAATCAATCCGCTCGATGAAAGGAGATTCACCTTCCCATCCAATGGACTTCTCCTCAAGACAGAGCCTTGCTTGTAACAAGCGCGACCACAAAGATCCCAAAGACACAGTGGAGATGACAATGCCCAAGTTGCGAACGTGATGCAGTTTCATGAATTCGGGGTCAGAGATGGTCGAGCACCAGGCCTTGGAGACGCACTTGCATTGGTATAGAGGCTTCAATGGCAGCCATAACAGAACCTCAAGTACCATGGCTTCAGGTAATCCCTCTAGCAACAATTGAGCTGCAATACATGCCATTTTCTTTGCCATTGCTCGCACGACTTCTTGCCGAGGGTCTTTTAGAAACAATCTCTCTACTTTCCCGGGGTAGGAGTAAGGTCTGCGTACACACTACCCTCCACGCTTGTAGGATTTCACTAGGTTTGTTATTGTTGTTATTGTTTGCTCGCACGACTTCTAGGGATTTCTCCTACAAATGAATGCAAAAAGTAAAACACTTATCTTGTACATAAAAATATGTTTTTCCCTCGATAGCAATATTTTGAGAATAACCTTATAATGAATAGGGTAACCTAGAAGAACATCCATTTCAATACCATCTAGAACAAAAAAGTGAGAATTAAAATCAGTGTTCTTAAAAGTAAGAAGCGAAAAATAAAAAGGCAACACTCCTCCTGGGCAGACTTCTTTGAAGTAAACCACACAATTTACAGAAAACACAAAATTTACAGGACAAATCGGATAGTACTTATAACAGCAAAATTACGATTAACTTCATTTATCTCAATATCAAATAAACAACAATGACAAAGTAATCCTAACAATTCAAATTAATATCATTAAGATGTACTGTTTACAGGTCCATGGACAGAAATTTCCAAAAGGAAATTGATTTTCAATTTTCAAAAAATCAACCATACAAAAGAATTAACATGCAAAATTAGCGTCTTATTTAATTTCTTTAGGAACTGTACTGATATTTGGCAGTAGTTGGAAATGTCATATATTGATTTTCCTAACAATCAACTTTTAAACAAAGAATTCGAGGATTAACAGAAAATAGATCTCTGTTACCTCCTCTTTATTTTTCATTTCAACTTCTAAAATCACATCCAAAGAAGCGATTGCGTTTGACTTGCTTTATCATTCACTGTTCGAAGTACATGACTTTTTGAAGTCGATAAATATTTTTTAACCATTGAGTTTTAGTTATAACATGAAGTTGACACCTTAAGAAGCATTTCAAGAGTAAAGTAAGAGGACCCTCAGACTCAGAGGCATCGAAGTGACTGATTGTAGCCTAAGGACTAAACGTGAGATTATTGAGTTTAAAAAAGCAGCTAAAGCTTCTGGAAATGTCAATGCAACAATAGCAAATTTTCATATAACTATGTATCACAAATTACAAGTCAACAAAATCAGTGTAAAGAAGAAAAACCTGGACAGGGACAAAGCTCAGAAGCAACACTGAAGCTGGCAACTCTTTCATTGGTAAATAAACAAACACAAGAGATGGGGAAACAGATGCCGGTGAAATGCGACCCTCGTTTATTCGTACGGACAGAATCCCATTCGCTTGAATTTTTGTCTCTATTTGTTTAATTCTAGTACTAGTATTTTCTTATTATTAGAAAAGTTTTTGCTAATCACGATTCCTGTTAAATATAATAATCATAGTTTATTAAATATTTGACGAAAATCAATATTCCGCGATTCATGCTTATTTTTTGACAAGCTTAGAGGACCATAACTAATCAGAAAGTATATAGTTAAGCAATCATTTTGAACATGAGGAACCATTTTTGTCATTTTCTCTAGTAAACTATATGTCCCCTTTTATTTCAGACTTGATCATTTCTTGTGGAGAAAATATCAGTTTAGTCTTTTTCAAATATATATGGTATAATTAATTTTCTGGTGTTTGGTTGCCATTTGCTAGGATAAGTGCCTTGTAACTGTGCTCGCCAATTCATAAAACTTCTGTTAGCCTAACTTCTAAACCAAAAAAAGAAAATCTCATAGTAGCAAATTACAACTAACATACCCAGTATAGTTTCACAAGTGGGGTCTGGGGAGGATAGAGTGTACGCAAACCTTACCCTTGTCTTTAAAATGCAGAGAAATTGTTTCCGTGAGATCCTCGGCTCAGGAAGGGGAGAGGGGAAGGGCAATAACAAGCAAACCGAACTGACAACTAAACCAAAAATACGAAACTAGCAAAAGGTAATGCAATCAGAAAACCAAAACACAAGACAACAAGTAGTAATAGAAGATTAGGGGTACGAAAAAAATACGGAAGGCACTAAGTGGTGTATCAAAGCTACTGCTACAAACAAGGACAACATTCGACTACCTAACCCTTTACCTTAATTCTCACCATCCACACCTTCCTATCCATGGTTATGTCCTCGGTGAACTGGAGCAACATCATATCTTGCCTAATCACCTCTCCCCAATACTTCTTCGGCCTGCCTCTACCTCTCCATTGGCCCTCCCATGCTAGCCCCTCACACTTCCTCACCGGAGCATCAGTGCCTCTCCTCTTCACATGCCCCAACCATCTAAATCCCGCATCTTGTCCTCTACAGGGGCCACACCCACCTTGTCCCGAATAACTTCATTTCTTATTTTATCTAACCTGGTATGCCCTCACATTCACCTCAACATCCTCATCTCCGCCACCTTCATCTTCTGGATATGGGATGTCTTGACCGGCCAACACTCCGCCTCATATAGCGTAGTCGGTCTGACCACCGCTCTATAGAACTTACCTTTAAGTTTTGGTGGCACATTTTTATCACACAAAACACCGGAAGTGAACCTCCATTTCATCCATCCCACCTCAATACGGTATGTGACATCCTCGTCAATCTCATAGTAGTAAACTAAATTCAAATAATATTCCGAAGATCAGAACAGCCTACTACTAAATTCAAATAATATTCCGAAGATCAGAACAGCCAGTGGCCAATTGCAAAAGGACAATTGTCGGCGATTGTTTCATAGCGATATCAAAGAGAGCACGGTATTTAGCGAAGAAACACAAAATGCAGACGAATACGGCTTAGTTTATTGAGAATTGATTTTGAAAAAGAAAAAAAAAAGGAAGAGGTTGCATGTAAATAGGGCGAGCACCCTTTGGCAGCTTTTCATAATCTGGCACTCAACCATTTCTACAAAAATAGAAAAAGATAAGAGGAGGAACAAGAAGAAAAAGACAAATCTCAGACAAGCAGTTGCTAATGGCGGACAGTAAGAAGCCTATCTTCAATAGCATATTTATCATACAAGTGAGGCTGGGGATGGAATGGAGGAAGTACACAGCTCAGGAGGTATGAAAATCCGAAGGGCCGGTTATTCACAGCACCTCAATAGAGTATCATCAGCTATTAGCATTACATTGTACACCTTTAACAACTATAATCATAAATGACTTTGCCGCCTTCTTGCAGAGTCTGATCTCAGTCTCTTCACAGGGTTTGCCCAGCCAACAGAGCTGCTGCTACCACTGCCATTCAACTGATTTTGGGGTGGTGTCTGCTGGTTTAACCTTCCCCCCTCCTTCACAGTTGGGATCGAGCCTGGACTTCTGATACTGCGGGGAACACTAGGTGGTGAGACAGGACCAGCAGAACTACTCCCAGGTTTCATACCCAACTTCTCTCTATCTTTTCTCTTCTTCTTGCAAATAACAAGCTCCCCTGGATGAGTGAACGGGCGCGAATCATCCTGTTGGCTAAGCTCCCGGCCGCTGCTACCACCAAATCTTGTTTCTCTTTGAGCCATATGATTCTTAGCCTTGGCATCTTCACCGGCATGGAGTGCTCCACGTGTCTTTGGTTTCTGTAGCGGGCTAGGGTCAGGTTCCATTTCATTTATCAGTTTATGTCTCTTGTTCTGACCTACAGGCATCTGCCTTGAAGATGCGCCGGGTGTAGTACTAGCTGCAGGTCCAGCAAAAGAGATAGAATTCCTTGCTTCTCGAAAGTCGGTCTCTGGAAATTCTATCTTCAAGATGTCAAAGAAAAGATCATGCACTTTCCTTGCTTCAGATCTCACCTGTAATGGTAGCGAAATTTCAGAAATTGAAGTAAAAGAACATGGGGGGAGCTGGGTATGAGCATGACGTGATGACCAATAGACCACTCAATACTGGTTTCTTCACTGGTTGACTCAAGTTCATTTATACATTATTCTTATTCGATGAGTTACATAAATATCAGCAAAACAGGACTGGCAGTTCTATGTCTTTTCTGGAGATCAGTATGAAAGCTTGGCAATATTGAGGAGTATAATAAGCTGAATCAGTTCAGATCTTAAGAATCATAGCATACCTCATGTGAGAAACCAAAGTATTGCACTGCACGTTTTAACATCAGCTGCACATCAGACACAAATTCGAGCACTCCACTGTACTCAGACTCATCAACACGCATATCAATTGTCTGTAAACCAAATGGACTATCGTCAGCCCCACCTATGCAACCAGAACTTTCAATTCTGTTCCACAGACCATGTAGTAGTGGAATTATTTGATGGCCACCCTTCTCTATTTTCTTTTGGAGCTTGATAGTGACAGTCTTGCACTGCAATAGAAGAAAAATCATGCACAAGATCAGGAGTAATATCTGCAATCAAGAGAGGGAAAGATTGACACACAGAGCCCTGAGTAATTGTATCTTCTTTATGAACAGATACAAAATGAAACCCGTCTTGCTTGGGGTTGAGGCGTAGTTGTTGACTATATGTAGTAACACTACTCTGAACCAGCTGGACAGATTGTGTTCAAGTACATTAAAGGCAGTCACCGGACCATAATTTCTGATTAAAATCAAATAGTCCTAGCCTGATCAACATAGATTAGCCAAAGCTGTAGCAGATATTCAGACAAAACATAGGAAAACTGATCACAGATTGAGAGGTCATTCTGATGAAAGCTGGAAACCAAAATAATAAATACAGTATAAACTTTAAACTAGAAAAGCATACAATACAAGACAATTAGGCCTCAATCCCAATCTAACTGCAGTCAGCTATAGGAATCTTCTGTATCCGTTCCGCTCTAATACAAGATACTCATTTGAACAAGAGAATTTAAGTCCAGGTACTGGTGTAAAAAAAAAAAAAAACCTATAACAAAATTTGCTACACAAAACCGATTCCTTCTCCCAAACTCCAGTAGAGATGCAGTATCAATAAACTAATGCAATAAAAAGGAGTTTCAATTTAAGTAACAGTTGAATACTACTTTCCAAGTGTTTTTACCTTTCTTTGAATGACCTCAGACATCTTAGTCCCTCCACTATAAGTCCCGCTGGGCTTATTATCCCAACTTTCTCTTGTGGGTTCAAAGGAATCATCAGGAGACAAGCAACTGACTTTTCCAGGTTTTCCTGAACCATGAATCTTCACTGAATTCGAAGATTTCCTCGAGGGTATGCTTCGCTTACTCTTCAAGGATGCATCACCTTGACCATGCTTTAAAGCACTAGGCTCTGCATGCGCTTTGTGTCCACGATCATTTCTCACTTGAAGATCATATCTGCGATCCCCTTGAAGTGCCATCTGAGAAGAATCTCCACGCTGCACAGCTGGCTTCTCAATGAGCGTCTCTTCTGGCCTTTCTGCAGCATGCCTTGGTCGAACCCTCAAACTGCGTTTCCTTTTTATTTTGGGCTGTAACACCTGTTCTTCTTCGCCTTCATCACGATCTTGGATCCAACTACCAGACTGCTGGAGATCCACATGTGAGTCTCCAGATACTGCAATTTCTCCTTCCTCTAATTCATCTGCCTGAAATTTAAAAAATGGAAATATGGAAGTCATTAAATCTTAACAGTACTGGAGGTACACCTTTAAAGAAGGAACAAAGGGGATGAATTCCCCACCATCCGTTTGGCCCGAGAACCGGGCCTGGCATCTAATGCTGAAAGGGATCCAAACTTCTGCTGAGATGACACAGACGAGGATACTATTTGTATCGGTTTTTGGCTGTCTGAAGATGATCCTGATGAACCCACTTGATCAGGTACAAGAGTCTTTATAGCACCTTGTGGACCTTGGTGGTATTCATATCTATCAGCATAACTTGGAACATCTTCTTCTGATTGGTCTTTGTTAACTGGTGTAACACCAACAGCACCACTAAATTCATCATCTTCGAATTCCCCAATTTCTCCTTCTTCATGGGCTGAATATCCGTTCCTCTCCTCAGAGCTTGCTTCAGAGAAGTCATCGTCCAGTTCTGTGTAAATAGGAACCTTCTTACTTTTGGGCCGCCCCCTTTTCTTCTCAGATTCAGGAGCTCCACTGGAGTCCACGCCAGTACCACTACTAAATAAGACATTCTTTGAGGGCTTTTTTGCTAAATTGGCAATGGCCCCATTAACTTCCTTACTGGTAGCACGAAGCCACTTTGGAACCTGGTCATATCTAGTCATCTCCTCTTCCCAATCAAATTCTTCATCCATTTGATCAAATTGTTCTACCTCTTCTTCACTCCTAGCAATCATGCGATTTACCTCCTGAAGAGAGGGAACATCATGAAGTGTCTCTTGATATCTCTCTTCGTCATGTAATAGCGTTTCTAAAGTCAAACGCCGCTCTTCATGAGTAGTCCTTTGGTCAAACCGCCCAGCATTTATAACTTCATCAGCCATGTCAATCTTATACTGTTGAATATTATTCCGAATGAGACTCTCAATAGATCCCATATACCGGTCCTTGCCCGCAAGGTCATCATCAGAATCAACCGCGCCTCCAACACGGAATTCATCCTCTTTCTGATGACTTGCAATTTTGTCAACAACTGCCTCCATGTATATGACTTTCACTTCTCTTTTCTGCCCTATACGATGGGCTCTAGCAACTGCCTGTTCCTCATTTTTGGGGTTTGGATCAGGATCATAGATGATAACAGTGTCAGCAGTCTGAAGATTCAATCCACGCCCAGCAGCACGAATGCTTAGCAAGAAGATAAAGCAATCAGTATCTGGACTATTAAAATCCACAATAGCTGATTCACGATCCTCTAAGCTCGTTGTCCCGTCAATTCTTCTGTAGACGAGTCGTCGCCACTGCAAATACTCCTCCAAGATATCAAGCAGCTTTGTCATGGTACTGAAAAGCAGCACCCTGTGCCCTGTTCTTTGAAGTTTAATTAAGATCCGATCAAGAATCCACAATTTCCCACATGATTTAACAAGAAAGTCCTTTGTAACATTGAGATATGGATAGTTAAGCAAAGGATGGTTGCAAGCTTTTCGAAGCTCCATACATCTATTATTTAAAACTTTATATGTTTTAGGCTGGTAATTTGGATTTTTTTCAGCCCTTCGCTCCTCATCTTCAGGGTCAACTCTAAGTGAACCAGTAGACTTGATCCAGTCGTAAACAGCACTCTGAAAAGCTGACATCCTGCATCTTAAGACAACTGAGACCTGCAGTTGAAGTTATCATTAGAGAGGTTCTACATCACAGTTTTGAAACCAAGGACAACCACGAAGTTATACCTTGGGTGGAAGTGAACCTTCAACATCTTCAACACGACGCCTGAGCATGAAAGGCTCGAGAATTTGGTGAAGTCGATGGATAATAATGACCTTCTTCTCAGTCTCAAGCCAGTCATCCTCAGCATTGTGTGTCGGACCTTCTTTTTGAAAGGGCTTGGAGAACCAATCATGAAATGCTTTGCGATTATCAAATACTTCTGGAAGTAGTAGATTTAGAAGTGACCATAGTTCCTTCAAATCATTCTGCATCAAACACATTTAAACAAATTCTCTTATGCTAATTCATGCGCTTAGGAAGTTCAGACAAGAATGGATAAGTAAGAAAGAGTTAATGTGGTTAAAAGAAAAATAAACACCCAGTTGCAACCAGTGAGCCACGCTTAAGAGCATTTGGCAAAAAAACTCAAGCCAAGGACAGAAATGCGAAGATTCATTTTTATTGTCTATGTAACTTTTTTTTAATTGTCTATGTAACTCTGCTTAGGCACTACTAATACAAGACACTTAAAACCTCATGCAGGGATTTTCCCTTTAGCTGTACAAAGTTCACAATGATGGATTGTGACTGTAAGCAAAAATATCTTGCTGAACCACAATTTTCCTTGTTAAAACCAATTAAATTTCAATGGATCAGCATGCAACTGAATTCAAAAGATATCATTCTATATGTGCAAGTTTTAAGACAATTGAGCAACTGCACTCAGTCTTGAATAGTTTTGTTTGTAGCATCCTACACTAGCATAAGCCTAGTTAAAGGTAGGACATACGCAATAAGCTTATCGCAATAACGCAGATTCAAACATAAGCAGAGTAATGTAGATCTGAACATAAGCAATGATAGACACAACACACCTGCAATGGTGTCCCTGTGAGAAGCAAGCGCCTTTGGCATCGATATCTGTCAAGATCACGAGCAAGAACTGATTCTCTGTCCTTCATACGTTGTGCTTCATCAATTATTATATACTTCCAATCGACTTTTGAAAGTTTAGAACGATCATACATGATGAACTCGTACGTAGTGACGAGAACATTAAATTTCATCGCACAAACTTCCTACAAGATGTTGAAGCATATAGAACCTTCAATACCAAGTTCAACAACATAAGTCAGTTAAATTTCAGCATGAATGCACCATACCTGTGAAAATAACTTGGATCTTTGATCCTTCCCACCAACATAGAAGATGCAGGACGCAGATGGAAGCCAATTGAGAAACTCACTCTGGAAATATAAAATGAGTAAGTACAAAGGGAAACCAGAAAGACACTCACACTATCAACAGCAATTGATTACCAACCTTCCAATTAACTAGAACTGCATTTGGCACAATTATAAGATGTGGTCCATAGTTTTGTTTGAATTCCATCAAGTAAGCAATTAATGCCATAACCTGTTGAGACAGAAAGAGAACACAAATAAGAAGCATATCACTAAAGCACAAGTTATGATCATCTGGTAAAAAATGTAGTACCCTGAAGATGTTTAAATCATATGAATTCCCTCTGCTTTAAATTTAGCACGCTGTTTGATAACATTCATCTTTTTATTCACACTTTTGACCCACTTATAATAAGAAAGATCCCACTCAAAACATATTCAGAGTAAAGCAGGACACTAAATTGGATGAAAGAGTAAAGACATTCACCTGCACAGTCTTCCCCAGACCCATCTCATCAGCCAAAATACCATTTAGCTTATTATTATACAAAGAAAGCATCCACTGCAATCCCACCTGTAACATTTGAATACAAAAAATTTATCTCACGCAAAAGCACAAAATGAGATACTGAAATTAAGAAAATGAAAATGTATGAAGTCAATCATTTCTGCATGTATTGAAGTTTGCAATGTACCAGCTGATAGTCTCGTAAAGTTCCAGCTCTTAACATAGAAGGCTGCCTTATAACCCTTTCATTCACAGCATGGGCAAGATGGTAATACCTGAAGACATGAAAAGGAGTACAGAGTTGAGATAACCTAATGGCAGCTAAACAATGACACCGCATAACATGCTAAAGACAGGTGTAGTCAGTTAAGATAAGTGACAGCTGTCCTAGATGTAAACAACCACAATGTCGATGACAATCTGGATGGACCAGGTAACCAAATGTCTTCCACATGAGTTAGAACTGCTTGGTTAATATTCAAGAGCAAACTGAACTTATCAGCAAGAAATCATTGACTGCCGAACAGAACTTCTCACGTGTAGAAATGTCCCAAAATGCCAAGGTGTAATAAGGAAAGAAAATGAATTACTTGTTAACTGATGAACCATCTCTGGGTGCATTCATTTCAGAGAAACGATTCCTTATCATGACTTCCTCCCGAGCACAGGCTGCCGCAGCTCTTACTTCTTCTTCAGAAAGGCCCTGTTATCACGGGAAAAAAATGAAAGAACGCAAATAAAATATAACCACCAACTAGGGACGGAAAAAGTTTATCAAACAAATCCAGTACAATGGGAGGTCCATTTGTTCCAATTAAGAGGGCATAGTTGCAAGACACACTTTGGTATGATTTTTTTTGCTCATAATATGTATAAATATGTATGTGAGATACCAAAAGTGGAAAAGGCATCTGGTCACTTCTGCCCTGCCCTATGATTAACCATAAAATTGCACCAACGACATTTTCCCTAAATTTAGCAATTTGTAACTCATGCATAGCAACTTAAGATATTGTGTGCACAAGGCAGGGCAAGAGAAGTACCTGTGCTCGTGCAGCAGCTGCAGCAGCATTTGCAGACTCCTCAACCTCCTGTTGATTTTTTGTCGCTGTAATTTTACTTCCCAATTTATGAAGATACTCTTCTGTCTGACTCAAAAATGATGAGAGAACAGCATATCTCTCTGAAGCATCACCGGGAATGTTGGTCTGCTGCTCTAGCAACATCTCCCTGTATCTCTCAACATCATTATTCTTCAATGCCTCCATTCTTTCATTCCGATTATCATCCTTTTTCTTTGAGAACTCCCTCAACATTCTCTCATGGTACTTAGCCACTCCCCTATTGCGTGCAGTTCGAGCATCACGTATTGCCCAATGAGCCTCAAGAAGCTTCTTACGCCATTGAAAAATAGATTTTAATTGTTTTTCTCGGATAGCTCTCTGGGAGGCCTGCACTTGCCTAGCAAGGTCCTGCCGCTGACGTTCGCATAGCCTTACAAATTTTCGGTATGGCCTATCAGGCATTGCCATTATTTCCTGCTGCTGTTGCTCAATCTCATCCCTCAAGCGTGTCTGTATATCAGCAAGTCGGAGTTTCTTTTCTTCTATTTGCAATCTTAGAACAAGATCTGGTCTAATCCTTTTCCTCTCTAAATTAACAGCTAGGATATCACCAATCTTCTTTATACTTTCCTCCCTTTTTCTCTTGAGGATTTCTGAGCCTTCCTCCACTAGAAGATCCTTGATTTCATAAGCCAATGTTAAATTATTATTGTTGTTCATCATCATGGATGGTCCAAAAGCATCATGCTTTCGAGTGAAGACAGGAAAATCGAATAATGGTCCATGATACTTGCGAGCTGGACCTGTATCTTTTTGTTGAGTGACACTAGACTGCATAGGTTTTTTCGCCTGAGTTGCATCAGAACCAGTAGCTTGTGACGCAACAGATTTACCCCTATCCGGTGCAATATCACCTCTACTAGGAGTATTCTGAATATGTTCAGCATCCGGGTCAGATTTACTAGCATGTCCCATGATTGGCTGCTCTTCTTTTCCAGGAAGAACCACTGATGCAGTCTCCTTTGTCTCAGTTGCGCTACGTGGCACAACTATGGTTGAGGCAGCTGTACTCTCATCTCCTGTGACCTCCTCCTTTGAACCATTCAGTCCATCAGACGATGGTACTACAAGCTGGGGACCCTTCTCGCTTGGTTCCGGGCGTCTTGAGTTATCTTCTGAGCTTTTTCCCGATGACTTCTCCTGATTCGCTGTACCACCAGGAGGAAACGTTTGCTGCGTTTGCACGTCCAGAGGTGGCGGAATAATAGCTTGGAGTAACTCACGCGGTAATGTCCCATCTCCTTTCTACAAGCAAGAAAAAGCAGAGCAAGATATATTTAATAACAGATTTGAGTATTTTGAGCAAGGAAGCAAAGTATGTAAAACCGAGCAGAGTACACTAATGAACAAACCTTTAGACGTCTAAATGCAAGTATCTGGGCTTTAAGAACATGCAGTTGCTGCTTACTGAACCCCAGATGTTGTTTTTGCACCTGACGGACATTTCCACCCTGAGATGCAAGGGAATTCCCCAAATTCCCATCTGGAGAAGAAGCTGCAGAATGTGGTGAAGGTCGACTCAATTGCCTGCCATACTGCGTCTGCAAGGTTTCTTGGGCAGTTGAGGTAGGTTTAGGTGGCAAGGTGCTATCCACACCCTGGTTCGGGTTTATAGATGACTGTGGGTATTGCATGGGAGGCAATCCACTGCTAGCCATAATTGGTTGTCTAGAAGGCAAATTGTTCTCTCTGCCTTGAGCAGAAAACTGCTGCTGGACTATATTATTTGAGTTATTAATTGAAGCGATGTTATGTGTCGCGCCGAGAGGACCAGTTGTAACAGTCTGCCTAGTTTTAGCAGAACTTGAGCCCGACACATCACTTGAAGAATGAGCATGGGGCGAGTTTTCGTTTGCAATTTGAGGTGATGAAACTTGCTGCTTTGGCGTATGACCTGATGAAGATTGAACAGGCACATTGCCATCAGGCACTTTCTGCTGGGCCATCATCATTCTGGACTGCATGAGCGGAATTAGCTGTGCCATAATATTCGCATTTGCAGGTAGTGACAGATCAACATTGCGTTCAAGTGCCAGAGCCTGCATTGCTTGCATCTGCGCAGCCATAGCAAGAGAGTTACTTGTCATGTTCGCCATGCTTTGCTGAGATGGTGGAGCCGGCATGGGCTTCGTAGCTACTGCTTGGCCAAGCAATGTTGGCTGGGAAGGAAGCTTCGGATCTGTTCTCTGATCGGCCATCAACTGCTGGCCCTGATCAGATTGTTTCTCACCACGAGAGAAATGTTCTGAGGATATCTTTGATGATGATGCCTGGGCCTGGTTTGATGCCTGCATGGCAACAAGTTCTTTCATATTAGCAATTCTAGGATCTTGGTCCTTTGCAGGAGGGCCAAACATTCCCATTTTCATTTGCTGCTGATGTTGCATCCCAAGAGCTGACTTTTGTTGGGCTGCCTGGTAAGCATACTGCAAGTATGCCTGTTGGACAGGATTCAACATCTGTTGCTCAAAGCCCTGGCTCCTGTTCTGGCCATCTTCTCGAATGGTGGAAGAACCATGTTGTTGGCCCAAATCAATATACCTCCTCGACTGTTGAGGCAGCTGCATGGGTCCAGAAGGTCCAACAAAATTACCCCCACCTAATATTCCATGGGCATTGCCAGTCTGGAAGGCAAGAATAGCTTCATTTCCTTCAGGCCTTCTAAGGAACTGTTGTTGCAATGACTGCAAAATGAATATCCAAAAAATGATACGCCAAAGTTATTTTGTAAAATAAGGTAAGTGATTCAAATAAGACCTAAATTCTAGTGATCTTATCCTTGACAATATAAGATAAACAAGTCTTAACAATTTATCCTTGAAAAGAGCAGCTATCATGATTCAAGAAAGCAAGTCTTAACAATTTATTTGAAAACACACATAGTAAAATATTCCAGAAATAAAGAAGGAAAAACCAATCCTCCAGATATCAGAAATAGGAAGCAAATAAAGCACCAAAATACATGGAAAATATTTTAGCTAGAAAGCAAACAAGACATTCGAGAAAACTGGTATAACTGACAAAGCTGATCAATCCTGCCACTCAGAAGCATGAAAGAGTTTATAGGGACATTTGCAGCATCCTAAGCACATAATGGACAAAATTCTTCTAGGTTGGTTAAGCTACATCTTATTTCGTCCTGTGCTGTAATTCGTCTTCTTCAGTTCACTTTGTAATAAATTTGTTTCCTATTAAGGATAATGAATTCAAACAAAGCTTTAGACATGAGGACAACTACTACTCCTTAGAGTTATCATTAAGGTAACAAATGAGGACAAAAAGTATCATATGTATGGACGAAATAGAAGATTACATTCCATAATCTAAGCAATGACAGTTAATCTGGTAGGAGTTGAGAACATCATTGCAGTAAGAATCACATGGACTTCCAATACTGTTGGAATAAATAAATCTTTTGAACAGTTCAAGGTTAAAATCTTAAAGACCTGGCAAACAACATTCACTAGCTGGAACTCAACACCTCCACTTGCCATTTCAAGGTTAACAGTTTAGCCATTGAGCGCAGACCAAATATACAGGGTTGATTCCTCAAAAAGTGAAGTTGATAACTATAAAATCAACATGTGCTACTACATTTTACAGCACAAAAGATTTTTCTCCATCATGCCAAAGTTTTCAAAGCTTAAGTAGCTGTCACCTCAATGCTACTTGAAACAAGAAAAAGAATGTCTTTCACATAGCAAGCAAATCATGTCACTTCAAACCAAGTGCTGAAATTCAACAAAACCCAGTTCCAATAAACAAACTTGAGGTCATTTCCAGAATATACGTCCCAAATAGACAAATAAGGATCAATCCCACTTCAAAAAAACAAAAATGCAATAAATTTTGGAAAAAAAGGTTGTTAGCCCTAACCTGGCGTTGTTGCTGCTGTTGATGTTGATGCAGCTGCTGCTGCTGCTGCTGATCCAACCCCATATGAGAGGCAGAAGAAGATGATGAAGGAGAAGCTGAGGCTGATGCCGCCGTGTTCCGCCCATGTCCGGCGACACCACCACCTTGCTGAGCTCCACCCCCTGATTGCATGCAGATTCACACAAGAAAAAAACTATTTTCTCACAAAATTGATGAAACCCACCTGAAATTTTCTTGATTAAAAGACCAAAAAACTTAATTTTTTTTCCAAAACCCCATCATCAAGAAAATGAGTAAAGAAAGACTAATTTCAGTGGAAACTCCTGTAGTTTCCTAAAACCCGCTTTCCGATCCCAACGTTCAAATCAACCACCCACCTACCCCGTTTAGCTCTGTACCTCTGTGTCCCACATAACTGTACTTATCTATATAATTTTGGCTTTTTTCTGTATGTATATAAATTCCCTATTTTCTTGATTTTAAAAAAAGGAAGCGAGAATTTTGCAGAGGTGAATGGTGAATGGATTTTTGGCGCGAATCTGTGGGCCAATGATAAGATCGGAAAAGTTGCCGGCGATCCTCCGAACTTGCCGGAATCTCTCTCTATCTATTATTTATATATATGCTGTCTGTGGTGTGTGTGTGAATTTTCACGCAGTGTGCATTTTCAGTTCAAGCCCTAACCAGCTGTTATTTCTATGTGGGGTTCTCCTTTTTGCTTTTTTTATTTTATTTTATTTTTCCTTTTTCCTGTTTATTTGTTTGGCTTTTGCTCCTTGTCCCAAATAAAAATGACAAAAATTAGGTGACATTTCACATTTGTTTCAGTTTTTTTGTAAAATTGAGTTTTGGAAAGAGAAAAAAAAAACTCTAAGTCTTTGCAAAAATATAGTTCGTTTGATGTTGGGGTTTTGTGTATTTGCAAAATTTGAAAATTATAGTTTGAACACATTCGTCAAAAGGTACTTATCTTTTGCAGAAACAATATATCAAGCAACTCAACTTAATTTGAATCTAACACTTTTTGTAATGTGTTTCTTATAGATTCATGTTATATACAATGTCAAATGTAAAAAGTTTTGTATTTAAGTTTCATCCATATATTAATATAAAGATGTTTTATGCTATTATTATATTTTAATATGTTTATTGCAAGCTATTTATTAATTATATTAGCTTCGCAATTATTTATTTATTATAGATATCCGCTAATATATTTTTATATTTTATTTGATTGTATAAATATTTTTATGTCGAGCATCGTTAGCGTACAAAACTTAAACTCAAAAAAAGTCTAGTGCTTAATTTGTTATAACATGTTAGTCATTATTTTTATGCAGTTATATTTATTATAAATTTATATGTATATAACTCATAATTGATCTAATTGTGTAAATATTATTATAGCTCATGCATAGAACTTAAACTATTCTATTACTGTATTTTCTATGATTACTACTGTATGTGTAGGCTATAGAGCAATTATGTGTACGTATAGATATTTATTGTCTTTTTCCACAACAACTTGGGTTAAGGTATTAGAAGAATGGCATTATTTGACCTCAGAAAAAGTGATATTTACGAGAATGCCCAGATCTTTGTAATCTTTGGGAATCTGATTACGTAATTAAGGAGCGGAGGGGTAATAACGTGCTGGCGGATATTTCCTATTTGGCTTTGCATTTACATTTATTTGCCAAAAAAATGCATTCTTCCGTCTCATGTTATACATTACACATTTAAGAAATATTAATTTTGACTTATGTATTAAATTCAATTGCATTGGAAAAAGAGTATTAAATGTTTAGTTTTTCTGGAGGAATATCTCATCATGATGCTTATAATTTAAATAGTTAAATGATGTTTTTTAAAAAGATGTGAAAATTGTATAGAATAGTCTAATGAGTTGAATTAAGGCCGGTCATATATCGGGTATAACCGATAGCCCGAACCGATAATATGTTATTGAGTTATCGATATCGGGCTATTGGGTAAATGGTTCGATAACAGTTTAATGTTATTTGACTACTGGGTTATCGATTCGGGTCTCAGGTTGTCCAATTTTATTAACGGTTTAACCGATAGCCCAATAAATTTTAACAAAATTATTATTCTACTCACTAAGTATATAAAGCCATTTTATGGTTTCATTTTCTCAATTCTCTAGGCTGTTACTTTTCATCTTCAAACCTTAATCCTTAGAATAAGTTTTAAACTTTTCTGAATTTCTCTATCTTAATTCTTCAGTTAAGATTTTTAGTTTTATACTTTAAAGAATTAATTGTTTAGATTTTTAGTTTTTCTATTTGTTTCTTTTGTTGCATTGGTTCTTTAGTATTTACAAGATTACGATTTTTTTTTCTATTCATTATGTCCGCCCGCAGTGAGATAGTTAGTAAGATTAGATTATTGAATATTTTATTTCTTACTCCTGCTAACTTATAACTTTGAAATTTGAGATCATATTGGGATTTTCAAATGTAAATAAAGAAAGTTTTCCTTTTTAGTTGAAATTTAATCCATCTTTTCTTATGAGCTAAAATTCAGTTCCTTTCTCTTAGAAGTATGATCACGATTTCTACAATAAACATATTTTTTTTTGAATATTTTTTATTCTTATCGGGTAAACCGATAAGGATCGATAACCGACAAATCGATACCCGATAACCGATTTTTTATCGGTCTGGTTATTAGTTTTATAAACCGACAACCGATATACCGAACCGATAATATTTACAACCGGGCCGAACCAACCGATACTCGCCCCTAAGTTGAATGGTGTTAATATTTTTAAGAAAGTACAAAAATCAACAAAAAAAATGTCACATGAATTGAGAAATATGTTTTATTTGCAAGCGAAGCGAAGATTACAAAAACAAAAATTGTGAAAAAGATATAAATAGGGAAAAATGGGAGGCCAAACACTAAAACTAAAGTAGGTAAATAACACTTATACCCCTTTATAATAAAGCAATAATGTCTCAGTGGCTAAAACTCTCCAAAAAAGGGACTTCATGCATGAATTTGAATGCTGCCTAATTGGCTTTTGCTACTTAGTATTAATTATATGACCAAAAAAGAAAGTAAAAGTAATGGAGTAGTAAATAAAAGCAGGTCTTTAAAACTTTGATTGAAGCGCATCGATATTTTTGTAAATTTTTCGTTATAAAGGAAACAATGTGGACAATCAATTTTGTACAAAAAAAATTAAATTGAAAAACATCCTTTATTATATTTGTTGGAAATATTTAAAAAAACGGACACGATTTGCAAGATGGGAAAGTAGGTGTAGGACAAACGTTTCAAAGATTTACAAATTACACGTAACAAAATTGGTATTAACTCTTTTGGGCGTGAAAAATAAACAAGGAAAAAAAAATCCGACCTACCGGATTCGAACCAGTGACCTAAGGATTTCAGCAGACATACTACAGTCCTCCGCTCTACCAACTGAGCTAAGGTCGGTTGTTGGTCACGTAGCAAATTTTATCATCTATGTATCCAATACTATTTGGTTCCTTAGGCGCTGAAAATTTACCTTTATTTAGTTGGTAAAGTTAGAAGAAAAGTAAATGTGAACAAATTTTAAGAGGACAGGAAGCTAATTAATTTTGAAATTCAAGTCAAAGATTAAGTGGAAAATGTGAGTGTTCATGTACTGTAAGGGCGACGATGTCAATATACTATGACATAACAATCTACAGGCACCAATCCATTTAATTTAAGGTTGCAATCAGTGATCCAAACCTCACAATAAATTTGTTGATTTACATACTATGACATAGCAACAACAAGAGCATATGCAGGATATATATCCAATCATCAACAATAGACAAGCATAAATATCGTGTAGATAGGGAATATATTTTTATTGCAGAGCCTTCAACTGTAATCTCCATAAGTAAAATTGCAACATTAATCAACTGAAACAGGTTGCACGTTCTCGGCCTCTTTCCAAAAGTTGGATTTACAGTCTAAGATTGAAATTAAAAAAGAAGAAGTTATATTTACAACAAATTAATAACCTCTGAAAAATGAGCAAAGAAAAAGTATTGATGATTAAGTCTATATTTTGAATGTGATCCAGTGAGTACTCGCTGTTTTCGTGTGCTAAATTGATTTTAAATTCCCTTTCCCTCGGTTAAAAAAAAACTTGGACTCATGTTCATACTTAGTAAAAAAATAAATGCATTTGCTGTAAAAAAAAAAAATATATATATATATATATATATATACCCTCTTTAAAAGATGTGTTGCCATTAGAGGTATCAATGGATATTTGAAAATCGAGTAAACCGACCGAATCGTACCGTACCGTACCGAAATGATTTTTAGGTTTCTTTTAATAAAACCGTAGGGTTTAATATAAATATATAACCGTACTGATAATTAGGGTAGGTTTTATTTTATAAAAATAAACCCAAAAAGATACCGAACCGTACCGAATAAATTTACAATGTGAAAAATATATTTATATATTACGTTTAAAAATGATAAAGCATTAAAAAAAATCGGGACCTTGGAATTATGAAATAGTTACGAGTCAACAAGTAATTAAACTTAAAATCCTAATTTTCAAATCTATTATGCTACTCCTATTGAAACTAAATTATTTCCAACATATTCACTAGCAAAACCCAAGGTATTGTAGCGATTATGAGTAGAAAATGATCACGCCCAACTATGCCCTCTAAAAAGGACTCTGCGGACGTTGCAAATATAACACGAGTATTACGCCCAGGGTCGAATCCACAGAGAGTTAACCTATCAATCACAATCTTTAGACCCACTAAACACTTCAGAACCAGTTTCCCAAACGTTTGAATCACAAGAGATGGTTTCTTTAGTAACTAAGATTGCAAGTAAATTAAACAGTTGTAAACTAAAATGCTAAGGTTGTAAACAATGATGAGAAAAAGCTAAGGTAAAGATTTCCCCTATTGATGGAATCCCTTCTGTTTATGCTTCATACAAATTTACCAACATGCCTCTATCAATCATAAACGCTCGTCTTACCGTAAATCTCTCCCGAGTAATCACAGTAATATACTATTGCACTCTCCTGAGATACACCAGCTGGCTTTAATTAACACAGTTCACTTAAGATTGCACACAAGGCTTCGTTATCCCTAATCTCGCCTTTAAACCCGCAGTTATATATCCCTCTTATACTTTAGGAGTGGTGTTATTCAACAATAACCTAAATATGCACTCTCTCCCGAGTTATGCACACTAAATAGGCACAGCTAATTGAGGATCCTGTCAATTAACTACAACAAGAACATAGTTGAATAAATAAAGATTGAAACTAGCAATTTGTATTCACATAAACAAGAAGTTCATCCCCCAATAGGTTCCATCAAAACCTTAGACAAGGGATTTAGCTACTCATGACTATGGGTAAACAAGCTAAAATAATATTCATCATAAAAACTTGCAAGAAAAATCAAAGAAAAGAAGAAAGATGTTTTGGGTGATCTCTCACAATGGTTTTCTTGCTAAGAAGCTCTAAAATTCAATACATGCCTCTCTTGGGCGAAGTCTAGTGTTTAAAAATAGGTTTTAGGGCTAAAAATCCCGTATTTGCACTTTGGTCCCTGAACTTTTCCTATGAATCTCTTTCTGTCCGCGAACATCCTTCACCGCGGTTCTACCGCGGTAGACTCAGTTTTCTGATTCTTCAGCCTGTTTTGCGTGGTTCGCTTGGGATATTTCATGGTTGGCCTCTCTTTCTTTATTTTTTTACTCCAAAAGTGCTCTCTAGCCTTCCTTAGTCATATATAACCTGCAAATCATGAAAAGCACTAATAAGAGCATTTTGTTATCACTTTTATTATCAAAACTATGCAAGAAGGCGGTTATTTAGGGTCTGAATATAGTTAAATTCACCTATTATCAACATCTCACACTTAAACCTTTGCTCGTCCTCGAGCAAGCTAAACCACACTTCTAGGCCTAACCGTTTGATGCATTACCCCAAGTATGTCACACCTGCCATTTTGACAGAACAGCCTAAGAAATGTGCCGGTCATACCCCAGTTGTAGACTCTACTGCCATGACACACTTGCGCTCACTCTAGTTACTCTAACAGAGGTGAAGACTTACTTTTTCTTCCTGAGTCACATTCCCTCACATCAAAAATCCGAGAGCAGTTCCACACGCAAAAAATTTAAACACAAGGAACCGAAGATATCAAGAATTCACTCACTCTCAGAAATAATATTCATATGCCACAAAAGATGCATCATAAGCTTGCCCGTAGTGTACTACTCCACTAATCGAGCTCATTCAATTTTGGATCAATTAGGACTTTAATTGGTTGTAATGTAGGCTACGGGACGGGTAGGATACATTTAGATATAAGAGTGACTACACCTCCCTAAGCACTTTAATACATATACTTTTAACATTCAAACCTCATACTTATGTCAAGCCAAACTCCACATTTACATCAATATACATCAACTCCCAAATTATTTAAGCACAATTATATCAAGAGTCACCACTATCAAAGAATACATACATACATATATATATATATATTTCACAACAATACAACTATATTTTTTTTCATTCTTTTTTTTTTCAATTCAAGTGGCTCTTGCTTTGCAAATCAATGCACCATTTCTCCTTATTTCATTAGTTCCACTCAAAAGCCAAACTAACCACCCCACACTTTAACTTTTATAAAGTTCATAACAATTCAAGTGCTCATGAGAGGTGAAAAGGTTCAAAAAAATGGTTAATTCAAACAAATGGGTAAGGCTTGTAATGTGGTTGCCAAAGAAACAGGATTACAAGCTCAAAGGGGTTAACTACGATACATAACAATTAGGCGGGTAAAATATACATATCTGGCTCAACAAAGAAATGCCTATATCACTTCCAAGACTGAACAAAACTACTATTTCGCTTTGCAAACACACAGGGCAAGTTCTAGGCATCAAATGCAATGCACAAAATACAACAAACCTCACACACACACTGCATGTAACTCATTCGGAATCAGTTTATCAACACACTCATATGAGCATTCAAGCAAAACAAGATGTGCAAAATTAAGGCCTAGATTTACAAGTCCACAACTGAGCCTAGACGTCACATTCTCAAGTTCGTTTTAGTTGTTTGCAGGTGTGTACATCAAGGGTAGCATTCTAGCCTTTACCTATCTTAGTTCTAACTACAAAAGGAAAATCTACCTAACCCGGTTCAAGTAAAACCCTTGAAAAAGAACCGTGGCCAAAAGAAAAATCAAGGGGGACTTACTACACTACCTAAAAAGAAAAAGAAAAATAAATAAATAACAAATTTTTCATGGACTACTTCCCTCAAGAGTACTGTCCAAGTGGTCCGTCCTCAGGAAGAGTCCTCTTTTATATATATATATATATCCGACTTGGATCCTCAAGAGACCCGTCGACAAGTGTCCGTCATTGGGTCAAGTCAGACTCCTAATATAAGAACAGTTACTTATATACAACAACATCAATTTCATGCTACAACACACACAATATCTATGTACAGTACACATATCACTAGAGCAAGTCTCCCACCCCACACTTAAATAATGGCATGTCCTCATGTCATATCAAGAAAGTAAAGAGCAGAAGGGTAAGAAGACTTTCCTGAGACTCAATCAGAGTCGGAGACTGTACTGGGGTCCACATGGCAAGCTCTCCCCAAAGCACGGAACTGGGCCATGAACCTGTTCTCAGACCGGGCCTGCCTCTGAGACATGGAATCCATTCGCATGTGTAGGCTATCCACTGAGGCGCGGAGATCCGCGACCTCTTCCTCCATGGAACGCAGCATAGGCCTGGTAGACTGAGATCTGGCAAAGCCTGCCCAGTATGGGGGCGCCGAGAGGGTCCGGCACTGTCAGTAGATCTCCTGGACGGTGCACTCGGAAATGGGTCATCATCCTCATCATCTATCACAATTGTTGCACGTGTACCCCTGCCCACTCTGATGCGTGAAGCTCGGAATGGTGCCTCAGGTGCCAACTCTCCATCGGTAGGACTAGTGGGGACCCTCCTCCGCAAGCACAGTGCAGTCACCAAGGAAGGGAAGTAAAACCCCTTTGACAGCAGTGGTCCCCGCATGACCATTTCGTCACTAATTACCCGGGCTGCATCAAACTACTTCTTCGTCATGAAGCACCATGTCAATAATGCTCTGTTGAAGTTCACATCAGTGGTGTTGCTGGAAGGCATGAACCGGCTGTAGATGACAGTCAACCAACACTTAGCCAAATGCGTGAAAGAGTTGGAGTTCAGGGTGATTTGGTCTTTGATCCAGGTGGGGTGCCCCCGACACAAAGCACATCAGTCATAATCTCCCACGTGACACCTGATCTGTCATGGTAGAAGTCAACGTCGCTCGTGAACCGGGGCAGCTGCAATACCTGTTGGACAGTTACAATAGAGGCATCTACCACTATGCCTCGCACAATCACCTCCCGCAGCATATGTGCAGGGCAGTTCGCGTAGAACTCCCTAACAATCATCCGGTTCACCGGGCCAGGAGCATCAAAGAGGAATTCCATTTCCCTCCTCCAAATTTCTTCATACATGTCCTTCTGTTCCACGCGGAGGGCTGCCCGGGCAATTTGAATCTCGTGAATAAAGTTCTTTCCAGCCTTGGCATTAAAATCGTCCTCAGCTCGTTCCAATTCAAACCTGGACTCGTCATATGTCGGCTGTTGGGATGTGCCCGCCCCTCTCCTTTGCCTTTTACGGGCCATAGTACATGCAGGGAGTCAGAAGAAAAAGAAAAAAAATCAACTTCATCCTAATTAGTGTCAGTCATATGGGTACTCAGACTTCGTCACCCTATGGCACCAAAACAATACCCCCATTTAATTCTTCTTGACAACTAGCCGCACAAGCGGGGTGGAGAAGGTCATAACCTCCATAGAGGCCTCACAACAGAACTACTTACCACATTCTGCCAACACCGCCCCACACTTACTCCTGTACATATCTTTCCAAATATAAACACCACCCCCAATTATCAAGTACAACATCCCACAATTAGGGGTGGGTATAACCCGCCCCTCAATATTACAACAACTCCAAAATTTCGGCCCACATGGTGCCTAACAACAACTATTCCCAAAAAATTTTATTTTTAGACCAAAACATCACGGATACCATGAAGGCCCAACCACCTTAACACCAATCAAGTTCACAACAGTATCATACAATAACGAAAATCATGAACGAAGCAAAAAGTGACAACAAATTACACTAAGCACACCTAGGTTTAAACTAAATAAAAGTATTATAGATTACACAAAAATAGAAGATTAAATAGAGAGAGAAAAATAGAATACTTGTGTGGTTGGGTGGAAGTGGGTGATGAAGGTGGAGGCAAGGGAGTGTGATAATGGGTTTTTGGGAGGATAAGAATGGAAGAGAGAAGATGGAGAAGAAGAGAATGAGAAAAGAATGGGGGGTTAGTGGTAGGTGGGGGGGTATTTTGGGTAAAAGGGAAAGAAAAAATTAAAAAAAAATTAAAAAAAATCTGACCTGGACCCCGTTTGCGTCTGTCGTGGTTCTACCACGGTCGCGGTGGAAACGCGGTAGACCAGGATCAGAGGGTCGTCCTTGTGAGCACGTGATTTTTGCCTTACGAAAAATTGCTCCAAAATAAATCAAAATAAATTTCTTTTACTGTGTAATTTGTGAATTTGCGTGGTGTTAAATATTTGTGTTATGTCCGTAAATGTTTATTTTTGTCGTAATAAAATAAAAATAAAATAAGATACATATTGCATGCATATAGGATTTAATTATGCATTTAAGAGATAATTTAAATAAAATCACAAAAAAATATGCATTCGTTCTATTTTTTTTTAACTGTGTGATTAATGTTTTGACTATGTGTTAAATAGTTGTTATGAATTAATTAATATTTTTATGTAAGGTTAAAAATTATTTTATAATTTTATTAGGATTTTTTTTATTAATAATAAAATCAGAAAATAAAAATATACAAGTGTAAAGATTGGACCTGGATTAAAATCCAGGCCCAAATCAATTTACCCCCCCCCTGTCAGCCCAATCCAAACAGCCAAGTCTGACCCAGTCCCAAGCTAAGACCAAACGACGTCGTTTGGTCACCTCTCATCAAGGGCCGTTGGATTAAATCCAACCAACGACCAAGATCTCATCACCCTAACCCAAGACCCTTACCCGATCCGATACCCGGTTCAACCCGTCCCCCTAACTTAAACCAAACGACACCGTTTGGTTAAGTGAGTAGATCTCAGCCATCCATTCTACTTGATCCAACGGACGATACCAGTCCACCCCACCCCTATATAAATCCCAAACCTTACCTCGGCCCCTAACCAAACACCCCCCCTTCCTACACTGTTCATCATCGTCCCAAACCCCCACTCCTAATCCTAGCCGCCCTAGGATTCCACCGCCTGAAACCCGGCGGCATCAACGCCGCCGGTCACCAAAATAACACCATAGAATCCCCTGAGCCTCCTCTATCCAAATATGTTAGCCGTTGGGCTCGAATCCTCCTGAAGGTTCTCGAATCTTCATTTGAAGATTCGAGCCAAGTTCAGACCTAAACCAAATAACACCTAGTTAACACCATAGCTTCCCCTAGTCATCCTGAGTATGGATCTGTTGGTTGTTTGGCTCGAATCAGTCCCGAGCTTCTCGAATCTTCTTTTGAAGATTCGGACCAAACAAGGACGAACTCAGATCCGTTTCAAATTAACACCAAATAACCCCTAGGCTACCCTCACCATTGTGTCATGTTTGGTTCTTCTCGAATCTGACCAGAAATGGTTAAATCCCAAATCGAGTTTTTAAGAACCCTAAAAATACCAAACTTCCGGATTCTGTGCATATTAAATGAAGATTGAGGTTTAATCGACCTTAGTCGAAGTATTTTCAGTGGAAAATACTTCGACTAAGGTCAGTTTGATTTCAAACAAAAATCCGAAATCCAAGTTGAGTTCGAGTCGGAATAAAATTGAAGATTCAAAGGTATTTTTTCTATTTATATTGTGTATTATATATGTATTTTTGTGTTTGTTTTAGTCTGTATAATTTTTCAATCTGTTATTATCATACTGTCTCCTACTCGTCTACCTAATTTTAAATGTGAATTGTTTCTGATTGATTGTGCTTAGTTACAATGTGTGTAATCGACTCGATTTAGTTCGTCGATTAGTTATATTATGAATTTTCATTCATAATAATACTGATTGAAACAACCTGTTTTCTATCATTATGTACTGTTTGTTGACAGATATTGTAGATAATCATCAGTTAAATCATCCTGGTTTATATGAATCTGTCAATAAGTGTTGTATATATGTTGTCTGAACATTAAAGTGTCAAGGGCATTGTCAGTATTGGCAATGATCCTGTATGTGTCTGATTTTGGTTCAATGTTAAATCCAGTCTGAATTGTTATGATAACTTCAGTAATGTTGTTATGATGTTAGTTCTGAATTCAGTATAATATTGCTGTAATGTCCAGTTTGAATTCAAGTTTGCAAAAGTTGGTCAAATGCAATTGTGTTAGGAGGTTAATAGGATTGGTTTTAGCTGTAAATCAGGGAGATAACTAAGTTTGTACAGATTTTAGAATCTGTTTTGCTATAGGTTCTGATTTTTCAGTAATAACATCAAGATTTCAGGGGCACTTCTGGGAATGAGCAGTAAAAAAGAGGGTGGAAGTGCTAGTATATTATAATGTAATGTTAGTGGCTATTAGTTAATGATACTAATGGGGAACAAGGGATAATGGGCTGCTGAAAATCAGGGAGAAGGTTTTGCATAATGGGATTTTCTGTTTTTAAAAAGAAGAAGGGGGTCCAAGAAGCACTTAAATTGCCTAGGACCAGCCCTGTATAAATACAGGAGCTGGACAGACAGTTAAAGAGGACAGAATTTTAAGAGAGAAAAACAGAATTTTGAAGAAAAAACAGAATTTTCAGAGAGAATTTCTAAGGGCAGAATTTTTTCAGAGGGAAGATTTTAAGAAGAAAAAGAAAGGCAGAGAGAATTTTTAAGAGAGAATCTTTAAGAGATTTTGAGGGCTGAGATTTTAAAGAAAGGAAACAGAAAATAGAACACTCACATATACACTCACACACAGATATAGCAGCAGAAACAGAAAATCAGAAACAAACTGAATTTGTAACTGAAGAAAAGCTGAAATCTGAAATGTTGTTCTTGTGTTGAATCTGTTCAACTTTGTGTGATTCCACTGTTCAGTTAAAATCTGAAGTGTCTTTCAAAATACTATACTGTGCATCTATTTTCTTCGGGTCTTATTATTGTTCAAATCTGTGGGAATACTGATATTTGGCTGAGTGTGTTACTGCTGTAACTGCTGAAACTTACTTCTTCTACCTCCATTTTCAGGTATATGTCTTTTAAATTTTAAGTTGGAAAGAGATTCAACATGACTCGTCAATGAAGTTTGAACTGAAAGTCTATTTTTATTTGTCCAAGTTCATCAATTTAAATTTCATTTTTGTTTCATGTTAGTTAATTAGTAGTAAATTCAATTTGATAGCTATGAGCTAAATTGTCTTACTTTGAAAGTTTGTATAAAGGTTTGTAATAATATTAGTTCATTATCTCATTAGTTTAATAAATTGTCAAGACAGAGAGTAAGGCATAAAAATGGACCATTGATTACATTCCATAATACCATTAGCTAAATGAAAAGATAAAGAAGTTACATTAGTGGAATATCTTGTAATAAGTATGATTTTGTTTAGATTGGTATAAGTTATTATATGGTATGATGACAGGTATAATCATAAGAGTAAAGTAAGTTGGTATAGCTCGTCATGATGATAGAACGTTATGAATGTTTACGCCAAATAGTTGGGTTGCATGTAATGTAACTTTGTTGAATTAACTTGCATAATAATTCCTTGTCCACAAATTCGATACTTATCTACTTTCATAAAACAAAGTGACCAAATAATTAGGCCTATTAGACTAAAAGTGAGTGTACAAGCATAAATTGCCACATTTTACATCATTGATAATTAGAAATAGAATTTGCATTAAGTAAACAATGAAAATTCTCGGAAAATATTTCCTTTCCTTTATGAATCATTTATTTTCAGTTTCATATGTCATTTATTCTTTGGCATGTATATATATATGTCATATTCGTTTTTTTTAAGATAGTATTAATCATATTCTTATTATGTCCTTTGAATTTGAACAGTTGGAATAAATTATTTATATTCGAAAATATAATCAACGGTCAGCTTTTAATATTGTAAATTCTTTGAAACCTTAAATGGGAATTTATCATGATTTTCACATAAAAATGTATGAATAATTTGTGGAAAAATCCTTAATATCATTGCAAATATTTTTGCGCAATTAGGGATACGTTCGCGTACCTTGATTATATTTTTAAAAGCAAAAAATTCGGATTATGCGTACGCGCAATTTCGAACAAATATTTAATAAAAGGATTTATCCAAAGGCGTTAAATCAATTTCATAAAAACCCGAGATGTACGGTTCACTATTCAAGAAAAATAAATATTCTTGATTCAACATAATCACGTAAAAATGATTGCTTAATATATTATCAAAAATTATTGTGTACACGTACGCGTGACACAATTCCGCATTTTTAAATTTGTAACACGAATATATGTACGCGTAATTCGATTCCAAGAAGGGTCCTTAATCATAACAAGTATAAGCGGTAGTAAAATCAGATAACATCAATATTTAATAAAATCAAGTTGATTAAGCCAATAATAAAAACAGTTAAGCGACCGTGCTAGAACCACGGAATTCGGAAATGCCTAACACCTTCTTCCGGATTAACAGAATTCCTTACTCAGGATTTCTGGTTCGCAGAAAAATAAACAGAGTCATATTCTCCTCGATTCAGGGATTATAATTGGTGACTTGGGACGCCTCAAAATTCCCAGGTGGCGACTCTGAAACAAATAAACAAATCCCGTTTCGACTGTCCTTTAATTGGAGAAAACTCCCTACGCGCCCTCGCGGGCGCGGCAAAAAGGAGGTGCGACAGCTCTGGCGACTCTGCTGGGGAACAAAAGTGTTATTGTAACCCAGAACCATTGGTTCAGGGTTTAAAGAATTCGACCTTGAATATCTGTGTTAATTGGCTTTATTTACTATATGATTTTCAACTGTTTATATGCTAATATGCTAAAAAAAATTTTACCGCTTTAATATTATTTGAATTGTGAATATATACAATTGCTACGAAACCCCCTTCTTTCTGAGTCTTCTGAATTTATGGTGTACACGTGCGCGTGACCCACCTTTCTGTTAAAGTCATACCAAATAAGACGGAGTTGGGACAAGTAACTAGGCCGGGCAGACTTTCGTGCTCCCGGTACGTTGCCCCCGCTTCGGCTCAAACTGTCCGTTTGGGTAAGCCAGGTTTAGAACAATCAACCTAAGGTTTTACACTTAGAATAACTCAGCCATGTACCGGATCCCTAGTAGGAACGAATATTTGCATCATATGCATTTGGCCTTGGAGACTCAACACAGGGGTTGGGTCTGTCTAGGACAGGTGAACCCAAAATTAAAAGACCATCATGATGCATCCTACTTGTTATTTGTGCATTTATTCGCCTCAAACATGCTTGTTGACCAGCTTAAATAAAAGCTTGGTAAGAAGAAAGGAAGAAAATGGATTGCTTTAAAAATTTCGAAAAAAAAATATAGTTTTAAATTTTGAAATAGGATATTTAATAAATAAAAGAAAAATTTCGAAAATGATTTTTAGTATAAATTTTTCCAAAATAAATTTTGACTTTATTAAAATTAAATTTCAGATACAAAATGAGCACTACACAAAGCCCCTCATCCACAAGTACGGAGGAATTTCTATGTCAGCTTCAAATGTGGTGGTATGATTTAGGCGAAGACGGTCAAAAATGGGTCGTCAAGCATTTGGGAAATCTCACGGACATTATGAAAGTTGAGCCTCGGGATGATCTGATTACGGCATTAGTAACTTTCTGGGATCCTGTTCACAATGTTTTTCGTTTCTCTGACTTCGAGCTTACTCCTACATTAGAGGAGATAGCTGGCTATGTTGGTTTTGACGGAAGTTTAAGAAATCAAAGCTTGATATTCACAAAGGCTCCTTCAATACATCGATTCTTCGGTCTTCTGAACATCAGCAGTCAAATCAGGAAAAGCAATGTCATCAATGGATGTTGTTCCTTCAATTTTTTGTATTCCAGGTTTGGAAAGTCAGATGGGTTCGAAATTCATGAGAAAGGCCTTACTAATAAGCAAAACAAAGACACTTGGCAGATGCACCGTCGATTTGCTTTCATGGTGGCTTTTCTAGGAGTCATGGTCTTCCCAAATAAAGAGCGAACAATTGATATTCGCACCGCAAAAGTTGTGCAAATCCTCACCACTAAAGAAAATCACACCCTTGTCCCCATCATTTTATCAGATATTTATCGGGCTTTGACTTTATGCAAATCAGGAGCGAAAGTCTTCGAAGGATGCAAAATTTTGTTGCAAATATGGGTGATCGAACATCTCCAACAACAGCCCAAGATCATACAGTATGGGTCAAACAAAGCTAATTGCATCGAGAGCTTTGAGGAAAGAACAAAAAATTATCAAGCTCCAGAAGGGATAGAAGCATGGGTATCTCGTCTAAAGGCTTTAACGGCAAATCAAATTGAATGGACTCTGGGATGGCTCCCGATGAGAGAAGTAATACATATGTCAACCTCAAATAGTTATCTACTACTATTGGGATTGAGAAGCATTCAGCCATATGCACCACTAAGAGTCCTAAGGCAACTAGGGAGATATCAAATAGTTCCTGATGAGGAAGATTTGAGTATGCAAGTAATCGAATTACACCCAGAAGCCACTATTCCCGAAGCTCTACTTCAGCAGATGTGGAATGGGTGCCGATACTTGAAAAGTGATACTCAAGTCCTAGACGCTACCAAGGGTGAGATAAATCCTGGATATGCAAGGTGGTTCGAAAAGCGGTCTCGCGTGGATGATGTACCGGAACCTGAGCTAAAAAGGCCAACAAAAAGACCCCATGTTCAAAATTTCAATGATAAAATCCAAGAGCGGTTAATCTGGGGAGAAAAAGAAAACGGGTACAAAGCAACTATCCATGCCCTAAAAGAAAATCTGAGAAGCCTCAGTTTGGAGAAAGATTTACAAGCACAAGAAGCCGAAGGTGAGAAGAAGAGTCTAGCTTGTGAGAATGAAAATCTTCATGCTCGATTCCAAAAAATGAAAAGAGTTTCTGAAACGCCAAAGAGAAGCTGGAAGGATCAAAAAATCATCGCCAATCTCTTCGAAAAAATGCAAGATTATGATTCCATTCTTGCGGAAAACGAAAGGGCATTGAGCAAAGCAAAAGAAAGGATCCAACAATTAAACGAAGAAGCCAGATCTAACAAGGAACGCCAAGATAGGCAATCCGAAAAAGACAAGGCTCAATTCAAGAAGGAAAAAGACTATTGGATGCAATCAGAAGACCAGCTTCGTGCACAACTAGAAGAGGCAAGAAGATGCAACAGAGAATACCAACAAGCAGACCTCGACATGGAAAGATCGCAAGCAAGATTAGAGCAGGCCAGACTCCGAGCTCTATTAGAATCAGCTTTAGATCGTGAAAACCGTGTCAGAGACATAGCCACCACTCGTCAGCAGCAATTGCAAGACCAAGACCAACGTCTCCAAGGTTTCAGGGCACAAATCCACGACTTGGCAGTCTTCACATCTCAAAGTTATGTAAACTGCCAAGGAATGGATTATGAAAGGTTTACAGAGCATGCGCCCACTTTTGCTCGTCATCTAGCAATGGAGTTGGAAAGGATGTATCGTACGCTGGGAGGCCATCCAGGTCAAGCCCCACATTGAGCAGATAATCCAATATTAGAGAACAAAAGTGGAAAGTGGGGCATTTTGTGAGATGTTATGAATTGTATCTTTTATTTTGATTTAAGTGTGTGTGTTTCAAGCTATTTTCTTAAAGTTTTCAAATATAATTCCATCTTTGTGTAATAAATAAACATGATTGACTTTGGTCCGAACTACGCAAGGTCTGATTCATGTTTGACATGATACGTAGGCAATCTCTAAGATTCGACCACCACGATAAAGATATATATAGTAAATAAAAGCGATGACAATTTTTCAATTTCAAGAAAGCTGGGACGACACAAGCAACCGAGCGAATGCATAACAGAAAGGGATTATTTGTCTAGGAGCATTGCATCTCAACGTGTGATTATATATGTGTTAAACTCTCAAAACTAACAAGTTTGTTCATTTTCAGAATTCAAGCAGTTAGTTTCTCTAAAGAGTATACTGGCATATTATCACTATCACACAAGATCAAAAGGACCAATACCCGAAAGTATGTCTATCCCAGATGTTGACACAGGTATGGAGATAGAAGAGATGGATGTCGGGAAAATGAAAGAAGAAATGCTTAAGCTCAAGCAGCAAATGGCTGAAATGTACCAAGCTTGGTCTACAGGACAGTTACCCCCATCTTACCCAAATAACCCTGCTCCATCAATGATCCAAACTCAGGATAATATCACCACTGAATTATCCCCAAGTTTCCCCATTTATCAGCACTACCGAGGCACCACCTCTCAGACACCACAGTCTCCACCTCCAAAACCAGTTCCGTACCTTCCTCCACCTATGACTCCTGTTTTTGTAGCACCTCCCCCTGCTACATTTCACAAATCTCCTAGTGAGCCTACATTTCAGGCCCAAGACAACCAATATTACCCCCGGAGCCCACCTTCAAAGCCTCCGAAATCAATTCACCTGCTCCTCGGTTTGATCTCCCAACCGAAATTGACAAGCCAGCCAAAAATGCTGAACAAGAAGAGATGTTCAGGAAGGTCAAAAGTCTAGAACAATCGTTCCGAGACATGCGGGGATTAGGTGGGCAAGTCAGTGTAGCATACAAAGATTTATGCTTATTCCCTAATGTACAATTGCCATTTGGCTTCAAGATGCCCAAATTTGACCTATACAGCGGGCACGGCGACCCAGTAGCCCACTTAAGGGGTTTCTGTAGCAAGATGCGAGGAGCTGGGGGAAAGGATGAATTATTGATGGCTTACTTCAGTCAAAGTCTAAGCGGATCAGCTTTGGAGTGGTATACACGCCAGGACCATGGAAGATGGTACACCTGGGATGACCTGGCACAGGCATTCGCATACCATTTCCAATACAATCTGGAAATCATCCCAGATCGATTATCTTTGACCAAATTTGAGAAGAAACACAATGAAAGTTTCAGAGAGTATGGTTTTCGGTGGAGAGAACAGGCAGCAAGAGTGGATCCTCCTATGAAGGAGAGCGAAATGGTAGACTACTTCCTCCAAGCCTTGGAACCAACTTACTACGCCCACTTGGTTTCAGCGGTTGGAAAATCATTCAACGAGGTAGTGAAGATGGGAGGTATGGTGGAAGAAGGCCTCAAGACAAATAAAATTATGAGCTATTCAGCAATTAAGGCAACTACTCAAGCTATTCAAGGCGGGGTAGGAGGAATCGGAAGAAAGAAAAGGGAGGAAGCAACCGTAGTTGATTCAGGAATTTGGCCAGGACCCAGGGGTTCACCGCTTTACTATAATCAGCAACGACCTCGCCAATCAGCTTACCACCATGATTCATCCCAACATTACTATCACCCTTCAGAGCCTCATTTCGCCATTAACCACGCTCAAGCATACAATCAGCCACCTGTTCACACCAATTGGCGTGCTCCTGTCACACCAAATACCTACCCCCGAGCTTATCCCGGACCAGGTTTCAGGCCTAGGCCAGCATTCAGGGGAGAAAGGGAACAGAAAAAGAAAACTTACACTCCATTGGGAGAGTCTTACACTAGTCTGTTCCACAGGCTGAGACAGTTAGACATGTTGAGACCAATACAATCCAAGCTACCCAATCCTCCACCAAAGAATCTGGATTACACCATTAGCTGTGAATATTGCTCCGGTACACCAGGCCATGATACGGAGAAATGTTGGCATTTGAAAAATGCAATACAAGAGCTGATTGATACTAATAAAATCGAGGTTCAAACCCCCGAAGCTCCAAATATCAATAGAAATCCAATGCCAGCCCATCAAGAGGCTAATATGATAGAAATCATACAAGCTGATGGGGAGACAAAGAAGCCGTCACAAACTGTCATGATGATCAAGTCTCATGAAACCAAGCCAGATAAGCAGCTAATGGAAGAGAGGCAGGTGTTTAAACAGAACAAAAGTGGTGATGAACCGTCTATGATAGTCGATGAGGGGTCATCGAATAAAGTTGCAGCAAAACAAGAAAGGCCAAAAGTGATAGTACCAGGGGTTGCTAACAAACCCGTTGTATTCGTGGAAGGAGCACGTACAGATCGGGTTATTATTGCACCTGTAATCCAGCTGCCAATCATCAACAACAAAACCATCCCATGGAACTATGAACGGGTGACCGTAATGTACAAAGGCAAAGAAATCAAGGAAGAAGTGTGTGAGGTACAAGGCTTGACTCGTTCGGGAAGATGTTTTACTCCCGAAGAGCTGAGAAAAACTAAAAACAATCCAATACCAACAAAGAAAGCTGTGACGGAAGAAGAGGCGGAGGAGTTTTTAAGAAAAATGAAGCTCCATGATTATTCTGTTGTGGATCAATTAAAGAAGACCCCCGCTCAAATTTCATTGTTGTCATTACTGATCCATTCAGAGGAACACCGTCTGGCGTTGATGAAAATCCTGAATGAAGCTCATGTTCCTGAAAAGATCTCTGTAAATCATTTGGGCAAAATAGCCAACAGAATCTTTGAGACAAACAGGATTACATTTGCTGATGATGAATTACCTGTGGAAGGTACCGAGCACAACAGAGCTCTTTACCTCACCGTGAAATGTGAAAACTCCGTAGTAACCCGGGTATTGGTCGACAATGGGTCCAGTGCAAACATATGCCCTCTTTCCACTTTAAACAAATTAAAAATTAAAGAGGAGAGGATCCAAAAGAATAGTATCTGCGTACGAGGATTTGACGGTGGAAGCAGAGATTCATTTGGCGACATAGTGTTGGAACTAACTATAGGGCCAGTTGAATTCACAATGGAATTCCAAGTGTTGGACATGACTGTTTCTTACAACTTGTTGTTGGGTCGACCATGGATCCATGCTGCTAAAGCAGTCCCGTCAACACTACATCAGGCTGTCAAGTTTGAATGGGATCACCAAGAAATAGTCGTGCATGGAGAAGAAAGTTTGAATGCTCACAACAGCACCATTGTACCGGTCGAGGGAACAGAAATTGACCAAGGACCATGGGTATACCAAGTGTCCGACACGGTGTCGGTAGAGAAAATTCCAGAAGGAAAATACCTTTCGAATCCAAAGATATCCTCTGCATCAGTCATGATAGCTTATGAAATGCTGAAGAATGGCTTTATACCCGGCAAAGGTCTGGGCTTATCTCTGCAAGGAATTATACAACCAGTATCTCTCCCCGAGAACTGGGGAACATTCGGTTTAGGGTTCATACCTACCGCCAATGACGTGATAAGAGCCAGGAAGTCGAAACACCAAGCATGGGTTCTTCCAAAACCAGTACCACAGCTGTCGAAGTCTTTTGTCAAGACCGGTGCTAAAAATCGCCCGATAACAACAATTCCTAAATCCCAGGTCAATCCTGAGGAGGAATTAATTGAAAGGTTCGAGAAATTGTTTAGTGATGTAAATATGCTGGAAGGCGGAGAAGGGTGTAGCAACGCAGAAGTTCAATTCGTTGGATCAAAAACAAAGCTCAATAATTGGAAAGCCACTCCTCTCCCAATTCGAAAGGAGTCTTGGTAGTTTATTTTGATTTTCTTTCAGTTTGTTTGGGATATTTCAAGGTTGTAATCCCAAAATTTATCTTACAGTTGGTTTGAAGCGTGCAAAACCTTGTTATCTTTCATTATCCAATAAAAAGCAGTTTCCTTTTTATTATCATTCCTAATAGCTTTCTTTTCTTTTTCTTCTTTTCTGTACAGTTCTTTTTACGCTGGCTCTAGTGATATGGCATGCATGAGGAATCTTCAGCCCAGTCTTAAAAATCAATCTGGTTCCGAAATATTAATTCAAGAAACATATTGTGATTATGAATCAGAATATGATGAAGATGAGGTTTTTGAAGAGATTAGTAAAGAGTTAATTCACTTTGAGGAAAAAATCAAACCTAACTTGAATGATACCGAGGACGTCAATATAGGGGACACGAGTAATGTCCGGGAAACTAAAATAAGTGTCCATCTCGAGCCAAAAATCCGAGAGGATTTAATTAAAGCACTCATAGAATTCAAAGATGTTTTTGCATGGTCGTATGACGATATGCCGGGCTTGAGCACTGATTTAGTGGTCCACAAATTGCCCACCGATCCAATGGTGCCTCCTGTCAAGCAGAGGCTGAGAAAATTCAAGCCTGATATGAGTGTGAGAATTAAAGAAGAAATCACCAAACAATTGGAAGCAAAGGTCATTCGAGTCACTCGATATCCTGTTTGGTTAGCTAATATCGTTCCTGTACCAAAGAAAGACGGCAAAATTAGAGTATGCGTCGACTATCGCAATCTCAACAAAGCAAGTCCAAAGGATAATTTCCCATTACCCAATATCCATATTTTGATCGACAATTGTGCCAAGCATGATATAGGGTCTTTCGTGGATTGTTATGCCGGATATCATCAAATTCTAATGGATGAAGAAGATGCAGAAAAGACGGCATTCATCACACCATGGGGAACTTATTGCTACCGGGTAATGCCATTCGGTTTAAAGAACGCCGGAGCAACCTATATGAGAGCAATGACCACAGTGTTTCATGATATGATACACAAGGAGATTGAGGTATACGTGGACGATGTGATCATAAAATCAAAGCATCAGGCCAACCACGCTGGAGATTTGAGGAAGTTCTTCTTAAGACTTCGCAGGTACAACCTCAAGCTTAACCCTGCCAAGTGTGCATTTGGAGTTCCATCTGGAAAGTTATTGGGATTCATAGTCAGTCGACGAGGCATCGAGCTAGACCCATCAAAGATCAAAGCCATCCAAGAACTACCACCCCCAAGAAACAAAACTGAAGTAATGAGTTTGTTGGGAAGGTTAAATTATATCAGCAGGTTTATTGCTCAGCTCACAACAACTTGTGAGCCAATTTTCAAATTGTTGAAAAAGGATGCTGCGGTCAAATGGACTGATGAGTGTCAGAAAGCGTTCGATAAGATAAAAGGTTACTTGTCGAAACCACCCGTGTTAGTCCCGCCAGAGCCAGGAAGACCTTTGATTCTTTACTTAACGGTTTTGGAAAATTCATTTGGTTGTGTATTGGGGCAACATGACCTCACTGGCAGAAAAGAACAGGCCATCTACTACCTTAGCAAGAAGTTCACAGCTTATGAGGTTAAGTATACTCATCTGGAAAAGACATGTTGCGCCCTAACATGGGTAGCTCAAAAATTGAAACACTATTTGTCATCCTACACTACTTACCTCATTTCTCGTTTGGATCCCTTGAAATACATTTTTCAAAAGCCTATGCCAACGGGAAGACTTGCAAAGTGGCAGATATTGCTCACGGAATTCGACATCATCTATGTGACTAGAACTGCAATGAAGGCTCAAGCACTGGCCGATCATTTAGCCGAAAACCCGGTCGATGAGGAATATGAGCCGCTGAAGACTTATTTTCCTGATGAGGAAACAATGCATATCGACGAGGTGGAGCAAATTGAAAAACCTGGCTGGAAACTTTTCTTTGATGGAGCTGCTAACATGAAAGGAGTCGGAATAGGAGCTGTAATCATTTCTGAAACAGGGCATCACTATCCTGTTACGGCTCAACTACGATTTTATTGCACCAATAATATGGCTGAATATGAAGCTTGCATTTTGGGGTTAAGGCTAGCCGCCGATATGGGTATCCGAGAAATCTTAGTCATGGGAGATTCGGATCTTTTGGTACACCAAATTCAAGGAGAATGGGAAACCCGAGACTTGAAGCTCATCCCATACCGGCAATGTTTCCATGATCTTTGTCAGCGGTTTCAATCAGTGGAATTCCAATATATTCCAAGAATCCATAATGAGGTTGCCGATGCATTGGCTACCCTAGCATCAATGTTGCACCATCCAGACAAAGCTTATGTAGATCCAATACATATTCAAGTCCACGATCAGCACGCTTATTGCAATATGGTTGAAGAAGAATTTGATGGTGAACCATGGTTCCACGACATCAAGGAGTATATCAGGATGGGGATATATCCCGCACAAGCCACAGGAGATCAAAAGAGGACCATTAGGCGATTGGCAAATGGATTCTTCTTAAGCGGAGGAGTTTTGTATAAAAGAACACCAGATCTTGGATTATTAAGATGCATAGATGCCAGACAAGCTACAACTGTCATGTCTGAAGTACATTCAGGAGTTTGCGGACCCCACATGAGTGGATATGTGTTGGCAAAGAAAATCCTCCGAGCTGGTTACTATTGGCTTACCATGGAGAGAGATTGTATCAATTTTGTGCGCAAGTGTCATCAATGCCAAATACACGGAGATTTGATTCATTCTCCACCATCCGAGTTGCACACAATGTCGGCACCATGGCCTTTCGTTGCTTGGGGCATGGATGTGATTGGACCAATTGAACCGGCAGCATCCAATGGACACAGATTCATTCTGGTAGCTATTGATTATTTTACCAAATGGGTTGAGGCCAAGACATTCAAATCAGTGACCAAGAAAGCTGTGGTCGATTTTGTCCACTCAAATATCATATGTCGATTCGGAATCCCGAAGGTGATCATCACAGATAACGGTGCTAATCTTAACAGCAACTTAATGAAAGAAGTATGTCAACAGTTTAAGATTACACATCGTAACTCTACCCCATATCGGCCCAAGGCGAATGGAGCAGTAGAAGCAGCCAACAAAAACATAAAGAAGATACTGCGGAAAATGGTAGAAGGTTCAAAACAATGGCATGAAAAATTACCATTTGCATTATTGGGATACCGCACTACTGTTCGCACTTCAGTAGGAGCAACTCCTTATTTGTTGGTATACGGCACTGAAGCAGTAATTCCTGCAGAAATTGAGATTCCTTCCCTTCGGATCATCGCCGAAGCAAAGATTGATGATGATGAATGGGTCAAAACCCGTCTAGAACAGTTAAATTTGATTGACGAAAAACGATTGACCGCAGTATGCCATGGTCAGTTATATCAAAGAAGAATAGAAAGAGCATACAACAAAAAGGTGCGTCCCCGGAAGTTTGAAGTAGGTCAGCATGTGCTGAAACGCATTCTTCCACATCAGGTTGAAGCAAAAGGCAAATTTGCTCCGAATTGGCAAGGACCATTCATTGTGACCAGAGTATTATCGAATGGTGCACTATGTTTAACAGATATTGAAGGCAAATGCATAGATATGGCGATCAATTCTGACGCGGTAAAGAGATATTATGCATAACTTTTTGAATGTTTGTATTTAGCACTATTTCGAAGATTGAAATGACAAAGGCAATTTATTCTGCTATCCAAACACTATACCATTTGCTTCCCCTTTGAGCCATACTTGTTTCTTTCCTACCCTCTCTTGGAATCAAAAAAAAAAAAATCAAAATCTTCACTATTATATAGTGAACTACGTTTGACCTGATTCCTCAAAGAAGGATACGTAGGCGCCTCACGGCTCGGTCATAGGGTGCACCACATGTACAATGTGCACGGAAAAGAAACATTAAGAGACCCCAATCAAGAAACTGGGGCAGGAATTGTATTGGAAATAAGAAAAGATTCCAAGAGTTGTAATTTTAAACCCATACCAAAGCTATTTAGCTTTTAATACCTTTTCCATTCCTAACCTTATACCAAAAAGACTTTTCGATCAATCTTAGAAAAAATGCTGAGGCAAGCAAATGAAGTGGTTCATAACACTCTGGTACAAACAAGGAAAGGAAGTAAAAATGAGAGAGTCTTATAGGTGAAAACCCACACGGGCACCATAAGGCGACGGAAGTTGAGAGAAAAGTAAAATGAGAGAGTCTTATAAGTGAAAACCCACACGGGTACCATAAGGCGAAAAGGAAGTGAAGAAGTGAAAAACAAGGAAAATTTATCGGTGAAAACTCCTTGAGACAATTGAAAGGAGATTGATTAAAAGACTGGGTTGATTAATCCGAAATGCATACCCTGATCATTGGTGTTAGTAATTCCAATCAGATAAGTCCTTTATTCCTTTTCCAACAGTCATCCAAAAAATTGGATTTTTCTTTTCATTCTATAATTGTCGAAATCAGCGTATTTCGTTACTAATATTCTTACTTTCTCCAAGCTTTGAGATAAGTTTTATTCCAAACAAATAAGACGGAATGTCAAGGTATACTACCAAGATTCAAGATTATAAAATACAGCCACGAAAGAGGGGAGATAAAATACGGGTGTAAGAAAGATGAAATCAAAAGTGGATCATCAAAGTCAAAAGAGGCACATGATTACAGTTGAAAGGTTTTGAAGGAAAACACACAGAGAGGAATCCTATAGTCAAGGATCAATTACAAAGACAAAACAATCTTTTCAATCATTCCAAGGCAATAAAGAGAGACGAAGAGAAACATCACCATCTGCAAGAATACCACAGTCAACCACCCTGCTTTAAACTAACGAAGTTTTCTTTGATTTAAAACAGGGGCAGAAACAATATTTGTGTCAGGAAATACCAGGATGAAGAAAAGAAGAAGTCAGGCGTCCACCTGGAGAATGAGGACAAAGAAAAGAAGAAGTCAGGCGTCCACCTGGAGAATGAGGATGAGAATTAAAGAAGTCAGGCGTCCACCTGGAGAATGAGGACAAAGAAAAGAAGAAGTCAGGCGTCCACCTGGAGAATAAGGATGAAGAAAAGAAGAAGTCAGGCGTCCACCTGGAGAATGAGGACAAAGAAAAGAAGAAATCAGGCGTCCACCTGGAGAATGAGGATGAGAATTAAAGAAGTCAGGCGTCCACCTGGAGAATGAGGACAAAGAAAAGAAGAAGTCAGGCGTCCACCTGGAGAATAAGGATGAAGAAAAGAAGAAGTCAGGCGTCCACCTGGAGAATGAGGACAAAGAAAAGAAGAAGTCAGGCGTCCACCTGGAGAATGAGGACAAAGAATTAAAGAAGTCAGGTGTCCACCTGGAGAATAAGGATGAAGAAAAGAAGAAGTCAGGCGTCCACCTGGAGAATGAGGACAAAGAAAAGAAGAAGTCAGGCGTCCACCTGGAGAATAAGGATGAAGAAAAGAAGAAGTCAGGCGTCCACCTGGAGAATGAGGACAAAGAAAAGAAGAAATCAGGCGTCCACCTGGAGAATGAGGATGAGAATTAAAGAAGTCAGGCGTCCACATGGAGAATGAGGACAAAGAAAAGAAGAAGTCAGGCGTCCACCTGGAGAATAAGGATGAAGAAAAGAAGAAGTCAGGCGTCCACCTGGAGAATGAGGACAAAGAAAAGAAGAAATCAGGCGTCCACATGGAGAATGAGGATGAGAATTAAAGAAGTCAGGCGTCCACCTGGAGAATGAGGATGAGAAAAGAAGAAGTCAGGCGTCCACCTGGAGAATGAGGACAAAGAAAAGAAGAAGTCAGGCGTCCACCTGGAGAATAAGGATGAAGAAAAGAAGAAGTCAGGCGTCCACCTGGAGAATGAGGACAAAGAAAAGAAGAAATCAGGCGTCCACCTGGAGAATGAGGATGAGAATTAAAGAAGTCAGGCGTCCACCTGGAGAATAAGGATGAAGAAAAGAAGAAGTCAGGCGTCCACCTGGAGAATGAGGACAAAGAAAAGAAGAAATCAGGCGTCCACCTGGAGAATGAGGATGAGAATTAAAGAAGTCAGGCGTCCACCTGGAGAATGAGGATGAGAAAAGAAGAAGTCAGGCATCCACCTGGAGAATGAGGACAAAGAAAAGAAGAAATCAGGCGTCCACCTGGAGAATGAGGATGAGAATTGAAGAAGTCAGGCGTCCACCTGGAGAATGAGGATGAGAATTAGAAGAAGTCAGGCGTCCACCTGGAGAATGAGGATGACAAAAGAAAAGAAGCAGTCAAGGCACCCACCTGGAGAATGAGGGAATGAAATTGAAGTGTTGAAATCAAAAAGCCCGCTCATATGAGAAAGGAGCACACTTAAAATCAATAAAGCAGAGGAGTCCAATAGAATCCCCAGCAAGAAACAACAAGAGCTTCAAGAAAAATACGAAATAAGCCAAATGCCCAAGATTCACCAAGATATCAAAACAACAAGAAACGCAAGGGCATGATCTAGATAAGATTTTATAATTCATGTACCATAGTCTAGTTTAATTTTGTATTTCCTTTAAAGTAAGGTGTAATAAGGAGGTCAGCAAGCAGTAAAAACAGCACGAAGCAGCAGTAACATCACAGTCCCGCGGTAGTCCCAGCTACCCCAAAGTTCCCGAACTACACTGACATGATTCCTTTATAGCCAAGGATATGTAGGAAACCTTTGAAGCAGATGTTCGGTCAAATCTTTCTAAAAATGCTTCCCACGGAGTATTCGAACGGGCAAAAATCGCTCGTATCCGCTCACTTTATCTTTGCACAAAAACTCTTCGAGTTTCCGCACAAAGAGGGGCAGCTGTGAGCACGTGATTTTTGCCTTACGAAAAATTGCTCCAAAATAAATCAAAATAAATTTCTTTTACTGTGTAATTTGTGAATTTGCGTGGTGTTAAATATTTGTGTTATGTCCGTAAATGTTTATTTTTGTCGTAATAAAATAAAAATAAAATAAGATACATATTGCATGCATATAGGATTTAATTATGCATTTAAGAGATAATTTAAATAAAATCACAAAAAAATATGCATTCATTCTATTTTTTTTTACTGTGTGATTAATGTTTTGACTATGTGTTAAATAGTTGTTATGAAGTAATTAATATTTTTATGTAAGGTTAAAAATTGTTTTATAATTTTATTAGGATTTTTTTTTATTAATAATAAAATCAGAAAATAAAAATATACAAGTGTAAAGATTGGACCTGGATTAAAATCCAGGACCAAATCAATTTACCCCCCCTGTCAGCCCAATCCAAACAGCCAAGTCTGACCCAGTCCCAAGCTAAGACCAAACGACGTCGTTTGGTCACCTCTCATCAAGGGCCGTTGGATTAAATCCAACCAACGGCCAAGATCTCATCACCCTAACCCAAGACCCTTACCCGATCCGATACCCGGTTCAACCCGTCCCCCTAACTTAAACCAAACGACACCGTTTGGTTAAGTGAGTAGATCTCAGCCATCCATTCTACTTGATCCAACGGACGATACCAGTCCACCCCACCCCTATATAAATCCCAAACCTTACCCCGGCCCCTAACCAAACACCCCCCCTTCCTACACTGTTCATCATCGTCCCAAACCCCCACTCCTAACCCTAGCCGCCCTAGGATTCCACCGCCTGAAACCCGGCGGCATCAACGCCGCCGGTCACCAAAATAACACCATAGAATCCCCTGAGCCTCCTCTATCCAAATATGTTAGCCGTTGGGCTCGAATCCTCCTGAAGGTTCTCGAATCTTCATTTGAAGATTCGAGCCAAGTTCAGACCTAAACCAAACAACACCTAGTTAACACCATAGCTTCCCCTAGTCATCCTGAGTATGGATCTGTTGGTTGTTTGGCTCGAATCAGTCCCGAGCTTCTCGAATCTTCTTTTGAAGATTCGGACCAAACAAGGACGAACTCAGATCCGTTTCAAATTAACACCAAATAACCCCTAGGCTACCCTCACCATTGTGTCATGTTTGGTTCTTCTCGAATCTGACCAGAAATGGTTAAATCCCAAATCGAGTTTTTAAGAACCCTAAAAATACCAAGCTTCCGGATTTTGTGCATATTAAATGAAGATTGAGGTTTAATCGACCTTAGTCGAAGTATTTTCAGTGGAAAATACTTCGACTAAGGTCAGTTTGATTTCAAACAAAAATCCGAAATCCAAGTTGAGTTCGAGTCGGAATAAAATTGAAGATTCAAAGGTATTTTTTCTATTTATATTGTGTATTATATATGTATTTTTGTGTTTGTTTTAGTCTGTATAATTTTTCAATCTGTTATTATCATACTGTCTCCTACTCGTCTACCTAATTTTAAATGTGAATTGTTTCTGATTGATTGTGCTTAGTTACAATGTGTGTAATCGACTCGATTTAGTTCGTCGATTAGTTATATTATGAATTTTCATTCATAATAATACTGATTGAAACAACCTGTTTTCTATCATATGTACTGTTTGTTGACAGATATTGTAGATAATCATCAGTTAAATCATCCTGGTTTATATGAATCTGTCAATAAGTGTTGTATATATGTTGTCTGAACATTAAAGTGTCAAGGGCATTGTCAGTATTGGCAATGATCCTGTATGTGTCTGATTTTGGTTCAATGTTAAATCCAGTCTGAATTGTTATGATAACTTCAGTAATGTTGTTATGATGTTAGTTCTGAATTCAGTATAATATTGCTGTAATGTCCAGTTTGAATTCAAGTTTGCAAAAGTTGGTCAAATGCAATTGTGTTAGGAGGTTAATAGGATTGGTTTTAGCTGTAAATCAGGGAGATAACTAAGTTTGTACAGATTTTAGAATCTGTTTTGCTATAGGTTCTGATTTTTCAGTAATAACATCAAGATTTCAGGGGCACTTCTGGGAATGAGCAGTAAAAAACAGGGTGGAAGTGCTAGTATATTATAATGTAATGTTAGTGGCTATTAGTTAATGATACTAATGGGGAACAAGGGATAATGGGCTGCTGAAAATCAGGGAGAAGGTTTTGCATAATGGGATTTTCTGTTTTTAAAAAGAAGAAGGGGGTCCAAGAAGCACTTAAATTGCCTAGGACCAGCCCTGTATAAATACAGGAGCTGGACAGACAGTTAAAGAGGACAAAATTTTAAGAGAGAAAAACAGAATTTTGAAGAAAAAACAGAATTTTCAGAGAGAATTTCTAAGGGCAGAATTTTTTCAGAGGGAAGATTTTAAGAAGAAAAAGAAAGGCAGAGAGAATTTTTAAGAGAGAATCTTTAAGAGATTTTGAGGGCTGAGATTTTAAAGAAAGGAAACAGAAAATAGAACACTCACATATACACTCACACACAGATATAGCAGTAGAAACAGAAAATCAGAAACAAACTGAATTTGTAACTGAAGAAAAGCTGAAATCTGAAATGTTGTTCTTGTGTTGAATCTGTTCAACTTTGTGTGATTCCACTGTTCAGTTAAAATCTGAAGTGTCTTTCAAAATACTATACTGTGCATCTATTTTCTTCGGGTCTTATTATTGTTCAAATCTGTGGGAATACTGATATTTGGCTGAGTGTGTTACTGCTGTAACTGCTGAAACTTACTTCTTCTACCTCCATTTTCAGGTATATGTCTTTTAAATTTTAAGTTGGAAAGAGATTCAACATGACTCGTCAATGAAGTTTGAACTGAAAGTCTATTTTTATTTGTCCAAGTTCATCAATTTAAATTTCATTTTTGTTTCATGTTAGTTAATTAGTAGTAAATTCAATTTGATAGCTATGAGCTAAATTGTCTTACTTTGAAAGTTTGTATAAAGGTTTGTAATAATATTAGTTCATTATCTCATTAGTTTAATAAATTGTCAAGACAGAGAGTAAGGCATAAAAATGGACCATTGATTACATTCCATAATACCATTAGCTAAATGAAAAGATAAAGAAGTTACATTAGTGGAATATCTTGTAATAAGTATGATTTTGTTTAGATTGGTATAAGTTATTATATGGTATGATGACAGGTATAATCATAAGAGTAAAGTAAGTTGGTATAGCTCGTCAAGATGATAGAACGTTATGAATGTTTACGCCAAATAGTTGGGTTGCATGTAATGTAACTTTGTTGAATTAACTTGCATAATAATTCCTTGTCCACAAATTCGATACTTATCTACTTTCATAAAACAAAGTGACCAAATAATTAGGCCTATTAGACTAAAAGTGAGTGTACAAGCATAAATTGCCACATTTTACATCATTGATAATTAGAAATAGAATTTGCATTAAGTAAACAATGAAAATTCTCGGAAAATATTTCCTTTCCTTTATGAATCATTTATTTTCAGTTTCATATGTCATTTATTCTTTGGCATGTATATATATATGTCATATTCGTTTTTTTTAAGATAATATTAATCATATTCTTATTATGTCCTTTGAATTTGAACAGTTGGAATAAATTATTTATATTCGAAAATATAATCAACGGTCAACTTTTAATATTGTAAATTCTTTGAAACCTTAAATGGGAATTTATCATGATTTTCACATAAAAATGTATGAATATTTTGTGGAAAAATCCTTAATATCATTGCAAATATTTTTGCGCAATTAGGGATACGTTCGCGTACCTTGATTATATTTTTAAAAGCAAAAAATTCGGATTATGCGTACGCGCAATTTCGAACAAATATTTAATAAAAGGATTTATCCAAAGGCGTTAAATCAATTTCATAAAAACCCGAGATGTACGGTTCACTATTCAAGAAAAATAAATATTCTTGATTCAACATAATCACGTAAAAATGATTGCTTAATATATTATCAAAAATTATTGTGTACACGTACGCGTGACACAATTCCGCATTTTTAAATTTGTAACACGAATATATGTACGCGTAATTCGATTCCAAGAAGGGTCCTTAATCATAACAAGTATAAGCGGTAGTAAAATCAGATAACATCAATATTTAATAAAATCAAGTTGATTAAGCCAATAATAAAAACAGTTAAGCGACCGTGCTAGAACCACGGAATTCGGAAATGCCTAACACCTTCTTCCGGATTAACAGAATTCCTTACTCAGGATTTCTGGTTCGCAGAAAAATAAACAGAGTCATATTCTCCTCGATTCAGGGATTATAATTGGTTACTTGGGACGCCTCAAAATTCCCAGGTGGCGACTCTGAAACAAATAAACAAATCCCGTTTCGACTGTCCTTTAATTGGAGAAAACTCCCTACGCGCCCTCGCGGGCGCGGCAAAAAGGAGGTGCGACAGTCCTTACCGCAGTTTGACCGCGGTCGCGGTGGAACCGCGATGGTCTGGTTTCAGAGAGTGTCCATGGCCGCGGTTTTACCGCGATCGCGGTGGAACCGCGATGGCCTGGGTTCAGAGAAGGGTCAGTACCGCGGTTTGACCGCGGTCGCGGTGGAACCGCGTCTCTGATTCTGACGTTTTTATTATTATTATTATTATTATATTTTATGTTATACTTACAACAATTTTGTGGGTTGCCTCCCACGGAGCGCCTGATTTAACGTCGCGGTACGACGCAGGATGAGCGCATTTAAGGCTCGCTCGACCTCTGTGGTTCAGTTAGGTGTAGTTCAGACCCTTCCTTAAGCTCGCTCATACCCACATACAACTTTAATCTCTGACCATTGACTCTAAATGTACGAGATTCATTCTCAGTGGAAACTTCAACCGCTCATGACGGGAAAACTTCAACTACTCGAAATGGTCCAGACCATCGTGACTTCAGCTTGCCCGGGAACAACCTCAGTCTTGAGTTGTATAGCAATACCATGTCCCCAGGTTTGAAATTTCGCTCAACAATGTTTTGATCGTGTAGCTTCTTCATTCTCTCTTTGTACAACCTTGTGCTCTCAAAAGCAAGATACCTGAATTCCTCGAGCTCATGCAATTCTGTGACTCTTGACGTGCTCGCAACTTCCATATCTAAGTTTAGTTGCTTCAATGCCCACCACGTTTTATGCTCAAGTTCTACAGGTAGGTGACAGGCCTTCCCAAATACTAACTTGTATGGTGACATACCAATTGGTGTCTTAAAAGCTGTTCTGTAAGCCCAGAGTGCATTATCTAGCTTCCTTGCCCAATCAGTTCTTGTGGCATTTACAGTTTTCGTTAACACACTCTTGATTTCCCTGTTGGATACCTCAACCTGTCCACTAGTCTGCGGGTGGTAAGGAGTAGCTACCTTGTGGCGCACATCGTATTTTATAAGCAACTTCTCGAAGGCTCTATTGCAGAAGTGAGTGCCTCCGTCGCTAATAATCGCCCGTGATGTCCCAAAGCGGGTGAATATATTCTTCTTTAGAAATCCCACCACCACTTTCGCATCATTGGTGGGCAATGCTACAGCTTCCACCCACTTGGACACATAGTCTACAGCAACAAGGATGTATTTATTGCCATAGGAGCTGACGAAGGGACCCATGAAATCAATCCCCCAGACATCGAACACTTCTATCTCCTGAATTGGGTTCATGGGCATCTTGTGGCGCCGGGAAATGTTCCCGGTGCGTTGACATTCATTACAACCCTTCACCCATGAGTGGGCATCTTTAAACACAGTCGGCCGAAAAAATCCGGCCTCTAGCACCTTTGTTACTGTCCTGATCCCTCCAAAGTGTCCAACATAAGCCGATGGATGACAAGCCTGCAAAATAGAAGATTGTTCTATCTCAGAGACGCATCTCCGGATCATGTTATCCAGGAATATTCTAAAGAGATAGGGATCATCCCAATAGTACAAACGACTTTCACGAAAAAATCGTTTCCTATGGACCGATGAAAGGTCGTGAGGAACTATACCACTGGCTAGGTAATTGCCATACCATGGCGCTTCCTGATGAGTGGTGGCGAGCAGTTGCTCGTCTGGAAAAGTTTCCAGAATTTCCTCAACTTCAATTGCATTTTTAGATCCCTCAAGTCGTGATAGGTGATCAACGACTTGATTCTCAGTGCCCTTGCGGTCACGTATTTCAAGATCAAACTCTTGCAGAAGCAACACCCAACGAATTAGGCGTGGCTTAGAGTCTTTCTTTTCTATTAAGTACCTGAGAGCAGCATGGTCAGTGTATACAATTACCTTTGATCCTATCAGGTAGGACCGAAACTTGTCGAATGCGAACACCACAGCTAGCATCTCCTTTTTCAGTCACCGTATAGTTCAACTGGGCTCCACTCAACGTTCTACTAGCATAGTAGATTGGGTGCATCAATTTATCTTTCCGCTAGCCCAGCACTGCCCCCACTGCGTAGTCACTAGCGTACATTAGTTCAAACGGTTGCTCCCAGTTGGGGGCAACAATGATGGGTGTTGTGACCAGCCTCTGCTTCAGCTCCTCAAATGTTACCCTGCAATCATCAAAAAATACAAACGGTTGATCTTTCTCTAATAACTTACAAAGAGGATTGGCGATTTTGGAGAAGTCTTTTATGAACCGCCGGTAGAAACCGACATGTCCAAGGAAACTCCTGATTGCTTTGACCGAAGTTGGTGGAGGCAACTTTACTATTACATCAACCTTTGCTCGATCTACCTTTATTCCCTTGGTTGACACTCGGTGCCCCAAGACTATGCCTTCTTGTACCATGAAATAACATTTTTCCCAATTTAGCACCAGATTAGTCTCGATGCACCTTTTCAGCACACGCGTCAGATTCACCAGGCACTCCTCAAATGAATTCCCCACCACTGAGAAGTCATCCATAAACACCTCCATTATATCCTCAACCATGTCAGTAAATATGTCCATCATGCACCGTTGGAATGTGGCAGGTGCATTGCATAGGCCAAAGGGCATTCTCCTGAAGGCGTAAATGCCATAAGGGCATGTGAAGGAAGTCTTCTCTCGGTCCTCAGGTGCAATGGAAATCTGGTTGTACCCTGAGTACCCATCCAGAAAACAAAAGTGTGACCTCCCTGCTAATCTATCCAGCATTTGATCAATGAAGGGAAGTGGGAAGTGGTCTTTCCGGGTGGCTAGATTCAACTTTCGATAATTCATGCAAATTCTCCAGCCTGTGACGGTTCTCGTTAAAATTAGTTCATTATTATCATTCTTTACTACCGTCATGCCACCCTTCTTAGGCACACATTGAACTGGGCTCACCCAGCTGCTGTCAGAGATTGGGAAAATAATTCCCGCATCTAACCACTTTATCACCTCCTTCTTCACCACTTCCTTCATGTTTGGGTTCAGCCTCCTCTGATGTTCCTTGGAAGGTTTGTGCCCTTCTTCCAGCAGAATTTTATGCATGCAGTAAGCGGGGCTGATCCTCTTGATGTTTGTCATGGTCCACCCAATAGCAGTTTTACATTCCTTCAATACCTGTAGAAGTTGTTGGACCTGCACATCTAACAAACCAGATGAGATAATAACAGGTAGAGTAGATTCAGGTCCCAAAAATTCATACCTGAGGTGGGCTGGCAATGGCTTTAGTTCCAGCTTTGGTGGTTCTTCAATGGATGGCTTAGCTGGAGGAGTCTCTCTCTTTTCTAAGTGTAGGGGCTCAAACTCTAGTTCTCTTTCCCAGAACCCTCTACCTTCCAGTGCCAACACCCATTCCGCCAAGTCCTCACCATTCACTTCCTCCAAATTTGTCAAACATGCAGCGAGGGGATCCTCAACCGTCAACACTTCATCATCAGACTATACGATTACATCTACGGCGTCAATAAGAGAGCAATTGACAAACTCACTTGGTCGCCTCATAGATTTCTGCACATTGAATATAATCTCTTCGTCATTGAGCCTCATCTTAAGCTCCCCGGTCTCACAATCAATAAGAACTCTCACTGTGGCCAAGAATGGTCTTCCTAAGATGATAGGAATTTCTTCATCCACTTTGCAATCCAGTATCACAAAATCAGCAGGGAACACGAACTTCCCCACCTGAATAAGTACATCATCAAGGATCCCAAATGGACGTTTCACAGTCCTGTCAGCCAGTTGCAACAACATAGAGGTGGGTCTAGCTCTCCCAATGCCCAACCTCTTGTAAATGACCAGGGGCATAAGATTAATGCTGGCCCCTAAATCACAGAGTGTTTTCGCAAAAGCAAAGTTTCCAATAGTACATGGAATAGTAAAACTCCCTGGATCAGAGAGTTTTTCAGCAACAGGTCTAGTTACCACTGCACTGCACGTCTGAGTAAGTGTCACCGTAGCCAAGTCTTGGAAGTCAAATTTCCGGGACATTAAGTCTTTCATCATTTTTGCGTATCCAGGCATCTCCTTTAAAGCTTCAATCAATGGAATATTTACCTGAATTTGCTAGAGGAGCTCGGGAAACAATTGAAGGAGTTGCTAGATGCTGGTCACATTCACCCATCAAAGGCACCTTTTGGCGCACCAGTATTGTTCCAGAAGAAGAAGGATGGATCGTTGCATTTATGCATAGACTACCGAGAACTTAATAAGGTCACCGTGAAGAATAAGAACCCGATCCCGCTCATTGCTGACTTGTTCGATAGACTTGGGCAAGCCAAGTACTTTACCAAGGTGGATCTTCGAAAGGGCTACTACCAGGTTCGCATTGCGGAAGGGGATGAGCCAAAGATAGCATATGTGACGAGATACAGAGCCTTTGAGTGGTTGGTGATGCCCTTCGGCTTAACCAATGCACCGGCCATATTTTGCACCCTTATGGACAAGATTTTTCATCCCTACCTTGATCAGTTCGTGGTAGTCTACCTAGATGACATAGTCATCTACAACAACACCTTGGAGGAACACATGGAGCACTTAAGGAAGGTTTTCCAAGTCTTGCGGGAGAACGAGCTATACATCAAGAGAGAGAAGTGCGAGTTTGCACAATCAAAGGTGCACTTATTGGGCCATGTCATTAGCAATGGCGAGCTACGCATGGACGATGCTAAGGTACGTGCTATCCAGGAGTGGGAGGCACCTATAAAGGTAACTGAGTTGAGATCCTTCCTTGGCCTTGTTAACTACTATCGACGGTTCATCAGTGGATACTCAACAAAGGTCGCACCATTGACTGAGTTGCTAAAGAAGAACAAGCCATGGGTTTGGACGGAGCATTGTCAAAAGGCATTTGAATGCCTTAAGGCAGCTGTAACAGAGGAGCCAGTCTTGGCATTACCTGACTTTTCTAAGACATTTGAGGTGCACACAGATGCCTCAGACTTCGCCATTGGGGGTGTCCTGATGCAGGATAAGCATCCCATAGCATTTGAGAACCGCAAGTTAAATGAGACGGAGCGGCGTTACACGGTGCAAGAGAAGGAAATGACTGCCATTGTGCATTGCCTTCGTACATGGAGACATTATCTGCTCGGGTCGAGGTTCGTGGTCAAGACTGATAATGTGGCTACTAGCTACTTTCAGACACAAAAGAAGCTCACACCAAAGCAGGCTAGGTGGTAGGATTTCTTGGTCGGGTTTGTTTATGCGCTGGAGTATAAGCCGGACAAAGGTAACGTTGTAGCCGATGCCTTGAGCCGGAAAGCCGAGCTTGCTGCAATCACTTCAGCGAGATGGGATATTTGGGAGGCTATAAAATAAGGCATGCAACATGATCCAGCAGCCAAACAACTTATCGAGTTAGCCAACCAGGGCAAAACAAGACATTTTTGGGTAGAAAACGGCATATTGCTTACCACGGGTCAGCGGGTCTACATGCCTAAGTTTGGAGACATTAGACGGTGGATCATAAGGGAGAGTCATGATACAATGTGGGCTGGTCATCCAAGCCAACGTCGCACCAGGGCCTTGGTTGAGTCAGTCTACTATTGGCCATGCATGCGAGGTGATATAGAATGTTATGTGTAGACTTGTCTTGTATGTCAGCAGGACAAGGTTGAGCAACAACAACCCGGAGGACTTTTAGAGCCACTACCAGTTGCAGAGCGTCCATGGGAGAGCGTGACTATGGACTTTATCACTTGCCTACCAAGGTCCGACGGTTATAGTACTATTATGGTGGTCGTGGATAGATTTTCCAAATATGCCACCTTCATGCCTGCCTCACCAGGTTGCACAGCCAAGGAAGCCGCCAAGCTATTCTTTAAGAACGTGGTGAATTATTGGGGCTTACCAAGGCATATAATCAATGATCGAGACCCCCGCTTTACTGGAAACTTTTGGAGAGAGTTGTTTGATATACTTGGTACGGAGCTGCACTTTTCTACTAGTTTCCACCCACAGACGGATGGACAAACGGAATGAGTCAATGCCTTACTAGAATGCTACTTGAGGCATTATATAAGCGCGCATCAGAAAAATTGGTCAAGGCTCATAGATATCGCCCAATTCTCTTATAACTTGCAGCGGAATGAGTCCATGGGACAGACACTATTTGAGCTAGCCACAAAACAACAACCACAAACTCCACATTCCTTACCAGCCGCGTTCGAGGGAAAGAGTTTGGGGGCTTATCATATGGCCAAAGGATGGGAGGAGCAGCTCGACACTGCTAAGTCCTACTTGGATAAGGCAGCTAAGAAGATGAAGAAGTTTGCGGACCGTAAGCGGCGTTCCACATACTATAGAGTTGGGGACATGGTCATGGTGAAGTTTAACCCAAGACAGTTCAAAGTACTACGGGGCATGCATCGAAATCTGATTCGCAAGTATGAGGGGCCATTTAAGATCGTCGCCAAGGTAGGCAAGATATCATACAAGCTTGGCATGCCATCGTATATTAAGATCTACCCTGTCTTCCATGCCAACATGCTTAAACCATATCATGAAGATAAGGATGATCCGAGTAGGGGCCAATCAAGTCGGGCGCCAATGACTATCACCGCCTCGCATGATCGGGAGATTGAGGCTATCATAGATTACCAGGTCATAGATTACCAGGCCAAACGAAAACAAGGACAAAAAGTCACCGCTATGTTCCTCGTCCATTGGAAAGGGCAATCACCGGAGGAGGCTACGTGGGAACGATATGAAGACTTGTGGCAATTCAAAGATAAGATCCGAGAGTTAATGCAGCAGCATTGCGCCGCGATCGTCGCAATATTGGGTGGGGGAGAGTGTGATGACCCGCCATGTCATCATGCCACATAGGCGCCATTTGGCATATATTAATGCCATGTGGAAGCTTACATAAGGAGAAGGCTAGCATTTGTGAGAAGATTCTAGAGAGGTATGAGCATTTCCTTAGGAAGAACCTAGATCCTTATGAATTTGCTAGGAAAGTCCTTGAAATCTTCTAGGCTTGTAGAGAATTCTAGAAAAAGCCCTTATCTTGTAAATATCAAGGACTTGTGTAATAATTAATATTTACACACTAGCCCCTAGGAGACTAGTATATAAAGGGGGTCATTCATTTGTAATTCATCAAGCAAACAATTCAAGTTCTCTCTAATACAAAGCTTCCTTTAACAATTCTCTTGTGTTCTTTCTTCTATTCTCTTAGCGATCTTGAGTGTAGTAAGACTGACTTGACATAGCAAGAACGTGAGCAAATTGTGCAAGATCGTGAGCGAGTTGTCAAGTGCCGCACGTGTACTTAGTTAACAACTAAGGACGTGACAAATACACTAGAATTTAAGCAGATCAGGCCATCCAAACATTAATTCTCTAGCTTTGACCTACAAATTATTCCATTATATAGTACATTATGGGTTCAATTTTTAAGATTTTTAATATTGAACCCATTATATATTTAAAGTTATGGGTTCAAATCTATTATTTTTGCAATTTTAATGAACTTTTACAAATAAATTTCTACTCTGCGTTGAAAGTTATGGGTTCAATTGAACTCGTAACTCTCACACTGCATCCGCCTCTGCCTATAAATGATTCCACTCGATCCGACTAATCCGAATTCTCACAAAAAAAAATCCAAAAGGAAGAGTTTCATTTGCCGGATTTAATTTTTCTTTGGCTATCATAGAGGCGACCTAGAAGAATATAAGATGCACTGAAGGCAGATGATTGTGTATGGTAGTAGCAATGGTAGGCAAAGGACCGTAATAATTCGGGGAGTCCGAATTTTTTAAAATATATTTTCATGTAGTCGCTGCTGCTAAAGGCGACCTGCTTTTTAGAATTTTATTTCATTCTCAAAAATCCAGGGGCATGGGGGCGAGACCCATGATGGCTGAAAATCAATCCGAGAGCCAGCATGGGATGGGGTAAAGGGAAATTCCTAGTTTTGCTGTCCTAACTCCCAAGTGCCAATTTAAGCCAAAAAGAAAAAGTAAAAAATATTTGAGCCTGTAGGTTTGTACTACTTGCCTACGGCTACCCTTTATTTTTATATTTTATAGTTAAAACATTTTTTTTTAAAGTCCGGTGTACGAATTATCCTCATTCACATAGGGTTTGGGGAAGAGCCGCACCCTAATGGATGTGATATAGGCAGTCTACCCTAATGCAAGTATCAGTAGCCGATTCCACGACTCAAACTCATGATCTATAGGTCACACAAAAACAACTTTAGTGTTGCTCAAAAGCTCCCCTTCAGGTAAAATCTATAGACAATTTTTCTGATTTGTCCAAATTCACTTCATTGTTCCAATTTTATGGAATATCCGCTAAGGGACCATGGCCAACCCCTTTATATTAGAATTTTTAACAGGTGCCATAAGCCCCATATAAAGTAAAAATTGCGTGGGATAGCCACTTTTTAAAAAGGTATTTAGTTTTTATCCAACATTTTTAATGCTGAGCAAAAGTAGCCACTAATCTATTAGAATTAACATGAAAAGACAGTATTACCCTTTCTTCTATCTCTTTTTTGTCCATGTTCTTTTCCTTGCCAGTGAACCTCCATGGCTTTGACCCCACGCACAGTAGTGAACAACTTTCACCTTCTCAAGTTCCATATTCTCTGGGTGATGCCATGACGAGGCCAATGTGTATAGGATTTTCCTGTCCGTGCTTAGTCAAATTCTAATATAGTTTAAGATATTGTCCCACATAAATTGAAAAATCTATGCTACAAACTTGTAATATTTTAGCTACTATTTGAGAGAACCAAATTGATGAAAAGAGTAGGATTTTGAATTTGTAAATTACTTAAACAAAAACAACTTGTGGAAAATTTATATTTAAAAAGTGTTGGGAATCATTGAATTCACTTGACGATATTTTTATAATGAAATCTCAATTTCTGCATATATTTCACTAATGAATAATTGTTTATTGCTAATACAATTATGTTTTGCTCACTAGAAAGTAAACAATTAATAATACTCCTTGAGGTTATATTATTAACTGACTTACGACTAGTGACGATAAGACCGAAATATGTGTCTTGCCTGAATTGTGCTAAGAGGTAGTAAAAACTTCGTGAGAATATTTTTACTACAAAATCAATGATATTGCTTATAACAATTCCTCTGTGAGAATTAAAATTGAAGTAAGCAAAAATCAAAATTTGGAATGCTAGATTGAGAAAAATATTTAAAATCTAACACCCCAGCACAATATAAAAGTGGAGCTAGAGAACCTCAGACCAAGTATGTAATAAGATTGAGAAAACTATTATAAATATATATATATCAAGCTTCATCAACTATCCCAACAAAAAGACACTACTACATTATCGAGTATTTGAAAAAGAAAGGACTTCTATAATATGGCCTATATTGCTAATACTACTAGGAAATCTGAAAATTATAAGTAATGAAAGAAGAACAAGAAAGAATAAATGAACAAAGCTTTAGAAAAAAAAAGTGGCTCTTTTGTTCCTTTTTCCTCGATGCTTCATACACATAGAGTTGCCTTCTATTTATAGAAGTACATTTCTTCTTGAAGTGTTGTGATCTCAAGTGAGGAAGATGCATCTTGAGGAGAATATGTCTTGAGGAAGATGTGTGTTGAGGAAGATGCATCTTGAGGAAGATGTATCTCGAGGAAGATACGTCATGAAGAAGATGCGTCGTGATCTTCTTGCATTGTGGAGTGAATATGTTACGACCTTCTTATTTCTGTCATTTTCTTGCTTAATTAATAGCATTCTTATCTACTGCAAAACATTGTTAGAAAATATAGAGAATCGAAATATTATATAAATACTTTATTTAAAATAGTATAGTTTTAAGTATATAATATATGAATATTTTATACTCATCAAACTCCCTCATACTTGAATCATTGCTCGTCCTTAAGGGAGAATTATTTTATTAGTAATTATTATTTCTTGTAGACTAGAAAAGTAAGAAAATAAAAATTCACATAACATTCAAAACCTATAAGTTTTTCAAGTCATCAAATCTTTATCTTATTTCTACTTCTGCTTTTGTTTGACAAAAAATTTCTCTCCTCCTTTGACGAACTTTTTGAGTTTGATAACATTATGATCACAATCCTTGAGTTTCTCAAACTTTGTCCATAACCTTGCCCTTCATGTCAGTCTCCACTAATGTAGAATCAACATTGATTTTTTAAAAATCTTTTTTAGGAGTTTTTCAGGCTTTTATTGTGAGGCTTAGTGCGGGTAAGGGTAAATGAAATATTTATAGTGACTGTGTTCTTTCCAGCTTTATAATGTGAGCCAATTATTTTACCAAAGGAACTAGTACAACTTAATACAAAGAAGATAAACTCTAGAGATGTCTTCTGTCCCATTATTAACACCAATTAAGTCAACATTCCTTTCAACAAAAATATTCTCCATAAGTTCTAACTTCTTACACCAAGAATTTATTCCATAAGTATATTCACGTCAATTTTTTTTAAGAAGGATATTCACATCATTTTTTTAAAACTTTATATACAAATCAATCCACCTTTCTCTGAATACAAACTTTACTCCAAAAGTATTCCTTCATCCCTTACTTAAATAGCCATTTCTACTCAATTATAGCTGGAAGAAATCTTTTTTCTTTGGTTAAACCAATATGGTGTATTAAGAAGAGTTGGTTTATCCTTTCTCTTTTTTTCTCTCTTATTAATAAGGCTCAAAGTTGGGTGCTAAAGGGAAATATATATGCGTGTGTAGTGGTAGAAACAGAGAGGCTAAAAAGTGAATCAAGGAAAGCCTAATTTCATTTAAAACTCAATGTTGTCTATAATTTCGCCTTGATAGACATTTGGGGCAAGTTCTAGCAAAGTTTTATTGATTCTACCTGTTGAGATCATAATGCTTCTCAATTCCAACTATTTCTCAGATTAGGAGATTTATTATTGCCATCACAAAAACACAAATACAAACATGGAAGCCATGCGAATAATTATTTGAAAACTTTAATATTATACAAGAACAACAATTAAGAATAAAATAAAAGATGAGTTTATTTGTATTTACCAAGGGTAAGTTTTATAACCAACAGGCTAATGCCAAATACTAATAATTCTATTATTTTGTTACCACTAATAATTTTTTATATGTACAATTTTAAAACACACACACACACACACATATATATATATATACATACATATATATATATATTACATGTAAAAAAACAAAAAAAATCTTTTTGGCTTTCAAATTTACAATCGCGGAAGAAAGCTTGTAAGAAACTATGATCACACATATTCTATGTGTACTAGACTGACTAATTTAAGACCTTATCAGTCATTTGGTCTTGGTTTAAATATAAACCAAAAAATTACCTGAGTCAGTAATTAATTTGCATAATTAAACGATTAACCAACCAGTCACTTAGGCATACTGATCATCATGGAATTACTCTTGCATATGTGACTCTGTTTTTGTAGATGCCTTTATAAAATGTTCTGGTTGTACAATAACCTGGATATTAACCAGATCAACTGGCTAAGCAATTTATGCAAATTTATACGGGACTTATAAGGCTCCATTGCTTCACCCTCAATGGCTACGGGTAGGAAAATATAGTTATGAGTTTAATGTCGCCAACTCGACTTATTTTCTACATGATTCCTTATTCAATTAGAGTAACTGATGGTTGTTTCTCAAATTGCCCTCCAAAATATAATTTTAGTCTGTGACCATTTACTTTAAACTTATCTCCACCACTGATCTGCTAAATCTCAATAGCACCATATGAAGTAACATTTGTAACATTGTAAGGACCTGTCCATCTGGACTTTAATTTTCCAGGGAATAGCCTGAGTCGGCTATTGTAAAAAAGTACCTTATCCCCAATTTTGAAACTCTTTTGTCGGATCAACTTGTCATGCCATACTTTTGTTTTTTCTTTGAAAATTCTGACATTTTCATAGGCTTCCAACCTCAACTCTTCTAATTCATTAACCTGAAAAAATTTATTTTTACCCGCAAAGGTCAAATCAAAGTTTAGCACTTTCAATGCCCAAAAAACTTTATGTTCTAATTCAACCGGCAAATGACAAGCTTTACCAAATACTAGTATATATGGGGATGTCCCAATTGGCGTTTTGAATGATATTCGGTAAACCCATAATGCATCATCTAATTTTAAAGACCAGTATTTTCTAGAAATTCCAACTGTCTTCTCAAGAATTCTTTTTAACTCGCGGTTCGAAACTTCAACTTGTCCTTGAGATTGAGCATGATATGGTGTTCCTGTTTTGTGAGTCACACCATATTTTGATAGCAAAGTAGAGAATTGCCTATTCATAAAATGAGTTCCTTGGTCACTAATGATGACTCACGGTGTGCCAAATCTAGTAAAAATATTTTTTTTGAGAAAATTGCACACTGTACGAGCATCATTCTTTCTTGTGGGTATCGATTCAACCTATCTTGACACACAATCCACAACTACAAGAATATATTCAAAAGATTGAGAAGAAGGAAAAGGTCCCATGAAATCTATTCCCCAAACATCAAATATTTCACATACATGTATCGATTGCAATGGCATTTCATCTCTTTTAGTGATGTTACCTGTTCTCTGACACCTATCACATTGTGCAACGTATGTTCGGGCATCTTTAAAGAGTGTCGGCCAGAAGAATCCAGCTTCCAAAACCTTAAAAGCTATTCGATTTGCTGCATAATGACCTCCAACTGCTCCATCATGGCAGTGATATAAAATTTTAGTCATCTCTTCTTCAGGTACACATCTTCTAATGATATTATCTGCACAAAATTTAAACAAGTAAGGTTCGTTCCACAAATAATACTTAGCATCAGTTATAATTTTTTTCCTTTGTTGGTATGAGAGATCTTGGGACGTCCACTTTCCAACCAAGTAGTTTGCAATATCTGTACACCAGGGTGGTTGAGTCACTACTGAGTCGATTAAAAAAATATGTTCATCAGGAAATTCTTCCATTATCTCACTAAACTCAAGGGGAGAATTTTCTAATCTAGACAAATGATCAGTTACCTGATTCTCCGTTCCCTTTTTATCTTTTATTTCAAGATCAAATTCTTGCATACGTAAAATCCATCTTAACAATCTAGGTCTAGCATCTTTCTTTGCTAAGAGGTATTTCAAAGTTGCATGATTAGTGAAAACTGTGACCTTAGTTCCTATCAAATATGTACGAAATTTATCAAATGCAAATACTACTGCTAGTAACTCTTTCTCTGTTGTGGCATAATTAAGTTGAGCCTTATTCATTGTTCTACTAGCATAGTAAATGGGACGGAAAATCTTATTCTTTCTCTGGCCTAAAACAGCTCCTACTGCTATATCACTAGCATCACACATAACCTCAAAAGGTTAATTCCAGTCAGGGGACACGACTACAAGGGCAGTTGATAACTTTTTCTTAAGGGTCTCAAATACATCTAGGCAATCAGCTGAAAAATTAAATTTAGTATCTTTCATTAAGAGGTTAGTCAGCGGTTTTGAAATTTTTGAAAAATCTTTTATGAACCGTCTGTAAAAACCTGCATGACCTAGAAAACTTCTAATGCCTTTAATAGTTGTGGGAGGGGGTAATCCTGCTATAAGATCAATTTTAGTCTTATCAACTTCTATACCTTTAGCAGTGATTTTATGTCCTAAAACAATTCCCTCAATAACCATAAAATGATATTTTCCCCAATTAAGAATCAAGTTTGTCTCTTCACATCCCTTAAGAACTAAAGTCAAGTGATAAAGACAATCCTCAAATGTTTTTCCAAAGAGTGTAAAATCATCCATAAAAATCTCGAGAAATTTCTCGGTCATGTCAGATAAAATTGCTGACATGCAACACTGAAATGTAGCAGGGACATTGCACAAACCAAATGGCATTCTCCTATAAGCATATGTTCCATGAGGACGTGTGAAGGTTGTCTTATCTTGATCTTCTGGTGCAATTGGTATCTGGTTACACCCTTAATAGCCATCAAGAAAACAATAAACCCCATATCCTGCAATTCTTTCCAACATTTGATCAATAAATGGCAAAGGAAAATGATCTTTTCTAGTAACATCATTGAGACGTCTGTAATCAATATATACTCTCCATCCTGTGACAGTCCTGTTAGGTATGAATTCATTATTTTTATTTTTAATAACTATCATATCTCCTTTCTTTGGCACTACCTGAACAAGACTTACTCAAGGACTATCTAAAATAGGATTAATGATACCTGCTGCCAAAAGTTTTACAATCTCCTTTTTTACCACTTCCTGCATTGCTGGATTCAATCTCCTTTGGAGTTGGACTATTGTCTTGTAACTATCCTCCATAAGGATTCTGTGAGTACAAACAACTAGACTAATCCTTTTGATATCTGATATAGTCCACCCTAAGGCTCCTTTGTGTGTTTTCAAGATTTCAATTAATCGTTCTTCTTGTTCTGAGTCAAAGAAGATGAAATAATCACTGGACATTGTTCTTTTTCAAGATAAGCATATTTTAAATGAGATGGGAGAATTTTGAGTTCAATTTTTGGTTGAACTTCTTCTGGTTGCATCTCCTGATCCTCAGAATCTTTTTCCAATATTTCAGCTTCTTTTCTGATGATGGAATCATCATCTTGTATGATGCCTGATTTGGCCAAACATCTTTCCATTGGGTCTGGAGTTAATTGATCATCTCTATATTCATCTATAAGATAACTAATCATGTCAATTGAAAAACATGAAGATGATGATTCATCTCCTGAAAATCTTAGCATCTTTTGCATGTCAAAAATGACCTTTCTTCATCAACTCTTATAATTAGCTGTCCTTGGTGGACATCTATAATTGCTCTACCTGTAGCAAGAAATAGTCTACCCAAAATAATTGGTTCATCAGGACATTCTTTCATTTCAAGTACTATAAAATCTATAGGGAAAACAAACTTATCTACTCTTATAAACACATTTTCAATTATTCCCTTAGGTTTCTTAGTACTTTGATCTGCAAATTGAAGAGAAACACTTATGTCCTTCATTTCACCAAGATCCAATTTTCTAAAGATAGAAAGTGGCATCAAATTTATTGAAGCTCCAGAATCGCAGAGTGCTTTTTCAAAATACACTCCTCCCAAAGTGCATGGAATTGTAAAACTGCCAATATCACCAAATTTTTGTAGTAGCTTATTTTGAAGTATAGCACTGCATTTTTCAGTAAGCATTACTACAGAAATTTCTTCCAATTTCTTTTTACTTGACAAAATTTCTTTTAAATTTTTTGCATATGAAGGCATTTGCATCAAAGCATCAGTGAAAGGAATATTAATATGAATTTGTTTCAAAATTTCTAAAAACTTTGCAAATTCGCCATCAAGCTTTTCTCTTTTCATTTTTTGTGGAAAATGAATTGTCACAGGGGGAGGAATCATTTTTTCAATATTTTTCTCTTCTTTTTTCTTGACTTCTTTATCTTCTAATGGTTTAGAGGGTGTTTCAACATTCTTACCCTTGTTTACCTGTTGTTCTGACTGGTTCTTTTCTTCTCTGACTTTATTGGGTTCATCAAGCTCCTTACCTGATCGTAAGGTGATAACCTTAAGGTGTTCCTTTGGGTTTTTCTCCGTATTGCTTGGTAAGGGGCCTTGAATTTTTTCTGACACAAGAGTTGCCAATTGGCTCAGCTGGATTTCCAAATTTTTAAGGGCTGAATTTTGCTTTCCATTTTTTTATCAGCGACCTTAATGTATTTGTACAAAAGGCCATCATGACTTGGATGTATTTGCTGAGGCATTTGCTGATATGGAGTTGCTTGCTGATAAGGTCTGAAATTTGATTGCCCATGGTTTTGATTTTGGTAACCAGGTGGACCTTATACCTGTGGCTTCTGGAAGCTCTGAGAGTTCTCGACACTATTTGGATTGCTCCATTGAAATCCTGGATGTTTATGTGCCATTAGACTTCCAAAGGGGTGCTGCTTGTAACCGATTACATTGATATGTTTATCATTTTGATTTATTGCTTGGCATTCATGATTCAGATGGTTTCCTCCACACATATCACAAGCCTCAGACTGGCTTGATTGTTTTGTATTCGCCTGAAAAGATTCAAATTTTTGTGCCAAAGAAACAATCTGTTGTGTTAGTGTGTTTAAAGCATCAACTTGATTTACCGTAGCGGTCTTTTTGATGATTACACGCTCAGATAGCCATTGAATGGCATTTTCAGAAATTTCATTCAATAACTGCAATGCTTCTTCTATTGTTTTTTCCCATTATAGAACCTCCTGCAGCTGCATCAAATCACATTTGTAGAAGAGGGTTATAACCCGTGATAAAAAATATACAACTGCATGTGTTCAGGAATATCATGGTGCCGGCATTTTTTTAACATTGCTTTTAATCTTTCCCAATCTTGATAAACTGCTCAGTATCAATCCATAAGAAATTAAATATTTCTTGCCTTAACTTTATTGTTTTAGTAGGATAAAAATATTTATTCAAAAACTTCTGAGTCATCTAGTCCCACGTGGTAATTGACCCCTGAGGTAAACTTTGCAACCACGTCTTGGCATCTCCTTTTAAAGAAAAAGAAAATAGCCTTAACTTGATAGCTTCAGGAGGAACTCCATTATACTTAGCAGTTTCAACAAGTTCCAGAAAATCAATTAAATGACTATGTGGACCTTCACTTGAATCTCCTGTAAAGATACAAGATTGTTGAATTGTTTGAATTAGGCCGGTCCTAATTTCAAAGTTGTTGTCTGCTACTGGGGGTTTCTAACACTAGATTCACAGTTGAAGCGATCAGGTCTAGCATAATCCGTTAGGATTCTGTTTGTTGGTCTTGGCGCCACTTCATCAAATTGATCTTCTAAATGAACATGTGGTACTTCGGGTGGATTGATATCTTCTACTCCCTAGTTTTCCATTCCTTCGCAAGCTTCGCTTTGAGAAGATGATGTTTGTTCTTTCCTGCGTAATCGAAGAGATCTTTCAATTTCAGGATTGTAATGTGTCAACTCTTTTGTAGAAGAGCGGGTCATAAACTAAGTGATTTTTTTTTTATTTTTTTGAAGTAAAGAAAATTAAAGTTTTTTTTAAAGACAATTAAACTTAATTCCTACAATAACAGTATCACTAAAAGAAAATAGTAAAAGAAAAGTCGTAGTAGTGAATAGTACACTTAGTGATAATAATTATCAATATCAAAGGAAAAGATAGTTAGTACAAATAGTATATTATGATGAAAGTGCTATGACGTGAAGTTGCTGATAATATCATAAGAGTTAAGATATACACATTAATTATATCTACACATGTTAATAATAAAAACAGTAGATAATAGTTACAACAATGACAAAGAACGAGAAAAAAAACTTTTATATTACTACGAAAAAAAAACGTTAGAATGGATAAAATAGTAATAGTTATAGAAATATTTAGTAGGTGATGATAATACTAAAAAAAATAAGGATACCAATACATATAATAATAAATTCTCAAATTAGTAATAAAATATTTAATTTGAAGTAGATTTATGCCAATCCCCGGCAATGGCGCCAAAAATTTGACGAGGCCAATGTGTATATGATTTTCCTGCTCGTGCTTAGTCAAATTCTAATATAGTTTAAGATATCGTCCCACAAAGATTGGAAAAACTATGCTACAAACTTGTAATGTTTTAGCTACTATTTGAGAGAACCAAATTGATGAAAAGAGTAGGATTTTAAATTTGTAAATTACTTAAACAAAAACAACTTGTGGAAAATTTATATTTAAAAAGTGTTGGGAATCATTGAATTCACTTGACGATATTTTTATAATGAAATCTCAATTTCTGCATATATTTCACTAATGAATAATTGTTTATTGCTAATACAATTATGTTTTGCTCACTAGAAAGTAAACAATTAATAATACTCCTTGAGGTTATATTATTAACTGACTTACGACTAGTAACGATAAGACCGAAATATGTGTCTTGCCTGAATTGTGCTAAGAGGTAGTAAAAATTTTGTGAGAATATTTTTACTAAAAAATCAATGATATTGCTTATAACAATTCCTCTGTGAGAATTAAAATTGAAGTAAGCAAAAATCAAGATTTGGAATGCTAGATTGAGAAAACTATTTAAAATCTAACACCCCAGCACAATATAAAAGTGGAGCTAGAGAACCTCAGACCAAGTATGTAATAAGATTGAGAAAACTATTATATATATATATATCAAGCTTCATCAACTATCCCAACAAAAAGACACTACTCCATTATCGAGTATTTGAAAAAGAAAGGACTTCTATAATATGGCCTATATTGCTAATACTACTAGGAAATCTGAAAATTATAAGTAACGAAAGAAGAACAAGAAAGAATAAGTGACCAAAGTTTTAGAAAATAAAGTGGCTCTTTTGTTCCTTTTTCCCCGATGCTTCATACACAGAGAGTTGCCTTCTATTTATAGAAGTACATTTCTTCTTGAAGTGTTGTGATCTCAAGTGAGGAAGATGCATCTTGAGGAGAATATGTCTTGAGGAAGATGCATCTTGAGGAAGATGTATCTCGAGGAAGATACGTCATGAAGAAGATGCGTCGTGATCTTCTTGCATTGTGGAGTGAATATGTTACGACATTCTTGTTTCTGTCATTTTCTTGGTTAATTAATAGCATTCTTATCTCCTGCAAAACATTGTTAGAAAATATAGAGAATCGAAATATTATATAAATACTTTATTGAAAATAGTATAATTTTAAGTATATAATATATGAATATTTTATATTCATCACGCCACAACATAGCTAATACCAAGTTGCTTCTATATCGACGAGAATTAAGAAATATCAAAAGACATAAACGATGTTACGTTCATTTAGCAATGTTGATCTCGTTATGGGTTCATTTATTGGATAGAAGTGCTTTGGTTCAGAGTATCGATACAGATATACATTCTTAAAATTTGTAGTATAGGTTACTACCATTTTTGGTTTTATTTATTGGAACAATCAATAGCAAACTACGATGATTTTGGAAGAATTTTTTGCATTTCATTTGACATCAATCTTATAGGTAAATTGCAATTATTATTTTTTTTATTTTTTTTGTGAAAATATACAAATAACGTTTGGTTATCTGCTACGTTATGAATCCTGAACTTACAGTTACAAGTTCAAAAGTTAAGGATACTTGGTCCTGAACTTCGAGTTCCAAGTCCAAAAGTTAAGGACACTTGGTCCTGAACTTAGACTAACAAGCTCAAAAGTTAAGGACAATAGGTCCTGAACTTACAGTTACAAGTTCAAAAGTTAAGGACAATAGGTCGTGAAGTCCTGAACTTAGACTAACAAGCTCAAAAGTTAAGGACAATAGGTCATGAACTTAGGCTAAGAAGCCCAAAAGTTAAGGACAATAGGTCCTAAACTTACATTTACAAGTTCAAAAGTTAAGGACATTAGGTCCTGAAGTCCTGAACTTAGACTAACAAGCTCAAAAGTTAAGGACAATAGGTCCCGAACTTAGGCTAAGAAGCCCAAAAGTTAAGCACAATAGGTCCTGAACTTAGTCTAACAAGCTCAAAAGTTAAGGACACTTGGTCCTGAACTTACAATTACAAGTTCAAAAGTTAAGGACATGTAGTCCTGAAGTTAAGTTCAAAAGTTAAGGACATGTAGTCCTGAAGTCCAGAACTTAGAGTTCCAAGTTCAAAAGTTAAGGACATGTAGTCGTGAAGTCTTGAAGTTATGTTCAAAAGACATTAGCAGAAGGATATTTTCGTTCGAGCAGTTAAAGTTTATTAAAGCAGTGGCTAAAGACTAAAGACATTTTAAACATTGGCTTAAAAGTAAATACATGTGTTATTGGTGGCTAACCGTGTACTTCCCTCCCCCCCCCATATATACAGTCAACCCTCTTTATAATAACCTCGTTTGTTCAGATATTTTTTGGCTTTTATAGTGATGGTTGTTATACACTTATAACATCATTTGACGTTTAAATTGGCTGTTATAGATCAAAATTATCCAAAAATCAATTATTTTTTCTTTTTAATGTTACATATAAAAGATAAGAAAATTATTCAAATTTAAAATATCAAAAGATATGCATATTTCACTAGTTAAATATTGAAGAAAGCTAATACATTATTAATAAATTCATAACTAAAAGTATAAAGATTTAAGCTATAAGGTAGACATATAAAAGCTACCTAAAAAATAATTAATTTCAAGATTGATGGAAGAACTTTATAATTGTAGCTTATTTCGTAGATTTTATTCTCTTACTAGTGATATAATACTTGAATTGGCGAAGATTCGTGTCCATTTCAGCAAAAAAGTATCTAATAATTTTCCCTTGAAGACAATCTAAAAGCTTGACAGTTAAATTTTCTACCTAAATATTTTTTTAGAATTTGCCCAATGGAAAAGATATCATATGCAAATCTTTAAATCTTATGCAAGATAGAAACTTTGTTTAATGGAAACGATTGTGTGCATATTTTTAGAATTGTTATAGTAATCTTAAAGATTCTATATGGCCGTTATAGAGGAGTCATTTTACAAAGATCATTCTGATATAAATATGGTTGTTGTTGTTATAGGTAAAAAGTTATTATAGAGAGGTAAAATATAACTTAAAAAATGGGTTATGAGGAAAACTTGGCTTTTATAGTGAATGACTGTTATATAAAGATGTTGTTATAGAAAGGTCTGATTGTAGAAAAAAGTATCGCATATGTTCCAGTCGCTTTGGATTATCTAGAGTTGTCAACATTGGCTTGGCCCATTGGGCCGACCCAACCCAACCCATAATTTAATATGGCTGGGCTAAAATTTTTGGAACCCATTGAAAAGCGAGGCTTTTAAGTCCGACCCAGTTAAGCATGTGGTCCATGAGACTTGACTGAGGCTGGGCTGGGTTGGCCCGTGGGCTTAATAAGCGTATTTAATTAAAAATATAAAAAAAATAAAAACTAAAAATAATAAGAAAGGTAGTTTAATCTCAAACTGGTAATATTTTTTATCTTAATTTGAATACTTTTTGTTCTTAATTTTTTAGTTATTTCTTATTGTTTAACTAATTAACATTACATATAATTATAAATTTAGATGAAAATGAAGATGTTAAGACATCTTTGTTTCAAAAGATTATTCAAAAGTACTTGATGAAGATAATTTGTTGGTGTTAGATATGCCATGAGTACCTTGAAAAGATTTTTGAGTAGTTTATTTTGAGTATTGACTTTTAATGAATGAAATATTATTCTCCTTTTTGTTTTATAGTAATCTATTGGAATAATGTCAAAAGTTATTAAGTTTTGTAGAGTTTTCCATCCATCAAGTATATTTTTAGACTTGTAAGTGTGTGTGTCTGTATATATATACACGTTGTGCATTTTAGGTTAAAATTTGAATTTTTTGAAAATATAAAAAATAATTTTTAAAAATGAGGGGCCGGCCCGTGGGGGCCCGTGACCCACGTAAGACTGTAAAAATTGCACGGGGCGCCTTATTTGGTCGCCCCCATTTAACCTATACCTATTTTTTTTTAAACTTTTAACTTGTACCCACTTTTTAAATAACTTCAGCCCCCTTTCTTCTCCTCATTCGTTTTCTTCTTCAAGTTACAAAACAAACTAGTATTTATCTCCAGAAGCAATGCTGCTTTAGTTATAAGGTCAATTTTTTTTTAATTGAACAGTTCGGCAGTTGTACTTCTGCTCCAAATTTACAGCAAATTAGTCTTATGAAAAAGTTTAAGTTACCAGTAGGATGAGCTGTAAAATTTTGGAGTTTTTGTATGTTTATTCGTGTTTGAGCTGAGAAGATGTACACTATTTTTCTTAAAAAATCACTGCTAATTTTGGTGCTTCCGAATGTTCCACAAAAAATAATGATGCTATACAATTTGCTTAATATGTAGCACGTGCCTAAGGGAACATTTTTGTAGCAAATGCTCATGACATATTGCAGTGCATTTTTCAGAAGTTGTCCTCTGTATTGAGGTTTATCACTACAAAAAAACATGGGTAAAAACTCAAGAATTTCTGGTGAACCCCTGTCACTAACATTTTGGAAAATTGAAAACCTAATTATGTGTAAGACACCTTACATTTCCTAATGCTTGTAGTGAAAGTACGAAAATCCCAATAGTTGCATGAATTCGATCTTCCTACAATAAAAAAATTGAAAAGAAATTTAAGTTAGTAAGGCGTATAAGTTGAAGAAAATACATCACAACTCGAAAAAAATAATATGTAAAAAAGTATGCACTTTTTCATCTTGAATAATTAATTCAATTAAATTAGAATTTTTTGGTTTCTCGCGGCCTGGAATGTGCCATAATCTAACAACACGACCCTTCAAATTCTAACTCATTTTGGATATTAATATTTAGCTGATATAGTTATAGTTTGGAACTATACTTTGCAGAAGTTTGTGTGGAAGCTAAACCCTAAGTAATGTAGAGAAGCCAAACCTAAGCAAAAGTTGTTTAAATAAAGATTGCTCTAGAGCTGAAGTTCGCCAGTTACAAACAAAAACTTCGCCAGTTACAAACAAAAACTTCGCCAGTTACAAAAACAAAAAACTTGAGCTCTAGAGCTGAAGTTCGCCAATTACAAAAACAAAAACTTCAGCTCTAGCTCTAGAGCTGAAGTTCGTTAGTTACAAAACAAAAACTCCAGCTCTAGATCGCCAGTTACAAAAATAAAAACTTCAAGCCCGGCTACTAGAATGCTGAAGTTTTACGTGATTGTCTTTGTTACTTCAGCCCCGTATGCTGAAGTTATGCGAAAAAGCGGGTAAGCTTGCAATTTTTTTTGCAAAGTGGGCACAAGTTAAAACGTGACACAAAGCGGGGCTGGACTAGGTTGATCATTTTAAGACCCGTCGAAACATTGGGCCGGCCCAACCTAGCCCGTCAATTGCCAAAGCCGCATGAACTGGGCTAGGTTGGACCGGGCCAGCCCGTATCAGACAGCTTAAGATTATCCATAGCCAAGTGATATTCCATGTCAATTCTAACATGTTTAGTGGAAAAATGACCAATACTGGATTTGTTTGCCTATAAGATTCATAACTAAGGAAGATTGAGGACATAGTTGTCCTGCTTTTCAGTCCTCATAATTTTTTTTTAAAACTAACTGCCAACTGATTTCTATACTATGACACAGCAACAACAAGAGCAGAGCATAAGCAGGATTCTGGATTCAGGAAGGTGAATCATCAACAATTATCAAGCATAAACATTATTTAGAAAAATAATACATTTTTCTTGCAGAGCCTTCAACTATATAATCATCATAAGTAAAATTGCAACATTAATCAACTGAAACAGGTTGCATGTTCTCTGCCTCTTTCCTCAGATCTTGATACAGAACTGATGACAAGTACCTCTCTCCAAAACTTGCATGTATAGTCTGAAATTGAAAATGAATAAGTTACATCTACAACAAAGTAATAAATTCTGAAAAATGTGCAAAGAAAAAGTATTGAGGCATATTCATACCACTATGAGTTTGCCTTTGTTTTCTGGTTTTTGAGCAAGTTGAAGAGCTGCTACCGTATTAGCTCCAGACGATATTCCAACCTATACAATTGAGATAAGCTTTTTCATTACATGATATAAAGGAATCACCATAGATTTACTCTATAGATGAATACTACTATGTAGTTTAGAATGGAAAGATCTATCATACTTTTATCAAAATGAGAGTGATCGGGACTTTGGACTATCCGGACACATACTTAATCAAACAGTTCATGCATGTTTGTTTTCAGGGGCAACAAGATCAAGTTGGTACTGATCAAGTTGTTTAGCTCTAGGTTTTTAAAAGAAAGATGCATTTATCTTGAACTTTACCATGAGCCCTTCCTTGACTGCCAACTCCCTAGCCATGTTTACGGCGTCATCACTAGAAACCTGCAATACATGAGCAAGTACAGATCATGTACAATTACATGAATGACTTAGCTGTTATTCAATGGAATACATGGTAATCACATAATTCTGTTGATATTTCCAGTTTCAGAAGAAAACAGATTAACAAAGAATTTAACATACCATCAGAACTTCCTCCATTATATCCATGTCCAGGATATCCGGCTTGAATCCAACCCCATTCCCTGTTATGTGATGAGGACCTGTATTGGTGGTCATTTAAAGATTATTATCAATTTTATAAAAGCATGCAGTAATTTGAGTACTTCATAAATACTAGGATGTCACAGACAAATTGAAAGATGAAAGTAAAATTACCTGGTTTTCCACCATTCAGTATATTGCTTTCAGTTGGCTCAACTCCATATATCTAGCAAACGAGAAGAAAATATAGTCTTGAAGTTATGTTAACTTATGAGTTTAACTTCTATGTATTGACGTGTATAAAAACTAATAAGGGCAGATTACTTGATAAAACAAATTAAAATACATCGACAGTGTAAAATTATTTACACTCCCCAGCATATATAAGTTAAATTTCTTAACTCATTCTGGAACATAGCCAATCAGAAGTACATTGATAGTATGGATTTACCTTGACGTTAGGATTTCTGGATTTCAGATATTGTCCAACACCAGAGACCGTGCCTCCACTTCCGATTCCCATGACAAAAATGTCAACATTACCCTGAGTTTCTTCCCATATCTCAGGACCAGTCGTCTCAAAATGAATCTGTTTTCAACGTGAAACAGCTGAGAATCCTATAGTGAAACAAAGAACATAGGATTAAATAAGGTTTCTTCAAAATACCTGAGTGTTTGCAGGATTAGAAAACTGTTGAAGCATGAAGGCATTAGGCGTAGATTCCAAAAGGTCATAAGCTTTCTTAACAGTGCCTCCCATTCCTTTGGTTGGATCAGTGAGGACTAAATCGGCTCCAAATGCTCTCATTGTCACTCTCCTCTCTAAGCTTGTGTATGACGGCATTGTCAAAACCATTTTGTAGCCTTTCATTGCTGCCATAAATGCCATACTGATCCCCATATTTCCCGATGTTGGCTCAATCAATGTCGTCTAAATATAATCAAGAATTAGGTCAAAGATAACATATAGTACTTGTCAAGTTTAAAATCTACGCACTGACAAATATTTATACAATCATATGTTACGATAAGAGAAAAATGCGGTGTCCCAAGTTCTTATACTCCTGCTAGTGTCCGGATAGAATTGCATTTACTTACCTTTTCAGGTGATATTAAGCCTTTTTTTTCTGCATCATCGATCATCGCCAATGCTGGTCTGGTGCAAATACAAGAGAATTGTTTTTTCTTAATACAGAGTGGAAGCAAAGAAGTGATGTACAAACAAGAATACAGTTTTTAGACAAATGAGATCCATTCCAGTTACGAACAAATACTCAACATAGACAGGAGAAAAGTATGAAGAAGATAAGATACCTGTCTTTGATGCTAGAAGTAGGTTGAAACATCTCTTGTTTCACAGCTATGTGAGCTCCACATCCTTCTGTCACTTTGTTAAGATAAACCATTGGTGTTTTCCCAATTAGCTGAAATTTGAAATTTAATACTATGTCAATTTATCACATAAGCATTTGGGGAGTGTTTGATCATGACTTCACTTGTAAACTGAAATCAATATTTGCAAGCTTAAGTTTGGCCATCACTATTTACAAATCATTGAGCTTCAGACTGAAGCTCAATATAATTTGTATTTCAAATACAAATGAAATATTAAATTAAAGCTCCCTCGAGGAGTATTTCAAGTGAAATAATGATTTTCAATCACAAAACTTCAACTTTCTTTTCAACTGAAATTTATGTTCAAATACAACTTCAACTTTCAATTACTTTTTTTCTACTTCATTTTCAGGTACTTTCTTTTTCAACTTCAACCAAAAATTATCTTATTATATTTCAAAACCGACATAAATGTATAAATTTATTGTGAAGGGAGTATCATCCCAACTTCATAAAGCAAAATTTATTTATAGAACTAAAAATCAAGAAGCTTGCATTAGGGTAGGCTGTTTATATCCCATCCCTTTGATTTTTCAGTGCCTACAAAACATACTGACAAAAGTGTCAACCTAATCCAATAGTTTAGTCTTCGGTCAATCTTGAAGCTTGACAACTATCAAATCTCAAATAACGTAGAATAATTTGATCCCAATTATAGTTCCCATCAAATCAGACTAACTCAATATTTTACGTTGTTTTCCTTAATCCACGGTTCTCTATTTGAAAAGGAAAACCTTCATGTAATAAGAACTTGAGCAAACTAGAAATACATCCTTATTTCATAATTTGTCTAATACTCTCACTGTTTAAATTTAGACGACACATTTTCTTTATTAATCCGTTCCAAAAAGAATAACAGATTTCTAAAATTGGAAATAATTCAACTTTACACTCTTCATTTTACTCAATGAGAAGCTTTTATATCCATATCCACAAAACTTTTACCCCTTAAGCTCATAAGACCATAAGTTTCAAAAATGTTCTTTTCTTTTCTTACACTCCGTACCGAATCAAACTGCAACATCTTACCAATAGAAAGAAAAATTAAGTCCCAAAGGTTTAAAGTTAAAGAATATTATAAGGAAAATGAAAAATAAAATAAAAATAGAAAATAAAAACAAGCAATTCAAATAGTACAACCAAGGGCTCCTCGAAAATATCGTTAGTTTAATGATTCACTTTTACCTTACCCACCCTTTTCATGGTCATTATTTCTCATACAGAAAAGAAAAAGATGATCGACTAAAGTTACAAATCAGAATTATTTTTTGTTTTATTAAAATAATTAAACTATATATAAATTGATCAAAATATAAATGATCGGAAGGTTAACTTTTCAGCACTGAGTTATGAGACGTCACTTAGATATATACAAGCACAAGAAAGGAAACTCAAATGCCACAGCCAGAAACCAGTAACTAATTTCAGCTAAATCTCTATATAAATACATAAAATCCAGAAAGAGATAAACATTTCAAAAAATTAAATAAGAAGACAAAGACAGAGAAAGAATACTAAGCATAATTGACGAAAGGTAGAGCATAAATGTAGAAAAATAGGGAGAAAGAGAGAAGGAATTAATTAATTGCACTAACTTGAGAAACTTCAGTCTTGATGTTAGTAACAGGAAGCTGTAATTTGGGAGTATGAACTAAAGGCTGAGTAGAGAACAATCTGGTGATGAAATCAACATTACTATTACAGTATCTTGATCTCTTCAGCAATCTGCTTAAAGCCGCCATTGATGAATTCTCAACAGCTCTGAGAAATTGCACTTGAAACCTTTCACAAAATTAAAGCTATGATATATAGCTTAGCTTTTTTTGTGTACCTCACAGTTGAAAGATATGACACCCTTTTTATAACGAAAAGATTTGTCTAACCTTTGGATTATCAAATCGGACTTCTTTGCTGTATTTTTTTTATTTTTTATTTTATTTTTTCACCCTCTCTCCCACAATCTTTTAGGTATATAAAAAATTAGTATTAAGGACAGAATAAAAAAAAAAAATGAAATAAGCTAGCAACCAAAATTGCCAAGTTGTAAAAAGACATGCAAGCTCACATGATATTTTTTTGGTTTTCATTTGGTGTTCGCTATTCATATTGAGTCCTAACTAAATTTGAATTCACGCCATAAAATCTTACATCGAGACTAAAATGCTCTCTAACAAAAGCGATTAAATATTTAAAACTCAACTCGAAATTTCTAGTTAATGATAAAGTCATTTCATTACGACCTTCAATTGGTGGATGCTAGCTCACATGATATTGTTCCTGTGTAATTTGTGCTACTACTCCGTCTAGAAAGAATGACAAAACACAGAATATATACAGGTTAAGTTTGATAACGAAATGGACTTTGATTAACCAAATCTAATAGAATTTATATATTTAGAAATTCACATAAAAAAAAAAGCTACAAAATCACAGTTGTTCTAGTAAAAATATTTAAAGAATGTAGTGGAAAATTATAATTAAACAACAATAACAACGGCCAGTTAATTTTACAAGTGGGGTCTGGGGAGGGTAATATGTACGCAGACCTTACCCCTACCCCGAGGGACAGAGAAGTTGTTTTCAGGAGACCCTCGGCTCAAGAAAGTAACAAGAGACGATATATTAGTACCATCAATAGACTCATAATAAAATAACAGTAATATAAGAGATACGAAATACGAAATAGATGGAAGGTATAGTAATAACCAACAGATAAAACCCTGCATCAGTAGACGACCAGTAGCATCCTCAGACTAACTCCTAACTGGCTAGTCTCACTCTAGTGTGCTTTAAAAATATTCACAACTTTCCCCTAACCTACAACCTTAATGCTCAACCTTAATTATAATTAAACAAGAAATTATAATTAAATAATGGTTTGATTCCTTCGTAAATTTGTAATTCTACTAGTGATCTAAGGGAATACGTAGGAGTAATGTTATTAACGATTTTCAAGATTTCATTAATGCGAAACCTTTTGTCATTAATATATCCTCTATTTTTTACTCCAAGGACAATATAGGAAAAAAATAATTAATTCATTCTTGAAATCTGGAAAAATCATTTATTTTGGACCACAAGAAAAAGGCCAAAAAATTACTTATTTTGGACCGGAGGGAGTAACTTGTTTTGCTTTTGGCATAAATGCCATTTGGCGAATGATTTCACAACTATGTATGTGTATCACCATTGTCATCGACTCATCCATGTGAATGAGTTTAGCAAATGAATTAAAAAATAATCTCCTGGTTCCATTTTAATTGATTTTTTTTAGTTATTTTCACACATATTAACGAATTCACCTTTTATCATTAATTAACAACGAAGATGACAATATTAACCTTAATTTGTTCATTAAAAATATAACAAATACTCCTAGACTCTTTACTTCAAGGATAACTTTGAAAGAAAAAAAGTTATTTCTTTTTTGATATTTGAATAAATCAAATATTGTGGGCAAAAAAAAAAACCAAAAAATTAATTAAGGTGGACTTGACGGAGTAGTAATTAAATAAGCTGTTTGTGTTGAAAAATGTAGAGAAATAAAGCCATATGTATCATTGTCGTTCGCCGAAAGGCATACACTTTTATTTTACTAGTCTTAGGGTACGCGCTTTGTGCGTGTATACTATATTCGTGAATATATGATTTTGAGAAAATCTCTCTCTATCTTTTTTATATATACCACATAATATATTTGAGTTGTAAAATACAAATTAGAAAAAGTAATCTGTCATCACATTAGTCCTCAAATGTCTTACTATTATTTTTTTCTCGTTAGCTTCCGCCAATGTTGAGTTAATATTTTACAAGAAGTAATGTAAAAAAAAATATAGGGAGTTACCATTCTTTATAGTGAATCATGAAAAATTACAACTCATTTAGAATATGTTTTGTCTTCTAATGTTTTATCCTTGTCGCTTCAAGTTTGCTCTATCTCTAATTTCTCTTTTTACCAATATTTTTCTTATAAAAATAAATTTATGTACCATATGAGTTTTATCAACTTGAAAAATAATTTTTCGTATATGAATAGTTTTAAAATAAGTGAAATGAATTTATTTTGCTATTAATTCTAAAAACTCAAGTATTTATTTAAAAAATCGTTTATTTTTATTCATATTTTAGTACGAAATCGTCAAGAATTTTATATTTTTAACAATAGTTATAATTTTATCCAATAAAAAATTATTTTTAAAGGGTAAAATATCTATCTAATATTTTACTTTGGATCATCATATTTGCAGAATTATTAGTGTTATTGACTCTTGTCAATCACGTCTCTTTATCTCTCATTTAAAGTCTAAATTTTTTTACTACAAGTTCCAGATTATTAATGATGATAAAATTAGCATGTACCTTAAGAGTTATATTAGTTAATTCTCTTTTTCAATAAATCTTCTTATTCATTGTTTTCTTTCATGGGTTTGAGAAGGATATACTTTTAAAGACTTTGAGGTTTAACCTTTACATCATTAAAATTAGGGAGTATACTAACTTTTCATCACCAAACATTATAAAGAACATTCATAAGCATTATGAAATTAGAAGATGAAGAGAAAATTAAGTGGTTGGTATAAATGGGGCAACTTGGTAAGTATTATATTTTAGAAATATTTATAAAATTCAAAATATTGGGCTAGGGATTTATATATATATATCTAGAGATTTATATATATATTGAGTTGCTACATATTAGTAGTTTTTACTTAGTTAAAATATAGAATGCATTAATGATCAACCTATTTTTAAAATTTCAAACTCCTAAAAATTAAGATTTCAAATTCCTAAATATTAGAAAAATAACCTAAATAACAATTTAGTCCATTATGAAATTAACAAATAAAAGGAAAAAAGCGAACGATATTATATCCAAACAATAATTTTTTTACTTATTCTTTGTTGACTTTATTATTTTTGGTTTCCTTCTTTGTCGTTTATATCCAAACTCATTTTTCTCATTTGAACTGATGATATAATAATTTTGAACGAATTTTTCAACTTAAAGAGAAGATAATATATCTTGATATTCTCGATTATTCTTTGATCCAAAGGAAAATTATTAAAGTGTGTGCAACTTAGTTTGGTGATATTCAATATTCACGATTGCTATTAGATCTTGATAAATAAGGAATTGAATTTAAATTTTTTCTTTACTTCTTAGGATATGAATTTGACGAAAGATTATTTTACGCAATTCAGATAAGAAAATAAGTTATATAAGTTAAAATTTTGTTTGATGTTGAATTTCTAAATATTAGAACTCCCTCCGAATAATCCAAATAAATAAAGATTAATAGCAAAATGTTAGTTAATTTTAAAGTTTTAACGTTATAAATATAATTTGAATGATATAATATCTGACATAAAATATAACTTACATGTTATCCATCATTAATGATTAAAAGATTTATATTAAAAATAGCAAATTTATAAGTCAACTTAAACTCGTTGTGCACATGTAAAAATTTGGATTAACATTGAAAAATGCTAATGATTCCTACAAAAATTAAAACGAAGCCAGAAACTTGCAAAAGTCTTCTTTTATAATTCTAAAAGTGTTAAAACTTGTAAACATGAAAGAGTCAAATTTGAGGAAAATTCTTACACGATTTAAATAAGAAAAAATATTTATAAGTAAAATTTTACTCAATTTAGATTCCTAAATATTAGGTGTTTTTAGATACCTTAAAGGAAAAATATTTAATAAATAAAATTTAGCTTATCTTAATGTCCTACATATTAGGTAAATAATTAAACTATAATTACAATTTTGTCCAATGTAAAGTTTATTTTTAAAGGGTAAAAAAAGCGAACGACATTTCGTTAAGGACGTTCGTGCTTTTAATATAGTATAGATTAGTTGTTATAAGAAAGAATTACAAGAAAATACACATGACTTTACATTATAACAAAAAATGGCCTATGTTTTTAAGTTTTGCCCAACTTAGCCCATATTGTACATATTTTGAAAGCACTAGCAAATTCAAAACCTGTGTTCTTACATCCATTGCTTCTAAAAGCTATGGAGTTAAATGTGTGTTCACACAATCATTGCTTTCACTCTCTATTCTTCTCACATTTTCTACATATGCTTCAAGGGGTCGTCCGCCATTGTTGCTTCTTACCCTGTGTCATTTGGTTGCAATGTAAGAAAATTGAAGAGTAGAAGTCCACCATTGAAGGTTATTCAAAGCTTTGCTTTCGAAAATAGGATTTTTTGAGTTTGTTAGTTGTTTGGATTGGTTGTTGTTCCAATTGATTGAAAATATCAAAAGGAGTTCAAGATTTAAATTTGAAGTGATTTGGAGTAGATTTGAGTAAAATTTTAGAAAAGACGCAAGGAAGAAGACGAAGTCAGTTTTTTGTATAGTTATGTATGATCTCGTATAATAGTGTATATGAGTGTATAAACACATCTTATACACTATTATACACTTTTATACACCTTTATACACGCGTCTGTAGACGAACTTCTTTCACGATTTTCAGTTGCAATTCTTGTTCAAAACCAATCCAAATCTATATTAAATGACTTTAAATTTTATTTACAACATCCTTATACTATTTCTAACAAGTCTAAATAACACCCACTCCAAATTTCTCACAAAATCAAATTAGAAATTTAAACCCACATGTTTAAGCTTGTTAAAAATTTAATTTTCACCATCCAAATAGATTTGGTTTGTTGAACTAATATTTGAGTCACAGTTACTGATTCGAAAATGAACTTAAAAGCTTGAGCAATCTTCTTTAAAAATTAAATAGTAATTTCTAGAACCTATTGGAGTTGGATGTTGAATCTTAGCCTATTATTTTTGTGCTAGTTGGTTGTAAATTGAAATATAGGCTATAAAATTGAAAAACATGGAGCTCGGTTGTTCTTATGTAAAATTTTCCTTTCTTATAATGGTAGTGTATGAGAGCATCTCGACTATGAATATTATATTGGATACCTGCTATTTTTCATTAACACATATTCATATAACTTTACCAATCACGACTTAGACAGATAAAAAAAATCATCAAATATTTTTTTCTCTATTAAAATTTGAATCCTAATCTCTAGAGTTTCCTCCTACTTCATACCACTATGTCACATCCTTAATAAAAATGAACTTTAAAATGGGATGTCTTTGTTGAGGGCTTTTGCTTTCGTAGAATTATAAAAGATAAAAAGGAATAGTCTCAAGATGGCCACATTATATATGGTAAAATCTGAGAACAATGAAGAAAATGATCCAATGAGTACTCACTGTTTTCATGTACTAACTTGATTTTAAAATTCACTTTCCTAGAGTTAAAGAGAAAAGAAGAAAACAAAAAAAGATACAAATTAGGAGTGCTTAAATAAAGTAAAGAAATCACTTTTATTCTCAAAATGCAAGCAAAGTAGAATGGTAGATACCATCAAGAGTAACTGGTCCAGTGGATGAGACTGCTCTTCCCTTAACAAAAGGTCTCGGATTGGAGCCCTGGATATAAAAAATTCTTAGTAGGGAGCGCTTCCCCCGAATGGGGCCATACGCGATGCGAATCCGAATATAAGCAGGCTCCAACGAGGATAACTGACACCGAGCAGGAAACCAAAAAAAAAAGGAAGTAGAATGGTAGATCATATACAGATGTGGGACACCTATGGCGGCTGAATTGCAATCAATCAGTGCATGCACCTCTTCTGCATGCTCAAAGGCAAATTTCTAGTTTTATCGTCCCAAGTCCCATTTTACTCAAAAAGAGAGAGAAAAAGAAGTCCCATTTTGTAGTTTAAATGTAGAGAATTTTAAGAGATTGAATAAGCCACATATAGTTAGAACCAAAAAAGGGAATTGTCACAGTCGCTGTTGGAGGTGGTCCATTTAAAACTATTTACATTTTCCATGTTCAAATTCAGTCCATTTGGATTTCCCCAGCCGAATGCCAGTTCATGTCAATTGTTCTGGGGCAAAAATGACTTGATCTAAATTGGTGCCATTTGGATAAGGCAAGAAAAAAAAAGCCATTTATTCAACACCAAGAATTGGAAATGGACCGTGGATTTTACCAGGGGACGTTTTTTTTCCGCTTAAAAAATCGGGGACGTATTTAGTATAGAGATATGGATTCATTTGAATTTATAGGTTTCGTTCATACCCTATATTTTTTCCTAACAAATTATTAAATATGTTAAATAATGATAGAATTACGAATTTGAACCCACAAAGTTTAAATCTAGAATCTGATTTTGTTTGATTGCATACAAAAGTCATAACGAAAGAAAATTGGGGACACAGATGATCTCACTTATATTCATCCTTCATTTTATTTAAAATATTAATGCCGGTACTACCATCTAATAAACCAGTGGTGTCACCTGCGAATGACATAGTTAAAGTAACTAAAGGTTGACTAGGATTCCTCTATCGTCAATCAAAGATCTGACATGAAAATGAAAACTTTCAGGTAATGAATGTTTTACTCTGACCTATTTAGCATCAATATTTTTATACGCTATATTTATTGTGTACTTTTTCTAATCATATATATAGATTATAAATTTATTATACATGATTATACACATATAATGCATAAATTATGTATATATTATACCTTCAACGACTATTTTAGTTTACCCGGTTGAGTGGACGGCTATTTGAATTAATTCTTCAATGTTTCAAATAGTCGATTCAATAAATTCCGGATAATTAAATTGAACAACAATGATACAACTAATTAGAAATTTGTATGTATTTCATCACATACACTTCTATTTTACTATATATCAATGTAATGCTATCATATTTTATCATGATCAATGCCACGTCGGTATAAGACGAATGTAAAATAGAAATGCTGTCTCACATCAATTTAATGAGATTCTAACATGAATTAAAAACAAAAATTTACCAACTTCTTCTCCATCAAGGTAAAATAACCAACCTCAATTTTTGCTCATAAATTGATGGGTGGAGGACATTATTTTCAGATTTCTGATATTCCTTTTAATCAAAACCTTTAGCTCATAAAAAAAGAAGAAGAAAGATCATGCTACAACTTACAATCTCAATGTATAAAAAAGTAGATACAACATTTTATAAATCCATAAATGTGAAATGTCATTACACTTGCCATTTTATTTTTATTTTATTTTTGTATACGTTTGATTTTTCACCAGAAAACAGGCTAGATCAAAGGAATCCCATGTGATGCAATGAAAGATTTCCTTAAAATGAACAAACATAGCAGCAAGCGGCCGTCCAAACTAATGTATTTGTCTTCAACCTCAAAAGTAAGCATCCTCGTACAGACCCCTCTAATAATATATGATCTCAATGTCCTTTCATTTTATTTTTAAATTTTTATGAAGTCAATCTTAAACTTTCAAGTTCCAATCAGGGGCTTGTTCTAACTCCGAAGTGTATTCTCACAAATAAATTTAAAATTTAGACGTTGTAGGTTCTAAGTAGTGATTTTAAATTTTAAAATATATATCAAACTTTGTCTCTGCTTGTTTTTCGTATATATATAAGATTCAGTCGCAAAATACCAAATTGTATTGAAACCGAGGTCATTGCTGAATCCACCTTTGAATTGGGGATTTGATCCTTTAAGTGGTTGGCTACTAATCCTCGCCATTTGCCGATATCTTTAAACTTTTTAAACTGTTACCTTATTTTATGGAGTATTAATAAGGCATTAAGCTCAATCGAAATAATATGTGTGCCTGCTTGTCCCTCTTTCGATGAAATCATGAAACTATAGTTGTTGAAATGATTAAGGTGAGATTAATTTCAATAGAAATGGTATGTGTTTGTAAGAGAAAGATCTTTCATGTAACTTTTGTAACCTGTAAATTGCAACACACCCTCCAAATTTTATCCCTTCATATGGTCACGTATTCACATACGTAACAAAGTTCAAAGGATCACCTATCCAATCAAGTTAAAGAAAAGGAGGTATTGTTATAATTAAAGAAAAACTCTAATTCGAATTATAATCTAATAGTTGTAATTTGACTTGCAAAATGAAGTAATGTATTAATCCTATCAAGTCCTAAGGGGAGGCGTAAAGCGGTTGATACATACATAACTATAACAATTGGACGTTCCAAGTTCAAATTCTAATAATATATTATTGTGTTGTAGCATATCATTCGATAAATTAGTTGAGCCGTCGTGGTAATTGTGTGGGTCAAAATCAAATCAGAGAAATTCAACATGCGGAGACAATTGTCATTAACAAAACTTTGACGTAGTAATATTTTACATCTAAAATCTAACATGCACACTTCACGTCCAGCAATCCATTCCCAAATGTATACACATGCAAGCACCTAATTAGCTGTGGTACAATGTTAAAGGAATTGCGTAGATGTTGTTACACGATCTGCTTGTTGCTATTCTTGGTTACCACTGGAACCCTAAGGTTTCACCGTTTCGCAGAGGGATTACAACGCAGGATCCACGTTTCTGACGACCTTAACGACGTCGTAGACAACGAGGAGGACGAACAATGGGGCAACAAGAAGGAAATCGCCAACTCCAAATTCGATCCGCCGCCGAATGATGTAAGCAAAATGAGCCCGAAGGATGTCCAAGCTGAAATGATGAAGCGGGTTCTAGGACCCGTTTTCGGATTCGTTAAGCTCCGACTTGGAACTCGTCGGACTCCGGTATCTCTTTTTACCGTAATTTGAATGCTTTGTTAATTGATTATTTAATTACTGCTTACTGCTTTGATATATCCTTATTTGTTTCAGAATATGGTATAGTAAATTAATCGCTTTGCTAAAATTGAACGCATTTAACTGGCTGTTGAATATGGTTGATCTGAGACCTTTCTTTTCTATTTAGACTTTTTGGTTAGAAAAAGGTGGTCTTTCTCAAAAGAGCTACAATATCTCGGCATCAATGATGGAGTACTTAGCTAAGAATAGGACACAAAGAAATTAAAAGATCTGTATATCGGCGATACCAACTAGTTAAGATTAGGACACAACATTTGTTATTATCATGTACCTAATTTAGGTTTAGTTGTTGTTACACGTATATTATATTGTGTCTGGTTAGAAACTTGTATGTTGATGCAGGGATAAGCTAAGTTGGGCGGACTCTTCATTTTTGGTGCCGCACCCGTCTCAACACAGGACGGGAGCAAGTGCGGGAGCGGGATACGTCCCCGATTCAGTCAACTAACTTCGGATACTTTGACCTAAGTCCATTGACAAATTTGGGGAAAAATTGAGATTTTGATTTCTCAAAATTAAAAATAAAACAAATTTAAGACATGCAAAATGGCATACCTTCAATATTGTAGTACTTTTGTCTCATATTTGTTGCTTTGTGTTCCAGAAAAATCGAGATTTCACGGGGTCGTGTTCTGAGTTCGGACTTATAGCTCTATTTTTTATAATTTTGAATTTTTTTTAGCCGAATCCCCGCACTCGTATCTATACCTGGATCTGTACCCCCGAATCTTAAAATCTAGAATTTTTGCGGAATCCGACACTCGGATCCGTGCCCACACCCTAGTTCGAGTAGCTTAGGGAATAAATGTGAGATCTCGATTGAGAATCTCTAGTTCCACAGAGCCTTTAAATTACCTTAATAGACAAATTCTACAATATTGGATGAAATATGCGTTCATACAGAGACTAGATATAGAGGATTTCTTAGCCGCTACAAGTTTGGGATTAGCCATACAATTGATTAATTGATTTTTTGTGTGGGAGGTAAAGGGAAAGACATGGTAAGGATCAAAACTTGTACCTAGAAGGTAGGAGCTTTATGACTGAGCTAATTCAAATCTCAAACTAGACAAAATTGTCTCACCAATTGAAAATGATTCCTCAACTTTTTAGTTATTGATATGTCAATGTTAATTCTCTTGTTGCATATTGTTGTACATGGTAGTAGAACTTATTTGTCTAGATTAAAATCATTTTCAGGATACGGTTTCTGATATCGCCAAGAGGTGGACCAATCTGGCAAGAACTGGAGCTATTGAGACAAAGTTCATAGGTGTTGATTTGAGCACGATCATGTTCACCATGGAAAAAGGTCATGACACAAAACAGGTTTGTTTTACTTCCTAAATCAGATGTCTTCTTCTGTAACTGCTGAATTTGCCTATTGGTGCTTCCAGAAAAGAGCTTGTTCAAAAGGCTGAAACTATTAGGAAGTTTCGTAAACTGTTGTTCTGTTTTTCAACATTAACCACTTAAGAATATGATGGAAGAGAATCACTCTTAATACACAGCACATATGAAGAATAGACTGATTTTAGGTATCTCAAGTTTCCCAGACTATTTCCAAAATGTAGCCCTAAAATTTTTCGTTTATTTTCTCAATCACTTGAGGAGCTCTATCGGTCGATTTCGAGAATTTGAAAAGAGTAAAAGGAAAAGTGAAGCTTCAGAGAAATAAAAAGGGAAAGGAGAACAATGTGAGGTAGTGTAAGAAAAAGATCACACTTTCCCTTTGTTACACCTGGTTCACGTCAACACTGAACTCTCTGTAACTATTAGCTCTTTCTCCTCGAAACTCAGTAAGCACATAAAAATTGTGTAACATGAGAGGGTTAGGGTGAAAACATCAATTAGTCCATTAGAGAATAGCTTTAAAGATATTAAATTACTCCATTTTAGAGATTATATCAAGCAACTTGAGGTTCGTCCTGCATTTATTCAATTTCATCGCATGATGCCAATAAAACCTTTTCTTTTGTTCAAAGGGGGTACTCTTCAATGCAAAATGTAACATGTGGTTTGCTTATTATTACTTCCAAATCTGCTATGGAATTTCAATCCTGCAATTTTCTGGTGTTCTTATTATGATTATCAAGAAAACAGAATGAATTAAAGGAAGCATTTTTCTCATTGTTTGGATGGTAACATTAATGTGACAATGTTGCTAATTGTTGGATGATCACAATCTGTGCTGTATTATAGCTGTTTGTCATGGTTACTTTCTTTTGCTGTAGTTGGATATTGTGACTCAGATTTTGCGGGTGATCTGGACAAACGAAGATCAACTACTGGTTATGTGTTTACTTTTGCAAAGGCACCAGTTAGTTGGAAGTCTACTTTGCAGTCAACAGTTGCTTTGTCTACAACAGAGGCAGAGTACATGGCTATTACAGAGGCTGTGAAAGAGGCAATTTGGCTTCAAGGATTGCTAAAGGAGCTTGGTGTTGAACAAAAAGGTATCACAATTTTTTGTGATAGTCAAAGTGCTATTCAATTAGCGAAGAACCAAGTTTATCATGCAAGGACGAAGCACATTGATGTTCGGTATCATTTCGTACGAGAAATCATAGAAGAAGGTGGAGTCACGGTGAAGAAAATTCATACTACAGAGAATCCTGCTGATATGCTGACAAAGGTGGTGACTGCGGTCAAGTTTCAACATTGTTTGGATTTGATCAACATTGTTGAACACTGAAGATTGAAGATGAAGACACAACCAAAATTTGTTATTGAGAGAGAATTGAAAATGTGGAATTTTGCCAAGGTGGAGATTTGTTGAAGTTTGGCAAAATGCCAAAGTCCCACATTGGTTGGGAGTTAAGTTTGGGGGGGATTTTTCCCCTATAAAAGAAGGCCTAATGTTTAGGATTGAAACACACCTCTCATTTGCCTTCTCATCTGTTTAAGGCATTTGTATCTTCTCTCTTTAGTATTATTTCACTTGTATTTTGGAGTGGAATAAAATATTTGGTTGTGTCCGAGGAGTAGGCAGAATTAGCCGAACCTCGTAAATTCTGGTGTTCCCTTTATTATTGCTTTATTGTCTTATTTATTATTTGGTGGCTGTCATAATTTTTGGTATAGTAGTTGTGACTTATTCACACTCTATACATTTGGCTTCCGCAACAATTGGTATCAGAGCCAAGGTACTGTCTAAGTATGCTCTGTGGTTGCAGCATAGTCTGATCTTCCACATCAGAAAAGATTTATCTTGGTAACTGAGTCAAGGTTCTGTCTGAGTATGCTCTGTGGTTGCAGCTTAGTCTGATCTTCCACACCAGAAAGGAAATAATCTTGATTTGTGTCGTCAGCTATTAAATAATATTTGTGTCAAAGATGGGAGACAATAAACAAGAAGAATCTACATCAAGTGTCAACAATACGTCATCATTGACATCTTCGCTTATGACAAGAATTGTGTCAAATGCGAAATTTGCGGTCGAAATATTTGACGGGTCCGGACATTTTGGGATGTGGCAAGGCGAGGTTCTAGATGTCCTTTTTCAACAAGGGCTAGATCTGGCCATTGAAGAAAAGAAACCAGATGTTATTGGAGAAGAAGATTGGAGAATTATCAACCGTGTTGCTTGCGGTACCATTCGATCCTACCTTGCTAGAGAGCAGAAATATCCATACACAAAGGAAACTTCTGCAAGTAAATTATGGAAAGCACTGGAGGATAAATTTTTGAAGAAAAACAGTCAAAATAAATTGTACATGAAGAAGAGACTGTTTCACTTCACCTATGTTCCTGGTACCACGATGAATGAACATATCACCAGTTTCAATAAGTTGGTTACAGATTTGCAAAATATGGATACAACTTATGATGATGGTGACTTGGCCTTGATGTTGTTGGCGTCACTTCCTGATGAGTACGAGCACCTTGAAACTACTCTACTCCATGGAAATGACGAAGTTTCTCTCAGAGAAGTTTGTTCGGCTTTGTACAGCTATGAACAAAGAAAGCGAGAAAAACAGAAGGGCGGAGAAGGAGAAGCACTATTTGTGAGGGGTCGTCCTCAAAATCAAACGAGGACAAAGAAGGGAAGATCCAAGTCAAGATCCAGACCCAGCAAAGATGAATGTGCCTTTTGTCGAGAAAAAGGGCACTGGAAGAAAGACTGTCCGAAGTTGAAGAATAAGGCCAAACATAACAATGGAAAGGCCATTATGGATTCAAATGTAGCTGATTGTGATGATTCAGACTTCTCATTAGTTACAACAGAGTCATCAACATCTTCAGACATATGGTTGATGGACTCGGCTTGTAGCTATCATATGTGTCCCAACAGGGACTGGTTCGTGGAATTTCAAGAAGGAGAATATGGAGTCGTCCACACAGCGGATAACAGCCCTCTTACCTCATATGACATTGGTTCAATACGATTAAGGAACCATGATGGAATGATCAGAACATTGATAGATGTTCGATATGTACCGGATTTGAAGAAGAATCTCATCTCTGTGGGAGCCCTAGAATCAAAAGGGTTCAAAATCATTGCAGAAAATGGAGTGATGAGAGTATGCTCCGGTGCACTAGTGGTAATGAAGGCTAATCGGAAGAATAATAATATGTACCGCTATCGTGGCAGTACAGTTATTGGGACAGCGACAGTGACATCCAGTGACGACAAAGAGGCAGAAGCAACCAAGCTATGGCACATGCGCTTGGGACATGCTGGAGGAAAATCCTTGAAAACTCTATCAGATCAAGGATTGTTAAAAGGAGTAAAGGCTTGCAACTTGGAGTTTTGTGAGCATTGTGTCAAAGGGAAACAGACAAGGGTTAAATTTGGTACAGCGATCCATAATACTAAAGGCATTTTGGATTATGTACACTCTGATGTTTGGGGTCCTTCCAAAACACCTTCATTGGGTGGGAAGCACTATTTTGTAACCTTTGTTGATGATTTTTCTCGAAGAGTGTGGGTGTATACAATGAAAAACAAAGATGAAGTGCTGGGAATTTTTCTCAAATGGAAGACGATGGTGGAGAATCAAACAGGCAGGAGGATCAAGTGTATTCGCACAGACAATGGAGGTGAATACAAAAATGATCATTTCAATAAGGTCTGTGAAAATGATGGCATCGTCCGACACTTCACTGTTAGACATACACCACAACAGAATGGAGTGGCAGAACGTATGAACCGGACCTTGCTGGAGAAGGTACGGTGTATGTTGTCCAATGCTGGCTTGGGCAAAGAATTTTGGGCTGAGGCAATTACATATGCATGCCACCTCATTAATCGTCTACCATCTGCTGCTATTGATGGCAAAACACCATTTGAAAAATGGTACGGAAAACCTGCTGTAGATTATAACTCTTTGCACGTGTTTGGCTCAACTGCATATTATCATGTGACGGAGTCAAAATTGGATCCAAGGGCAAAGAAGGCTATTTTTATGGGAATTACTTCTGGAGTCAAAGGATATCGCTTATGGTGCCCTATGACAAAGAAAGTAATATTCAGCAGAGATGTTACCTTTGATGAATTTGCTATGGTAAATAAGGTAACAGAAGATACCAAACAAAATGAAGGTGCTTCTAAGCAGGTGGAGTTTGAGGGAAAATTTATTTTTCCTACACAAGAAGCAGAGGAGGAAACAAATGAAGATTACCCTCTGGAAGGAGAGCCAGTAGAGGAGATTCCAACTCAGGAATCTCAACAACAACTTGAATCAATAGCAACCAGCAGGCCAAAAAGAACAATAACGAAACCTGTTCGTCTCATAGAGACGGTTGCTTGTGCAACCTCAATTGTAGCTGATGATGTTCCTACTACTTATAAAGACGCTGTTCAAAGTTCAGAAGAAGATAAGTGGAGGATTGCCATGAATGATGAGATACAGTCCCTTCATCAGAATCATACATGGAGATTGGCCAATCTCCCGAAGGGAAAGAAAGCAATTGGGTGCAAATGGGTATTTGCAAAGAAGGAAGGATTTCCTAACCAAGTAGATGTTCGCTACAAAGCAAGATTGGTGGCCAAAGGATATGCTCAAAAGGAGGGAATTGATTACAATGAAGTATTTTCTCCAGTTGTAAAACATTCCTCCATTAGAATTATGTTGGCTTTGGTAGCACAATTGGATTTGGAACTAGTTCAGATGGATGTAAAAACTGCGTTTTTACATGGAAACTTGGAGGAGGAAATCTACATGACTCAGCCAGAAGGATTCAAAGTTGCTGGAAAAGAAAATATGGTGTGCAAACTTGAAAAATCGTTGTACGGATTGAAACAATCTTCTAGACAATGGTACAAGCGATTTGACGAGTTTATGTTGCGGCAAGGGTACAAGAGAAGCAAATACGATCATTGTGTGTATTTGCACAAGCTTAAAGATGGTTCCTTTGTATATCTTCTCCTATATGTTGATGATATGTTGATAGCTTCCAAGAATTCGGAAGAAATTGATAAGTTGAAGATTCAACTGAAGAAGGAGTTCGAGATGAAGGATTTGGGTGAGGCAAAGAAAATTCTTGGCATGGAGATAATTAGAGATAGACGTTCAAAGAAACTCTGTTTATCTCAAAAGGAATATTTGAAGAGAGTACTTCAACGTTTTGGCATAGATGACAAGACTAAGCCAGTTAGTACTCCACTTGCTTCCCATTTTAAGCTAAGTACTACTATGTCGCCAATGGATGAAGCTGAACGAGAGTATATGTCAAAGGTACCATACGCAAATGCTGTTGGTAGCTTGATGTATGCAATGGTTTGCACAAGGCCTGACATTTCACAAGCTGTTGGAGTTATTAGCAGATATATGCACAATCCAGGGAAGGAGCATTGGCAAGCTGTGAAGTGGATTCTACGGTATATTCATAATACTGTAGATGTCGGGTTAGTTTTTGAGCAGGAAGACAATCAGTCTGTAGTTGGATATTGTGACTCAGATTTTGCGGGTGATATGGACAAACGAAGATCAACTACTGGTTATGTGTTTACTTTTGCAAAGGCACCAGTTAGTTGGAAGTCTACTTTGCAGTCAACAGTTGCTTTGTCTACAACAGAGGCAGAGTACATGGCTATTACAGATGCTGTGAAAGAGGCAATTTGGCTTCAAGGATTGCTAAAGGAGCTTGGTGTTGAACAAAAAGGTATCACAATTTTTTGTGATAGTCAAAGTGCTATTCAATTAGCGAAGAACCAAGTTTATCATGCAAGGACGAAGCACATTGATGTTCGGTATCATTTCGTACGAGAAATCATAGAAGAAGGTGGAGTCACGGTGAAGAAAATTCATACTACAGAGAATCCTGCTGATATGCTGACAAAGGTGGTGACTGCGGTCAAGTTTCAACATTGTTTGGATTTGATCAACATTGTTGAACACTGAAGATTGAAGATGAAGACACAACCAAAATTTGTTATTGAGAGAGAATTGAAAATGTGGAATTTTGCCAAGGTGGAGATTTGTTGAAGTTTGGCAAAATGCCAAAGTCCCACATTGGTTGGGAGTTAAGTTTGGGGGGATTTTTCCCCTATAAAAGAAGGCCTAATGTTTAGGATTGAAACACACCTCTCATTTGCCTTCTCATCTGTTTAAGGCATTTGTATCTTCTCTCTTTAGTATTATTTCACTTGTATTTTGGAGTGGAATAAAATATTTGGTTGTGTCCGAGGAGTAGGCAGAATTAGCCGAACCTCGTAAATTCTGGTGTTCCCTTTATTATTGCTTTATTGTCTTATTTATTATTTGGTGGCTGTCATAATTTTTGGTATAGTAGTTGTGACTTATTCACACTCTATACATTTGGCTTCCGCAACAAGCTGTAGTAAGACTGCTGATATTTCAACATTGAACAATACTTTCAGAAGCTCATACTGGTACTCGTGATCACGAATTTTGTATTTTTTTCCTAGTTTCTTTTTTCGCAATGGAGTTTAGTGACTGAAAAGTTACACTTGAATGGTACCGTTTCAGGTTTGCATTGAATTCCTCGTTAACTCGTTGCTATTGCATGCGTTATGCATAAAAGGACAGAAGAGTTGTTATAATATGCAATTTATCCCATTAGGGCCTGCTATTTAGATGAATAATGAAATTCCCAAAGACTAGGGAAATACAAGAGACTCAATTGGAAGAAATTAACATGATTATTTCAGCTCGTTAATATAGATGAACAAAATATAAGTGTTCCTCCAAACGGTTTAAGCTTATATATAAGGTGATCACAGCAGACAAAGGTCTCGCATTCATGTCTCACTACCACTATTTAACAAAAAATCTTCCCAGACCAAGGGAAAAAAATCAGGCCCCATAGTTAAATACACATAGTATTCCATCTCTAATAGTTTAAAGATTTTAAATGAGTAGCTGATCAGACAATTCAACAAATATCAACATAGTGTATTGCTATTTGCTACACGACTTATAGCTGAAGACAGAGAGAGAAGGAGAAGGCAAATTTTGGTAATGCTTCCAAGTCCAGCTTCCTTCTATTATTTAACAATTAAATTTATTCTGTCTAGTTACGTCTTCGTATTATCCTTTAGTTTTAACAATAAAAAATAAAGAAATCAAGAGTTAATTTTATCCACGGTTATTGAACTTTTGTGTTTGTTACCTAAAAGTCATTTTTTTTTGTTACGTAAAAATCATCCAACTTTGTGTTCATTACACAAGTCACTTTTCTTTCTTTTGTTACACAAAAATCATTTTACTTTGTTCTAGTTATCACAAAAGTCATATTTATACTTGAAAAGTCTATTATGTCCTTGATATTATATAAACCTTCATATTTATGTAATACCTTCTATATTATATACTATATAATATATTTTTAACTATGTATTTTATTTATAAATAAAATAACTTAACATTATTTTTATAATATATTCGTATATTTAATTTTTTCTTAACGTTAATTTTCAAAATATATTAGTAGCGTTATTAAATTTGTCAGTAACTTTAATATATATTAGAGAAATAAATCGGCAAGTACATTTCCGTGAGAAAATTCGCAGGTAAACAAACAAGAAAATGAGAAAAAAATCATATGTTAATCTGAAGGAAAATCCCTAGGTACTACATGTGAATTGAGCTAGGGATATTTTCTTGGGGATTTACTTGGGTAATTGGTTATTTGAGAAATTATATTACTAGAAATTCGGAAAAAAACGTCCAAAAAAATCGATCAAAGTTGGTCGTAATGGCCAATAACCGTCCAAAATGCGACCATTAACACGTGGTCGGTATTTTGAAGGTCGGAAGGGCATACCGACAAAAGTTGGTCGGTAATTACAGACCAACTTTGGTCGGTCAATTAAATTCAAAAAAAAAAGAATTGCTGAAAAAAAAGTTGTTTTATAATGCTACTAATATATCTTGAAAATTAATGTTAAGAAAAAATTAAATATACGAATATATATAAAAATAATCAATAAAATAATATTAAGTTATTTTATTTATAAAATAAAATACATAGTTAAAAATATATTATATAGTATATAATATAGAAGGTATTACATAAATATGAAGGTTTATATAATATCAAGGACATAATAGACTTTTCAAGTAAAAATGTGGCTTTTGTGATAACTAGAGCAAAGTAAAATGATTTTTGTATAACAAAAGAAAGTAAAGTGACTTTTGTGTAATGAACAAAAAATTAAATGATTTTTACTTAACCAAAAAAAGAAAAATGACTTTTGGATAACAAACACAAAAGTTCAATGATCATGAATAAAATTGTCTCATAAATCAAAAAACTACGAGTATAATTTAACAATTATAGATGTTTGCTTCGTGCCTACATCTCCTCAACTCTATTATTGGTTGGTAAGGATGATGTCTCGTGTAAAATCTTTTCTGACTTTCCCGAAAGTTGCTGTGATTGTATTGTTTGGTATATAGCGATATTAAAAACGTGAAACCAAGTCTGGTAAATTTTAAAACTAAACATTGAAGGGGATCAACTGAAAATTCTATTTATGAGACTCTAACTATATTTTTCACTATCTTATGTAATAACGGGGGAAAAAATGAACAAAACCAGTGTGACATTGTAAGCTCAATTTCAATGTGAAACACTTATTTGGTATATCGACAAACTGTCTTTATGCTAATAGGTCTTTTGCTTGCGTCTCCTTCTTTATTTTTCTTTTCTTTTCTTTTGCATGAGATTATAGAGTTGATAATTTCTTTTGTACACTAATATATATACTTCAATGAAATCTAAACCTCCCTTACTTTCATGTCCAACATCAAAAACAAAATCAATGAATCTTTAAAATATTTCATTAGAAGTACATGGCTATGTTTTCCACTTATCTTATATTGATAAAAAAAAATCGATGAAGTTTAGCGAATGCTTTGAATTGTTTAAACCTTTCATGTTTAGTTATTGAAGAGAGTGGTAATTAAATTTTTTTGAATTGAAATAGCCAATTCCGATGGAAACTAATTAATTAAGGAGGTTCGTCTTATATTTGAAGGGGAATGCAGCTTAAATATTGATGAGATTTTGATACATTCTCCATTCATGCACGGGACAATGATAAGTGGTAGAGAACATGTACAACTTTTGGCGTAACTGAACTTATTGAACATGCTTGTGAAGCGAGCTTCTTATATTCTTTTCACTTTTAGTTTGTAGGGTGCCTCATTGTTTAATATGTTATAATTAATTATTTTATCATATTATACTTATACATATAATTATTTATTGTTATAAGTAACTTAATTAACTTTTTTTTTTGGTAATTAATTGACTTTATTTACCAATTAAAGTATGTACAAGAATCAAACGAACAAACACCCCACTGGACATGCAGCCCCAGTTTGGGTCTTTCTACACTTCTACTTTCATACTTTCCTATCTACTATCACTGTTCCATTGTATCCGGGTTCCAGTTTGCTTTGGTCATAGTCCTTTCTAACCTAGGAAACATGGTGGCTCTTAAGTGGATTTTCTGAATGATCTTCCTGACTATGCTTGCTGATGTTCTCTTTTCTTGTTTGAAAATGACATTGTTTCTTTCCTGCCATATATAGTAAACTGCAGCAGCTAGAGTCACTGGATAGAGCTGCTCCTCCACTTCTTCCTTTTGCTACTCTTTGTATCCATGTCACTCTTCTTGCCATTTCAGCTTCTTCCTCTGTATTCCTTGCCAATGTAGCAGTTGTTGCCATATTGTTCCGGTCATTTCACATTCAAAGAATAGATGCTGGATTGTTTCAATCCCTTGTTGACATAATGCACATGTCGTCTCTATATTTACTCCCCATCTTGCTAATCTTTCCTTTGTTGCTAGTCTTTCCAGAATTGCAAGTCTCAATATAAATATCAATTTTGGCTGCCCATAGTTATTGCATATTACTTTCCTCCAACTTACCTTCTGAAACTACCCCTGCATGGCTTTATACATTTGTTTGATTGAGAAACTATCTATCCTCTGCACCTCTTGTTCAGTGTAGCCAACATTTTCAAAATACTTCTTTCTTCACATATTGTATTCCCTTTTATGTAGTAAGCATTTGCCCATTGCATCCATAACTTTTCTTTCTGCTTGCATATGTTCCATAATAATTTGCAAAATGGCAGCTTTGTTCCATAGTTCCACATTAGTGAAGTTCAAACCACCTGCAACTCTTGGACAACACAGTTTCTCCCAAGCTATCAATGCCTTTCTAGTAGGCTCTGCGTTCCCTAACCATAGAAACCTTCTACATATTGTTTCAATGAACTGAATAATCTTCTTTGGCAATATAAAGATCTGAGCCCAGAAATTTTGAATTGCAGTCAAATCACTCTTTATAAGCACAACTCTCCCTGCATATGACAGGAATTTTGTTGCCCAACATTGTATTTTGTTCAGCATCCTGTCAATCAAAGGTTCACATTGGATAATTGATAGCTTCTTTGTGCTTAAAGGTACCCCTAAGTATCTGAAAGGTAACTCTCCCTTGATGTATCCCAGTATATCGATAATCGTCCCTTGGTTCACAAGATCGACTCCTCCAAAGTATATGCAACTCTTGTGTTAGTTTGCGGTTAGTCCTGATGCCTCAGAAAAGGTTTTGAATTGTTGATGCATTTCCTTGACTGATTGTATATCTCCCCTGCAAAAAAGTAACAAATCATCAGCAAAACCTAAGTGTACTAGATTGACTTTAGCACACTTAGGGTGGTACTTGAATTCTTTGTTCCCCTTTAAGTTTTTCAATAGTCTGCTCAAGTATTCCATTGCCATCACAAATAGTATAGGAGATAATGGGTCACCCTGCCTAAGCCCTCTCCTTGCTTCAAAAGGTTTTGTTGGTTGCCCATTGATGATTATTGTATAGTGCACAGTACTGATGCATTTCATTATCCACCTTACAAACTTTTCAGGGAATCCCAGTAACTTCATCATTTGCTCTATATATATCCACTCCACAGAATCATAAGCTTTATGCATATCGATTTTCAGCATACACCTTGGTGATACGTTTTTCCTTTCATAGCCTTTAACCAGCTCATGGCTCATGATGATGTTATCAACTATCATTCTCCCAGGGACAAAATCAGTTTGGCATTTGTCTATTAATTCTGGCATGACTTCCTGTAATCTTGTTGTTAGGATCTTGGAAATTATCTTATATAGCACTGTACAGCAGGAAATAGGCCTAAACTCCTTGATATTTGTTGGGTTCTTCACTTTAGGGATCAAAGTAATAGTAGTGCAGTTTATGGCTTTGCACAAATCTATACTTTCAAAGAATTCCAGTACTGCTGATGTGATATCCTCTCCTGTTATGCTCCATGTCTTCTTGAAAAAATAGGCGTTATATCCATCACACCCTGGTGCCTTGCTATCATCTATACCCTTCAAAGCTATTGGTACTTCTTCCTTTGTGACTGGCTGTATTATCTGCAATTGTTGTTCCCTACCCAGCATATTCCCACTCCTTATTATATCTGGATTCACTACTGGTAAAGCAGATGTTGCTGTACCTAGTAATGTTTTATAAAACTGTAGGATTTCCTCTTCAACCTCCTTTGTGTTTTGCAGTATATGCCCTTCATTATTTGTAAGTCTTCCAATATGATTCCCTGCCTGTCTGTTTTTCACACAAGCATGAAAATATGTTGTGTTGGAGTCCCCCTCTTTTAGCCACTTGACTCTAGCCTTTTGTTTCAGTATGTTTTCCTCTACTTCCATCCATTTAGCCAGCTCCATTTAGTCTTCTTTTCTTCATCAATGACTACACTATCATTCTTTGGAGATTGCATAGTTTGTTGTAACTGTGTCAGTTTGTTTTTTGCTTCTTTTATTTTATCCCTCACACTCCTGTATTCCTGATTGTTTAACTTCTTCAGTTCACCTTTCATTGCTTTAAGCTTGTACCAAACCTTTTGCATCTTGTTGCCCCTATGTTCCCTCCTCCAGCAGTGCTTCACTATTTCCTCAAACTTCTGGTGGTTAGCTAGACAGTTAAAAAACTTGAAAGGCCTCTTTACCTGTACAATATCTTCAGCCATAGTTATCATCAATGGGCAGTGATCAGAAAATTCAGGTTGTTTGATGATCCCCTCCATTTGAGGCCACTTTTGTATCCATTCTGCATTGACTAATATTCTATCAATTCTACTGTGCACTGTGTTATTTGTCCATGTGTAGTATCTCCCTATTGTTCTCATTTCAGACAATCCAGCCTCCTCTACAAAAAATTTAAAGTCTTTCACTTCCACATCTTGTACTGGGTTACCTTGTACTCTATCTTCAATGGACATTATACTATTGAAATCCCCCATTAGAACACTTGGCCACTTTACTCCATTCATTATCCCCTTGAGCTCATTCCACATACTCTTTTTATCTTAGATGTTATGTTTACCATATACTGCAACAAACAAAAAGTTACTGTTACATTGCCTTATAGTTATCTGCCCTGCTATGTATTGATCATGCATTTGTTTGACTTCAAACTCCACTCTTGCCTGATCCCAGACAATCCAGATTCTCCCACCTTGTGCTACTTCATAATTTGTTGTCCACTTCCAGTCTCCAAATATTTTCCTCATTATTGTATCAACCTTACTTTCTTTAACTCTTATTTTCCAGAACTGCTATCATTGCTACATTATTCTCCTTACAGAATAATTTTAGTAGTTTTTGCTTATACACCTTATTCATGCCCCTTACATTCCATGTTATAATGTTCGTCATGCTATATTTTTAGTTTTGGGATTATCTTCACTGCCTTGTCTGCTCCTCCTGCTTCTCATCTCTTGTTCTTCAGAGAATAATTCTCTGGGCAGTGTCAATAAGTATTTTAAATGCATTGCCTATGTTGACTTCCTCTCCCCCTTTGGCTCTCATTTGTTTTTTTTGATGCAGACCTTCCATTAGCAATCTGCCATTGATTACCATTATCTTGCTGTTTTGGTGCTAATTCTTCTTCTATTTCAAGCTGCTCTTTGAACCTTCCTTGTCCATCTATCCTATCCACCTTTGGATCAAGCTTCCTTACAATTTTCCATTCTTGCTTGAGCTTCTGATTATTTATCCCATGTTGTCCCTCTTCATTATGTTGTTTCTGCTGCTCCTTACATGAGTGGCCAAGTTGACAACATTCTTGGTAGTATTGTGGCTTCCAATCATATTGCATAATCTGATCAATCTTCTTCCTAGTAGGGTCACATAGTTTTATTGATCTTGGTAAAGGCCTAGTAATATCCATCTCAATTAAGACTCTTGCATATACAACTCTATCAGTCATAGTTGTACATGCATCAGCATATAGAGGTTTACCTAGACCACTCCCAATCTTGCTTAGAGCCTTATTACTCCAGTAACTAAGTGGTAGTTTAGGAAATTTCACCCATAGTTCTGAGGATTTCATCCTCAAAATCAAACCCCTCCTTTCGTTGCCTAATGATAATTGGTCTATTATTCATTGTGTGTGGTCCATTCATCACAACATCATCCCTTTCTTTAATATTATGCATCAATACAATGAAATAGCCATCGCTATGGAACAATACCTTCGGCTTCCTGATTTTCCCCTATTGTTGAGCTATACATTGCTCAACTGCTCCAATTGTTGGGGTGTTTCCCACAACATATAAAATTAATGCTCTACACCATTTCTGTTGCTCCTCCACTATGTCATCTTCCAACAATTGTACCACTACCTCACCGTCTTGTACTACTGGTGGAATATATGAGAGATTCATTCCTTTAGCAACTAGTTTGTTCTCACTAAACAATCCAGCCCACGATCTTCCCCCAGCTCCATGCGTTTACTTCTCCTGCATACCCTTCTCATTTCCTTGTGCTTTGTTACTCTGTTCCATGGTTACCTTTGAATTTACTGTTCCATTGCTTGGATTTTTGCTCGAACTTGCCTCTTCAGCTCCGATCTTCCCTGCATGTGTGTTTTTTGCGCCAGAGTTCATCATTGGTGTCACTCTGGTCACTGTCTTCTCCGTTGTTGCCAATTTCAACTGAGCGGTGCTCAGATCTGGCCAGTTCATTTCACTATCACTTTCTGTATCTGGGTCATCTTCTTCGTTCACTTTCTCTTTAGTTTTTCCTGATTGCTTTCCTTGTTCCTTAACGCTGATATCCGTGAATTTGCTAGTGTTTTTCCTTGGTCGTCCTCTTCCTCCCATTTTCCGACGAGGCGCAGGTTAAAGCACTTAACGTGTGTTGAGAGAGAAAAGTATTTGATTTGATGTAACTTAATTAACTTGATGGTGTAATAAAATAATTATATGCGGTACTTAAAACACTAATGATTACCCACTCAAACACATCCTAAAAGGATGTGCAGTCGTTTGAGGTGAAAAAAAAATTAAAAATTATATAGATGGTATGTCTAATTTATGAGTCACGTAAAAAAAAATTAAAAATTACACATATTATTCGATATCGATAAATGTGAATACTATTGCATAATATTTTTGTTTTTAATTAGAGATTTTAGGTACAAATCTTGTAAATTAAAAAAGTCCTAACCGATAACTTTTTAATGGGTCTTACCTATATGAATTCGAATTAATCGTGACCTTGTATTATAAAAACTTTTTTTTGTTGTCAATTTTGGCAAAATTAAGAAAAAAAAGATTAGAGTTCGTGAGTAACCTTTTCCCAACTCAACACAAACACCACTGCACGTCACAACACTTCTCCACTCCCACAAGCAACCACAAAAACCGGGAACCACCCATGCACTACTCCCGGGCCCACAGAATCTGGCCCAATGAATCCACCAAACGACACCGTTTGCATGCTACAGTTGGTAGAAGTAAAACCGCTATCCTCAGCAAGTCATTTAACACTACAGCGTTACCGGTATTCCCGGTATTTTATCTCTTCACCCAAAAATCTTCCCTATATAAACCATTCTCTCTCTTCGCTCGTTCGTCGAGACAGTTTTCAATCATTCTCGCCGGAGCTCAGACGTTATCTACACCGATCTCACATCTCTCTTCGCCTTTTGATTCTGTAAGTACTCGAATTTCACCTCCGATTTTAGTTTTTTGATTTAACGCTTTTTCTTTTCTCCACTCGATTTGTTGATCGGATTATTTGATCGTTGTGACTTAATCCTTAATCTGATTTAGCTTTATTCGCTATATTAACAAGTTGCGTGGTTTCAGCTTTCGGATCTGTATATGTGCTTCTGCTGTCGGCTGAAAGCTTGTATATTGTATTTCTTCTCTGTTTATACGATTCAGTATCTGTGACTGTTGCTGTTGTTTAGTTGCTTATGGTTCTATCTCTGTTGTGTAAAATACATACGCTTTTTCGCGTAATTAGAAATTTGTTAGGGTTTGGAAAAGCACTGTTCAAAAGTTACTGATCCATAGATTAAAAAATATAGACAGAGGGCTCTGCTAGTGAAAATTGGAAAGTGATAAAATTTTCTTCAAGTTCCTCTCTTGATTGTGTTGTCAGTTTGCATGTTCCAAAGGTACGAGTTATGGTTCCGTCTGGAATGAATATGACTTCAGAGTTATCGAGCAACTTCCATAAGACTAGAAAATGTAATAGGTTTAAAACCTTGTGGTTTGATGTTCTCAATGTTGCAAGTGCATGTGTTTATGAGACTTCTCAGTTCCGCAGCTTAGAAAACAGTGGTGGAACCACATGCAAGAAAGGGAATTCAATTTGTTGGAAAGTTATATGTGTGAACAGGATAAAACATAGTAATATTTCTTTACAGATTTAAAAAAAATGGATCCCCTTCAAAAAATTATTTGATTAATAATGTCAATTGATGTGAGAACTTTTAGTATTTTATGACTTATTATCTATTTTAAATATTATTTAAAGAGATAATTTATACACTTCTTAAACAACTCAGTTCTTACCATCAAAATTCAAAACAAAGAGGGAAAATAAAATGCTAATGACAATTTAATACTGTAAAATTTGCAGCTTGTGAAAATTTTAGTGCAAAAAGAAGCACAAAAAATATTACAAAAATCTTAACATATGACTAATTCTTTATATGTAAATTACTTACAAAAATAAACTAAAATATTCCTTAAGAAACTATACTAACAATTCAAAATTCTTTGAGGTTAAAGCAATTAAAAACTTAGAAGCAAAAAGGGTAAATAGAAAATTACTTGAGAGATGGGATTGAGGTTGCCATAAATTGGTATTCGGGGGAATAAAACATTGTAGGACGAGAAAAAATTAAAGATAAAAAAAAGGAAAGAAAACTGTAGAATGAGAAAGTCCAAGAGGAATCGATCCTTTGTCCTTGGATAAGTAAAACAACCATCTAGCCAGTGCACCACTTATCCGTGTAGTGCATGGGTTCCTAAGAATTATATTAGACCATTTCTGTAAATTATATACATGAAAAAATTAATTTGCCGGAAGACCATGGGTTCACGGGAACCCAAATTTATAAGGTGGATCCGCCCCTGCCCTTAACCTAAGAGAAATATAGGTTCAAATGCCATATGTGGCATTTTTATACTTTCTTGAATCTCCTTGTTAGAATTCCTAGCTCCACCTCTCTGTAAAGAGTTATTTGATGTCATACTTTCTAATTTCATCGCATATTTTTGGTACCAGAAATTTGTAGAAATATGTCTTAAGAATTTACTAAATTTATCATATGTGCCCTCATTATTTCTTAATTATTTTCTGTACTTCCTTTGGAATAAATTTGTTATTCAAAGTGTGTGATTCCTTTTAGCTCTTAAGCTCTGACTTCTATTTGTTTCTTTTTAGCTTCTTTTGTTTCAATTTCTGAAAGATGGCTAGCAATGAGGAAGGGGAGGAAACTGCTCCTCGTGGAAATGAGTGGGAAGTTGTATCACTTACACAATCAGCATATGCTGCTGCCCCTGGTCCAAAGCAGGTTGACCCGAATGATGATGATAATAATAGTAGTGCAGAGTATGTAGCTGAGACTTCCCAGGCAATGTTTATGTCTGGTCACTTTGTCTTTCCACCAAGCCAGCATGAGAATTTGCCGTTGGAACCCGATGTTAATGAGATCCGTAATGAACAGGGAGGTGAAGATGCTACTCCAGAACTTGTTGCTGATGAAGGGGGTAAATCAGATATTTATGAAGGAAGTACAAAAACTAAAAGTGCGAGCACTCCGGGATCTCCTGGTATTCAATTTATTGATGAAAAAAAGGGTAACCTGTTATTTATTGGTGCAGAATTTGAAGAAGATGCTGCCCTGCAAGGCTTAAGTTTGGTAGACAAAGAGCAGAGTTTCCTTGGTACTGCTAACTATAGTTCATGCCAGAGTGAAGAACCCATGGATCTCTCAGCAACAACAGAGGAAACCAATGTGCATGCAGAACCAGTTGAACTCTTTTACCAGGGCTTAGACTCAGGCATCTCAAATTTGCCAAAGTCTAAAGATGAAGATGATGATGATACAGCTAACCTTCCTTGTCAAGCATGGTGGAAAAGAGGGGCTGCTTCCCTTGTGGCCCATGCGAAAGACGCAAATGCATTCTGGTCTATTTTCATTGCTGCTGCTGTTATGGGCCTTGTGATTATTGGGCAGACGTGGCAGCAAGAAAGGTGGCAGGTGTTGCAAACGAAGTGGCAGGTTGTCCATGGGGAGGTGAGTTGTTGCTGTTTATTGAAGAATAATTGAAATTTTTATCCCTGTTGAGTTGAATATTTCAACTTTGGGTCTGAAATCTGAAATTGTTTGTGAAGAAAATATAGAAAACCCATCTAGGGTCACTTTGTAATAACTTTACCCACCAACTACCATATTACAATACCTTCTGAAGGGTAGTGCTTGCATAATTGCAACACTTGCCATTTGTCTGATAGTTCAAAAATCCAGGGAACTTTTTAGCAAACAAAATATTCTGATTGAGATAACTAAAAGAAGAAACACAAGATTGACCCAAAATAGCTGGATTTAAGTAAGATCCAACTGATAAAGATGCCTTTACCTAGGCTTGCAGCTTAGTCAACATTCTCAAATGAGCTTACTAGATTTCTTCCCTCCTCCCTCCTCAAGCATTCAGTCGTATCTCCTTTTTCTCATATGTTGGCCTATACTTGCACCCATCTTTTGCTGAGATGGGACTAGTTGTTAATGTTGAATGCGATTTACAGGACTTTATGTGTTTGCCAGTCTATTCGTGTATATTTATAACACCGACTACAGCCTATCTTGAAATTAATGTTCTCCCTTCTGGTTCTGATGATACCTGTATAGGTCTTTGTTTCATTTGTTATGTAAAAAGAACTACTTTTGAAATGGATAGTTAGGTGGCAACTCTTGTTTTTATCTAAAAAAAGAGCTTTTATGGAGCACATCCTTCTCTCCTTTTCACAAGGGCATCTCACCATATTCTCTCGTGACCTACTCTTGGCAAAAATGCAGTTGCTAATTTTTTCTCTTGGTGGATCCAGTCTATAAAAATTTGGTTGACTGGCTTGGAAGAGTATGATCTTTCCCCTACATAGTAAACTACTTTGCAGTTCTTATAGTTGATTCCAGCGGAGACAAAAATTGCTTGGTGATTTCTTGTCATCTGCCTAAGCCTTGGTAGGCAGAGCTACCTGGTGCATGTATTGGTGAGAGGTAGTAGATGCTCCGTGGAATAGTTGAGGTGTGCGCAAGCTATCCGGGACACCACTGTTATCCAAAAAGTAAAAAATAAAAAAAGGATCAAAGATTCATAATAGTTTCACAACTCCAATGCCCTATATGGAATGACAAAATTACTTTAACACAACACGCAGTATGTTGTTTCTGAATATGGTTCTGTCTTGAGTCTGGAAATTCATCTGTGCTAGAATAAGTGAACCTGAATCAGTGAATCTGCAGAAGGTCTTTCGGCTTTTATTAATCTTCGCCCCTTGTCCTATGTTTGATTCTGCTTTCGAGATCTCCATTGTTGGTTCTGGGAGGATAAAAGCTTACACTTGTTGCTTTCTTTGGTCTAATCAATAGTAGCTTTTATAATCAGATTTGAGAGACTTCAATCACACAAACAGCTAAGTGATAAACCAGGATTTCCAGGGTTACAAAACCTTTCACTTATTGTGGTATAGTAGAATATTAAAATCTGAAAGTCATCCGCATACGTTGTTAGTTCCGCTTATGTTTCTTGTCGTCAGATCAATCATCTTGGCTCTCAGAAATGCTAATTCCACTCCTACCTTTACTCTGTTTAGTTGCATTCTTGGTCCACTGATCTGTATTTCCATGTTGACAGAGGATTGGCAGGATGTTTGGTCCACTATCTCGACTGAAAGATGTGATTGTTGGGGGTGATCGCCGTGGTACCTTTATCAGAGGGAGTGCACCAGCTCAACTTTAAGATGATGATGACGAAAATGAGTGAATGAGGGTAAGTCCTGTGTACTTGTCTTGGGAGGTTTTGCTTTTCGGTGTACCTGATTTACTTGCTTTTGACCAGGGCCTTATGCGAATATCTTTATGGTTTGATAGGGGCTTTATAAGCATGCACCTGGGAGTCTTGATTGTTGGGTTATATTCGGGAAGTTGCAGCAGCCCTGTTTTAATGTTGATTCCCACGCTTGGCACTGTGCAGCTTAGAATTTAGCTACGTTCTGAAAACTAGTCTACAGAACTTCATATGTTATACAATTGTTCTCCAAAGGTTTAAGTTGTCTACTGTCTAGTTTTGCTCTTTTGAGGATTTCAGAAGAGTTCACTGTATTATTTTCATAATCTAATTTTTGAGAAGGGTTAGAATTGTACGTCATCTTGTACATATCTGGTGTCAGATGGATCGTTGAATTTTACGTATAAAGTTTGCTGGAATTCCTGCTTACAATTACAGTCTTTATTTGTCCCATGAGTGATTTGTTAAAGCGAGGGGAATCTGTTTTATGTTCGGCTTTATTCTGTTTAACTAGTGACAGCTGCATTCGCATCTCCCATCTTTCATTTTTCTCTCCAACTTTCTTCCTTTTTCTGAAATATTTGCTTGTGTTAGGTTACAGATGTGGTGCAGTGGATAGGACTGCTCCTCCTTTAACCAGAGGTCTCGAGTTCGAGCCCTGGGTATGGAAAAATCCTTGGTAGGGAGCGCTAACCCCGAATGGGGCCTTACTCGGCGCGAATCCGGATATAGTCGGGCTCTAATACGGGTACCGAACCCGAATGAGGCCTTAACCGACGCGAATCCGGATATAGTCGGACTCCAATACGGGTACCGAACAACGGGTGGGAAACCAAAAAAAAACAGTTGCCCATTGGACGGCTGCTGTTCTTATGATTAAAAATTCATTGCAGTAAACCTCGTAAATTTGCAGCACTTGGTCTTTCCTTTTCCGATGTCCTATCTTAAATTGGAATTTTCGCCTCACCAAACGAAACCTTCTTAAGTGGCGTCTTATAAACGATCACCTGATTCAAATTGAGAGAGCATAGTTCTTTTTCTATTTTTAGGCGTAAAAGATCCTATTTGTAATTAATTACATATATATGAGAATTCGAGCTTATAATGTTAACTTTATTGTCTCTACATCACATCCCCTAAGTTAAAAGGATCAGCAAACAAATACGCAAAAGAAATCAGAGGAAAAAAGGCAGTAGCCATCTAGAATATTTCCTACATAAATACAACATTCGTTTATTGGATTATCAAGAATTAACTTTGGATCCGAGAAGAAGAATTTTGTGCTAATTCTTATGTTATGTGATTGTATAATTTTATCCAAATTTTGTTAGAGTATACTAAATATACGAGCAAATAAAGTGAAGATAGAAGTTATACATAAAATTCAAGTTAATTATTCAGTTAAGTTCCTTGACTTGCATGAATATAATTATTCCATGATTAAAAAGCATAAACTGAATCGCATTGTTATAGATTTGAATCCATCAGCCCCCTGAAGAGGCCACAGCCAGGGGCGGCTCAATGGATCTCGTGGCCTAAGGCGAAATCATATTGAGAGGCTTTTAAATTTATTTTATAAAATATTTACACTAACAACAAAATTTGCTTTCTAAACAACAAATTAATCATGACAAACATTAGCAAATTTCCAAAAAAAATTGGAAGAGGTACACAAATTTTGATTTGGCTATCATCACAAACAAGAAAAAGAAATAAATATATATAACATAATAATTTGAGCATTAACGATGCCAAAAATATTTACTCCTTCTGATCAATTTAAGTGATAAGTTTAGTTCATTCTATTAAATAGCACTTTGGTGAATATCTAAAATAAATTGTAAGTAACCTAATATAATATGTCAAATTAAACTAAAAGGAAATCGATGCATGAATACTTTTGTGTTCATGCAGTTTCAAAGAATATGGTAAAAGAAATTCAATATGTTGTCCATACATATATAACTTAATTCATATATAAAAAGGATAATTAGTGAAGATTATCATAATTTATAAACTTATTAGTATAAAATAACCTCAATCAAATAATTAAAAATAAATTTGGGACATTCAAATTTTGGGGGCCAAGGCAACGGGAGAAATTCAAAAATAGCCAGATTTACAACTGGTCGTTCAAAAATAGCACAGTTTCAAAAGTAATCGAAATTTAGCCACTTTTAAAGTAAAGATAAATCTGAGCGAAAACACTGTTCATAACCCGGAAAATACACCAGTATATTATGCTGAAGTTCCAGCATAAGTATACTTGAACTCCAGCATATTATACTGGAGTTCCAGAATAAGTATGCTGGAATTCCAACATAATATGATGGAGTTCCAGCATAAGTTGTCACACCTCCTTTTTCCGCCCCCGCGAGGGTACAAAGGGAGTTTTTTCCAATTAAAGAACAGTCGAAACGGGATTTGTTTATTTATTTCAGAGTCGCCACTTGGGAGATTTAGGGTGTCCCAAGTCACTTATTTTAATCCCGAACCGAGGAAAAATGACTCTGTATTACAGTCCGCCAACCAGAAATCCGGATAAGGAATTTTGTTAACCCGGGAGAAGGTGTTAGGCATTCCCGAGTTCCGTGGTTCTAGCACGGTCGCTCAACTGTTATATTTGGCTTGATTATCTGATTTTATACAAATATGGACTCATGTGCAAGTTTTATCTTTTTACCGCTTTCATTATTATATTTTTTAAAGAATGTGAACATCGTTTAAAAACATGTCTTTGGATTGGGACACATAAAATGCATCCACGATCCGGAACGTATTTTTATTCAATGTTTTGGGATTTGGATTTGGGTCGCATAAATGCATACCCGTGTTTAAGAATGTATTATTATTATATCGCGCCTAAAGCAATTAGCGATTTATTACTTTGGGGTAGAGCCGTGAAATTTGCTAAAACGACTCCTCCTTAATTCTAAGCAATTAAATGTACATTTATTGAGGGCCCCGCAATCTATACATTTTATTAAGCGAGGCTCATCTCATTTATTTTCCTAAATGAATAAATCTTAAAGCGACTACATTTTGCTATTTAAAATTAGTCTCTAAAATGAATAAAGAAAATCCTAATTAATTACGTTTTTTTTATTATTATTATTTAAGAAAACATGACACGCTAATTGCTTGATTCATACAAATATTGATGAAAAAGGGATTTTATTCTTAATTTCGAAAATTATAAATTAAATAAAAATTCAACAACTAATATTCAAAATAAACAAATATAGCTAGATTAAAACTTAGCATTGTTATTTTTTTAAAAAATATTATTGAGATTAATTATTCACAATCATTTGAAACTAAATTTAACCATAATTACTAAAGCTTATTAGAAAGTTTATTAGACTTAAACGTTCTTCTAATCTTGATTAAGCTCAAGTCATGCCTTAATGCCTAATTTACGATGTTTAATTTAAATTCGTGTCTTAGCTAAATTTAGCTACTTGTTCATGATCAACCTATAATCTTGAAGCCTTCATAACTAGTGAATTAACCTATTTTGCCGAACCGATTTATTACAGACTAACTTATGATATTATTTTCTTATTCCAATTATTATTTAGTAATTCATGAAATAGCTTAAATACAATCAACAAAAGGAACAAAGAAAAAAAACGAAATTAAAACTTCAAATTTTCATTCTTCATATGTATTCACGCTTCATATTTCGGATTACAATAACCAGCTTTTCAGTTGTGTACCTGATATTGGAAGCAAAAGAAAATGAATATGAGAATCAGCAGCAGCAGTAAAATCAGTACAACACAGCAACAATAGCCCAGCAACAGTAACAACCCAGTAACGGACCGGTGGAGTAGTAATCCAAAAAAACAAAAGCTTCCAGCTTTGATGAAACAACAATTAATTCTGATTTCAAACAACAAAAGAAAGCAGAATATTTTTTTAGTTTTTTTTTATTTATTTGAAAGCTTAAATATTTTTTCGGAATTTTCTATCTCTTAAATGTTCAGCCCTTTTCTCTCTCTTATTTTCAGATTTGTTTCTCTCTCTCGTATCTGTGTATTTTTCTCTATCTCTCTCTATATCTATTCTGATTTCAAGACTTTTTATAACTCATCCCATAAATCTTTTAATCAATTAAAATCAACCCATTTTCTCTACCAAACCCATTATCTTTCCACTCATCCCCATTACATTAAATAAACATATCACACCACCCCATTTCATTTTGTCCCCCATGCTTCATTTAAAATAATGCAAGATTCCCCTTTAAATTAAATCTTGTCCCCCCTTTATATTAAATAATCATATCACAACCCACCCCATTTCATTTTGTCCCCCATGCTTCAAATAAACAATTACAAAATGTACAATTCCTAAACTACCCCTTCCGACCTTACTGAAATTACCAAACTACCCCTGAACGTATTACAAATTTACCAAACTACCCATCAGCTATAACACATCAATTAATCAAACTTAACCAAAATATAGACAATATGATCAATTTCTAACAATGTTCAAACAACAATATGAACACGGATGAACATCATAACAACAATATCACATGAACATGATTTTAACAACATTTCAACAACAAATCACATGAACACAAATTGAAACCAAGAACAACTAAAATTTGATTGAACAATATTTTTAGCAACAAACAAACCTATTTTCGGATTCAACAACAACAATCAAACAAGTATATTTAGATTCTTAAATTCAATAATATTGAACTTAAAATCAACTCTAACAACATTACAACAAACAATTCTTATATTAAACTTTAAACAAGATTATGAGACCAATTCAAGAAATAATCACAAATGATAAACAAGAAATCAAACTATACAAAATTCGGATTCAAGATCATCCAAACAAAGTATGAACATGAATGAATCTATTTAACACAACAAACATGACGGATTAAACGATTAAATCAATATATTCCTTTAACACAACTAAATTCTTTAAACAAATAACAAGATCGACGAAGAAACAATTATGAACTTAAACTTGAACTTAACAATACTAACAATTTCTAACAATACATAAACACATGAAACAAATTGAAGAAATAGTTAATTAAATTTCAATTTGAATCTAACAAACAACAAACTAACAAATATTCACTTAAACAATAATACAAACATGAAATGAATATGAAAACAACTAATTAAACTTCTATTTTGAAATCTGAAAATTAATTTTAACAAAGCACATGAACATGAACAAACTAGAAAAATAATTTCAACGATGAACAACGAACAAAACAAGAATTGAATTCTTTAACGATTTTGGATCCGGAAAATATCAAACAAAAATATGGACAAAAATAAAACTCAAAAACAACTAACCGGAGATGAATCAATGACGAACTTTGATTGTAAACAAATCTGTCCGAGCCTCGACCAAAGCTCGAACGAAGGACGACGAAGACGAAGAAGAAGTAGAAGCAGCGGCCGGAGGAAGGAGGAGCAGCGGCAACATCCATTCGGAGCAGCCATGGCTGCTCGTCGCAGCTGGACACGGGCAGCACAGGAGCAGCTGGTCGACCATGGCAGCAGCTCGACGTGCTCTGAAGGAGGAAGAAGCAGCGTCGCGGCAGCTGGGAGGAGGAAGGGAAGCCGCAACGATGGGGTTCCTCCTTCGTTGGTCGAGGGTTTTTCCGGCGTGACTTGGGTTGTCGACTGAGTTTGGGTGGTGTCCGCGTGGGGCTGCTGGAGGTCGATGGACAGTAGCAGCTGGAGCGAGGTGGAGGAGTCGATAGATGCTGGACGAAGAAGAAGAAATAACGAAGGTGTTCGGCGAAGGGGTCATCGCTTGGTTTGAAGGAGACGGAGGCAACGGGGTCGTAGCAGCCATGAATGGCTGCTGCGTGCACTGTGTGTGTGCAGTGAGGGTGAGGAGGATGGAGGGGCAGCCATTGATGTGTGCTTGAGGAGGCTTGAGGAAGAAGAAGAAGAAGATAGGAGGGGGGGCGGATGGTTTAGGTCTTTTAGGGATTTTGTCTTTTTTTTTTTGTTTTGTTTTTGTAAAATGTAAGACAAAGGGGTTTGGGTCTTTTGGGTTATGGACTGGGTCGACCCAGTTCGAAATGGACTGGGTCGTAGGGAAGATTGGGCCATTTTTTGGGCCTGTGGCTTGAAATCGAAGAAGAGGCCCAATTCCGACTTTCTTTATATTTTCGCTCTCTTTTCTTCTTTTATTTCTCTAAAACTAAATTATAAAAATACTTAAACTATTATTAAGAACTAAATTAAGTTATAAAAGCGCAAATTAACTCCCAATAATAATTAACGCACAATTAAGTAATAATTAAGCATAAAATTGTATATTTGGACATTAAATGCTAAAAATGCAAACGATGCCTATTTTTGTAATTTTTATTTTTTGTAAAACAAATTTAATTACTAACAATTGTAGAATTAAATCCTACATGCGAAAGGCGATATATTTTTGTATTTTTTGATTAATTTAGCAAATAAACATGCACAAACAAATACAAATAATTATTCAAAATATCACAAAAATTGCACACCAAGAAAAATTATTTTATTTTTGAATTTTTTGGGAGTAATTCTCATATAGGGCAAAAATCACGTGCTTACAGCTGCCCCTCTTTGCCCGAAGACACGAAGGGTTTTCGTGCAAAGATAAAGCGAGCGATTTTTGCCCATCCGAGTACTCCGTGTGAAGCATTTTTTGAAAAAGATTTGACCGAACCTTTGCTTCAAAGGTTTCCTACATATCCTGGGCTAAACAGGAATCAGGTCAATGTAGTTCGGGAAGTTTTTGGTAGCTGGGACTACCGTGGGACTGCGATGTTACTGCTGTTGCATGCTGTTATCACTGCTTACCGATCTCCTTGTTACACCGTGCTTAAAAGAAAACAAGAAGCTAGGCTAGACTAAAATTTGTTCTTGTTGCCTTGCTTTCTTGTCGGCTTGTGTTTCCTCCGGTGCTTTTCTTCCGATGCTTTTCTTCCTTTTGACACATGCACTTGAGTTTGTGCTGGGACCTCTTGTTGCAACCTTCTGCTTCCCGGTGCTGGGGATTTTATTGTTTACTGCTGGGGATTCCTGTTGTAACCTTCCGCCTTCTAGTGGGGTTACTGATTCCAAAATCTGTAATACAAGACTAAAAAGTTGCTTCAATGCAAAATTATGAAATGTATGCCCGCATTATACTGGTGGGCGACCTAGAACTGAAATGTATTCCCGCATTTTACTGGTGGGCGACCTAGAACTGAAATGTATTCCCGCATTTTACTGGTGGGCGACCTAGAACAGAAAGTATTCCCGCATTTTACTGGTGGGCGACCTAGAACATAAAGTATTCCCGCATTTTACTGGTGGGCGACCTAGAACTGAAATGTATTCCCGCATTCTACTGGTGGGCGACCTAGAACTGAAATGTATTCCCGCATTTTACTGGTGGGCGACCTAGAACTGAAATGTATTCCCGCATTCTACTGGTGGGCGACCTAGAACTGAAATGTATTCCCGCATTTTACTGGTGGGCGACCTAGAACTGAAATGTATTCCCGCATTTTACTTGTGGGCGACCTAGAACTAAAATGTATTCCCGCATTTTACTGGTGGGCGACCTAGAACTGAAATGTATTCCCGCATTTTACTGGTGGGCGACCTAGAACAGAAAGTATTCCCGCATTTTACTGGTGGGCGACCTAGAACATAAAGTATTCCCGCATTTTACTGGTGGGCGACCTAGAACTGAAATGTATTCCCGCATTCTACTGGTGGGCGACCTAGAACTGAAATGTATTCCCGCATTTTACTGGTGGGCGACCTAGAACTGAAATGTATTCCCGCATTCTACTGGTGGGCGACCTAGAACTGAAATGTATTCCCGCATTTTACTGGTGGGCGACCTAGAACTGAAATGTATTCCCGCATTTTACTGGTGGGCGACCTAGAACATAAATGTATTCCCGCATTTTACTGGTGGGCGACCTAGAACTGAAATGTATTCCCGCATTATACTGGTGGGCGACCTAGAACTTAAAAGTATTCCCGCATTCTACTGGTGGGCGACCTAGAACAGAAAGTAAAAGGACAGAAATGTATGCCTCTGTTATATGGGCGGGCTCCCAACTTCAATGCTAACTTAGGAGGAAATGCGTCTCCTATGGGTAAACTAAACTTAGGAGGAAATGCGTCTCCTATGGGTAAAAGTAAATTTAGGAGGAAATACGTCTCCTATGGGTAAACTAAACTTAGGAGGAAATGCGTCTCCTATGGGTAAAAGTAAATTTAGGAGGAAATGCGTCTCCTATGGGTAAACTAAACTTAGGAGGAAATGCGTCTCCTATGGGTAAAACTAAACTTAGGAGGAAATGCGTCTCCTATGGGTGAAACTAACTTAGGAAGTGCGTCTCCTATTGGCAGAACTAGACTTAGGAAGTGCGTCTCCTATTGGCAAAGGCGTGGAATGTATTCCCTTGTTATACAGGTGGGCGCCTAAAATATGCAATGGACAGACAAGAAAAGTATTCCTTTCGTTATTCAGGTGGGCGCCTGGCTTCAACAACAACTTTGAAAATAAAATCCTATTCGAGGGCGGATGAACCCAAAATATCCTATTCGAGGGCGGATGAACCCAAAATATCCTGTTCGAGGGCGGATGAACCCAAAATATCCTGTTCGAGGGTGGATGAACCCAAAATATCCTGTTCGAGGGCGGATGAACCCAAAATATCCTGTTCGAGGGCGGATGAACCCAAAATATCCTGTTCGAGGGCGGATGAACCCAAAATATCCTGTTCGAGGGCGGATGAACCCAAAATATCCTATTCGAGGGCGGATGAACCCAAAATATCCTATTCGAGGGCGGATGAACCCAAAATATCCTATTCGAGGGCGGATGAACCCAAAATATCCTATTCGAGGGCGGATGAACCCAAAATATCCTTAAGACTTGAAAATGTCTTACCTCGAATACTTGCTGGGGATAACACTGTTGGGGAATTATTTACTTACCTGTTGGGGGGTAAAATGTTATCAGCTGGGGATAACGCTGTCGAGGCTAACACTGTTGGGGGATTCTGATTCTTTCAGAACTAGTGCTTCACTGAGCTCAAGTTTCATCCCTTTGCTGGGGAACAACTTCCTCCATAGAACTTATTATGTTGGGGGCAACACTGGTTCTAAGACCACTTCCCTTGAGACTGGCGTTATCTTTATTCTTTCCCGCATGGGTACCTGACTTCCAGAAAATTTTCTAAGCGGAAGGAAAATTTTCTGCCCCAGTTTGATAATATCCCTTGCGGCATGCATTTCTGGCATCAATGCCATTTCCTTTACCTGTTTCAAATCAAACAAAATTTGTTAGTTTAAAACATGGTGGTTGGTTGTGATACCCCTACTGGGATGGCTTTTCCCTTTCTCCTTCCTTGCTCTGCGTTCCACAGCTTGTTGGGGATGATATTATGTGCTGGGGATAATCCCTTCCTGCTGGGGATATCCGTCTTCTTTTGTGACATAACTCGGAAGCTGGCATTTCCCCGACCTTTTAGTCCTAGTATGAATTTCCCAAATCATGCTCATTGCTCTCCTTGATTTGCCCACTGGCTTTGGCCTTGAGGTTTATAACTTTGGTTTTGGCAAGGATATCCCTTTTGACACTCGTCAATCCTTTTGTCAATTCCCTTTTGCTGGGGATATTTTCTTGACACTGGCCTCGCGCTTGTTCCTCGCTGACTACACCATTTGGATGCACTAGTCAGATCTCATTTTGTATAATTGGGAAGCTGATGACATATTTTGAAGTCATTTCATACTTGTTCTGACCGGACAGACTCTATTGGGGAAAATTTTTTATGAAAGGAGAAAGATAAAAGATACAAAACAAAAGACAAAGGAAATGATGACTCTTTTACAAAAGAAACTATAAATAAAAACCTATCAAACGCAGATACCGACTCTAATGGCCATGACATGCGTATGTGGCCTATCCTCTACCGTCAATCATCTTTCAAGATCTTCAATTGGCGATTCCCCATTGGATTCTTAATCTTATTCGACTTGTAGTGCCCAAAGGGTTTTCACTATCAAGTCTCTCTCATTTTTTGTTCTTCTCTCAGCTTTCATCGCCTTATGGTGCCTGTGAAGGTTTTCACCGATATGACTCTCTCATTTGTATCACTTTCCAGCTGGGGATTTGGAGTGTTGCCGGTATGACTCTCTCTGCTGGAGATTAGAGTCCTTTCTGCTGTGGAACAGAATGTTATGTTCGCCAGTAAGACTCTCATTTGTCTGACTTGGCATCTTTTGAAGACTGGTCAGAAGGTCTTTCTTTGGACCGTAATGTGGGTTTTGGATAGGGCTAGAAAAAAAAGGGTATTAAAGGCTCAAAAATGCATTAATTCTGGGTTATTAGTTACAACTTTCGGAACTAGATTTATTTACCACAAACGCAACTTTTGCCCCAGTTTCTTGCTTGGGGATATTTTACTTGATTGATTTATATTTTTTCAAAACTATGACCGAGCCGTGAAGCGCCTACGTATCCTCTTTGAGGAATCAGGTCAAACGTAGTTCCCAATTCCTCTGTTTTCATTTGACTTTCTTTTGTTTTTTTTTGTTATCACTTTTCTTTTCTTTTCTTTTTCGTTTTGTTGTTTTTTTTTTTTCTTCATGTTTTCATGCCATGCTCGCGTTTTCTAGTCGTTTTTACTGATTCCGAACGAGGGGTATGAAAGAAAAATAAGTAAGGCTCAAAAGGGGTAACGAAGGATAAAGTGTTTAGGTAGCAGAACAAAATGCCTTCGTCATTCCAGTCTTCAAAACATGCCAAATGCAAACAACACAACAAACAATAGATTTATAGTCTCTTCCGACGGTGCTGGGCTTGACAATTATGTTAAACATATGTTTGTTCATTTGTCACTTCTAAAGCACCGTTGGGCGACACTCTCATTCTCTTTTATTATGAACGACCCTCATGCCAATTTAGGCGAATCTTTATTTAACGGTTTTCTTTGTGTTTGCCCCAGTTCCACATGACTCGGGCTCCAAATAATCTCAAACCGTTCTTATTTCCTTTAAATGCTTTGATCACCTTCTCAGGGTTTTATGATTAACTTTTAAGACTAGGCCCAAACTGGGTGCGCATGTCATGTCCCTAGAATCGGCATTGAACAAAAATGATAAAAGGACTAAACAAAAAGATGACTGGAAATAATAAAAGACCGGATTTTGTATTAGACTACCGGTGAAATGGTTTAAATAACAAAACAAACAAAACAATCCAGAACAAAATCCTAAAACAAACTGGACAAGACAACATCCGACTTATAACCCTAATAATCCGAACAACAGAAATGACAACAAAATGAGCCACCACAAGCTTCTCTCTTGCTGACCAAGGAACGAAACGTCCTCCCACTTTATCAAAATTGGCATTTTAGCCACTGAGCTTTGCATCAATACTGCCGAGACCATTACCAGCTTCAATCTCATCAACCTCCGTCGGCAAGTTCTCGAGGGGGTTCGAGTGCTCCATGTCACTGTTATTAATCACAACCCGCCCTTCTCGGATCATTTTCTCTACTTCCCTTCTCCAACTATGACAGCTCTCAATGTTGTGCCCTATGACATTGGAGTGGTAGGCGCATCGCGCTGCCGGATCAAAGCTCCTTGCAAGTGGATTTGGAGTACATGCGGGGAGTGGTTCAATCGAGCCAGCATGCCTTAGCCTTTCAAACAGACTGGCATAAGATACCCCGATAGGGGTGAGAGCCTTTTCTCGTTTCAGCAACCTCTTCATTCTTGCATGTTGACAGGGCCGGAAACCTGATCCAGATGGCTTTTGGTAGGCTTGTATGGGTGGGTAAGCATTTCGTGGAGTCGGGTACCTGGGAAGTGAGGTATGGCTTTTGAGGTCACGGGGAAAGAAGTGGTGTTGGGGAGCGGAGAAACATTGAAGAGTGATGGAGCTACTCGGATAGCTGGGAAAGCTGCCATAAATGGGTTGGGATGGAGAGTATGGAGAATCTTCCATTATGGTGTTGGGTGCTTGGGAAATGACCGAGTTCAAGAGGCTTGGCGGTGGAGGGGGTGGTGCTTTTCCCGTTATCCATGCCTGATACATGTCTGCCACATGCTGTCTCAGCATTTTCACTTCTTCTACCAACCTGTTGTTCTGTTCGACCAATTGTTGTCGGTCATCAGTACCGATCCACTCGGTTCTGCGGTTCTGAGCCATTGTCCTTTGATTTTGCTTTGCAGGGAGGAGTTACCACAACCAACCACTTTCTATATATGGACACATCAAAGGGAAGCCATCACGTTAGTGTTAGGGCATTGGACAGACAATCATGTATCAGAGATACAATGTACCTAAGTAGTTAGACAATTGTGCCCCCTGAAAATCTTCCACATTCTCTTTTATTTATTTATTATTATATTTTTTTATATTTTTTTTTATTTTGGTGGTGGTCGAATCTTATGGAGATTGCCTACGTATCATGACCCCGCATGAATCAGACCGAGCGTAGTTCGGACCCAATAAAAGATAAACAATGCTAAACATTTTTTTTTCAATTTTCATGTTAAAACAAACTGAGTTTCAAAGGTTTGAAGATGACCTACAAGTGGAAAATCAAACAACCCACATATTCTAATTAAAAGATTTACAAATGGCCAATTTCTTTCCCCGTTTGACAAATGCAACCAAACGGTTATTTTTGCAAATGTGGCCCCTTCCAACTTTCACATGAATTTGAGGCCGGGGAGGATTATTTTATGACACTTTACACACTTGTCCATTCTTTTACGAAAATAACCTTTCGACAACTGACAGATACTCTAAGGTTATTTCGGCAAGAACGGTTCAAGACGCGGCCGAAGTTGGCTCGGGTTATTTTGACTAAAAAAAATCCAAACGGTATTCACCTGACCGCTGACTCTTTTTTTTTCTTTTCAAATTATACTAAAAACCTGATGTTGCAAACACGGCCCTTCAGCGCCTCGGGGACGAAGATTTATAGGGCTGTGTGGGTCAACTTAGACCAAAATCCTAAACAGGACCCAAAAAAAGTGGCTGTTTATGCAAAGTCAGCCTTCCGGCGTCCCTCTCGGGAACATTCGGCTATTTTTGACAAAACAGCATCACCCGACTTATTTATGACTCTTTTTATCATTTTTCGAATTAGAAAAGTCAATATTGCAAACACGGCCTTTCAACGCCTCGGGGACGAAGATTTTTAAGGCTGTGTGGGTCAACTGGTCAAAATCTTAAAAATGACCCAAAGGTGGCTGTTTATGCAAAGTCAGCCTCCCGGCGTCCCTTTCGGGAACATTCGGCTATGTCTTCATAAAACAGCGTCACCCGACTTCTCTATGACAAAATTAAAATTTTGACATGTTTTTTTTTTTGGCTATTTTAGCAAAAGGGAAGGTTGGACACCACTAGACTTATTTATGACAAAATAAAAAATTTTGACACGTTTTTTATTTATTTTTTTGGTTTTTGACTATTTTAGCAAAAAAGGGGGTTGGACCCGATGAGGGTTGCCTACGTATCTCACATCCGGTGAGAATCAAACCCGCGTAGTTCGGGCCTCGTGAATAAGTAAATGAACTAATATTTTTTTTATTGGAACTGTGAAAGAACTGCTCAAAGGAAGTATATATATTTTTTTTGATTGATTTCTTTTTGAAAGAAAAACTTGTAAAAATTCCTTTTCTTTTGATTTGAACTTTGAGAATTTCAAAAGTAAAAGGAAGTTTTTTTTTTCGAATTTCCATTTGTTTTTTTTATTCTAAAGAAAAAAAATATTTTTGGAATTTTACTTTTGATAAAAGAAATGCTTCTAAAAAATATTTTTTGAATTTTGAATTTTCTTTTCAATTTTGAAAGAAGAATCCAAAATATTTTTGGAATTTTTATTTTTATTTTTTATTTTATCAACAATGGAAAATAAAGAAATTTATATTATTTTTTGCAAGACATATCTTTTGGAATTTTATTTTGAATTTTCTTGGCAAGACAAATATTCTTTGCAACAAATAAAGATATATATATCTTTTGGAAATAAAAAAAAACTTTTCGGATTTATATATATATATATATATATATATATATATATATATTTGCGACAAATAATGAAAGACTTTTTTTTTATTATTTTTTTTTGCATTTTCATAAGCAAATAAATAATAAAAAAAAAACCATTTTAAAAATAAGACTCTTTTTTTATTTTCATTTTCATGGCAAGACAAACTATATATTTTTTCTATATATTTTTTATATATTTTTGAAAAACAAAAACAGAACAACGATTTTTTTTTCTTAGCTTTTAATAAAACAAACTAAAAAGACATTTTTTTTCATTTTCTTAAAATTTCGGCAGAGTTTTGACAGTATTTGGGCATTTGTTTTCTTTTCAAAAATAAACAATCAATTCCCTAACCGCTATTTCGTTTTTTTTCAATTTCAAAATATTATTCCTGATATTCACAAGTCAGTCAGCACACAAGTCCGAATCAAATAAATGCGCAAGTAGTAGCAAGTAAGATGCATCAGGATGGTCATTTTCATTTTTGGTACACCTGTCCTAGACAGACCCAACCCCTGTGTTGGGCCTCCAAAGTCAAATGCACGTGATGCAAACAAACGCTCCTACTAGGGGTCCGGCATGTGGCTTTGTTATACTAGGTTCAGAACCTGGGTGTTTGTTCTAGACCTGGCTTACCCGAGCGGACAACTCGAGCCGAGGAGGAGGCGGCAATCCGGGAATACAGAAGCTTCACCGGCTTTGCGACTTATCCAAACCTCGTTCTAAATTGGGACTTGACACTATACAGAAAAGAAGTCGTACGAAGTACACCCTTCTTCATGATTCAGAAGACTCAGAGAGAAGATGGGTTTCGGCACAATTTATATACAGTTCACATAATATCAAAGCGGTAAAAGCATCATTTAGCACATTAGGCTCAAACACATGTAAAAATCAGATAAAGCCAAATATAACAATTTATCTAAGCTCGAATTTCTAACCCTGAACCAGTGGTTCTGGGTCATATGTTCCCCAGCGGAGTCGCCAGAGCTGTCACACCTCCTTTTTCCGCCCCCGCGAGGGTACAAAGGGAGTTTTTTCCAATTAAAGGACAGTCGAAACGGGATTTGTTTATTTATTTCAGAGTCGCCACTTGGGAGATTTAGGGTGTCCCAAGTCACCAATTTTAATCCCGAATCGAGGAAAAGAATGACTCTGTATTACAGTCCGCGAACCAGAAATCCGGATAAGGAATTCTGTTAACCCGGGAGAAGGTGTTAGGCATTCCCGAGTTCCGTGGTTCTAGCACGGTCGCTCAACTGTTATATTTGGCTTGATTATCTGATTTTATACAAATATGGACTCATGTGCAAGTTTTATCTTTTTACCGCTTTCATTATTATATTTTTTAAAGAATGTGAACATCGTTTAAAAACATGTCTTTGGATTGGGACACATAAAATGCATCCACGATCCGGAACGTATTTTTATTCAATGTTTTGGGATTTGGATTTGGGTCGCATAAATGCATACCCGTGTTTAAGAATGTATTATTATTATATCGCGCCTAAAGCAATTAGCGATTTATTACTTTGGGGTAGAGCCGTGAAATTTGCTAAAACGACTCCTCCTTAATTCTAAGCAATTAAATGTACATTTATTGAGGGCCCCGCAATCTATACATTTTATTAAGCGAGGCTCATCTCATTTATTTTCCTAAATGAATAAATCTTAAAGCGACTACATTTTGCTATTTAAAATTAGTCTCTAAAATGAATAAAGAAAATCCTAATTAATTAGGTTTTTTTTATTATTATTATTTAAGAAAACATGACACGCTAATTGCTTGATTCATACAAATATTGATGAAAAAGGGATTTTATTCTTAATTTCGAAAATTATAAATTAAATAAAAATTCAACAACTAATATTCAAAATAAACAAATATAGCTAGATTAAAACTTAGCATTGTTATTTTTTTAAAAAATATTATTGAGATTAATTATTCACAATCATTTGAAACTAAATTTAACCATAATTACTAAAGCTTATTAGAAAGTTTATTAGACTTAAACGTTCTTCTAATCTTGATTAAGCTCAAGTCATGCCTTAATGCCTAATTTACGATGTTTAATTTAAATTCGTGTCTTAGCTAAATTTAGCTACTTGTTCATGATCAACCTATAATCTTGAAGCCTTCATAACTAGTGAATTAACCTATTTTGCCGAACCGATTTATTACAGACTAACTTATGATATTATTTTCTTATTCCAATTATTATTTAGTAATTCATGAAATAGCTTAAATACAATCAACAAAAGGAACAAAGAAAAAAAACGAAATTAAAACTTCAAATTTTCATTCTTCATATGTATTCACGCTTCATATTTCGGATTACAATAACCAGCTTTTCAGTTGTGTACCTGATATTGGAAGCAAAAGAAAATGAATATGAGAATCAGCAGCAGCAGTAAAATCAGTACAACACAGCAACAATAGCCCAGCAACAGTAACAACCCAGTAACGGACCGGTGGAGTAGTAATCCAAAAAAACAAAAGCTTCCAGCTTTGATGAAACAACAATTAATTCTGATTTCAAACAACAAAAGAAAGCAGAATATTTTTTTAGTTTTTTTATTTATTTATTTGAAAGCTTAAATATTTTTTCGGAATTTTCTATCTCTTAAATGTTCAGCCCTTTTCTCTCTCTTATTTTCAGATTTGTTTCTCTCTCTCGTATCTGTGTATTTTTCTCTATCTCTCTCTATATCTATTCTGATTTCAAGACTTTTTATAACCCATCCCATAAATCTTTTAATCAATTAAAATCCATACTTTTCTCTACCCAACCCATTATCTTTCCACTCATCCCCATTACATTAAATAAACATATCACACCACCCCATTTCATTTTGTCCCCCATGCTTCATTTAAAATAATGCAAGATTCCCCTTTAAATTAAATCTTGTCCCCCCTTTATATTAAATAATCATATCACAACCCACCCCATTTCATTTTGTCCCCCATGCTTCAAATAAACAATTACAAAATGTACAATTCCTAAACTACCCCTTCCGACCTTACTGAAATTACCAAACTACCCCTGAACGTATTACAAATTTACCAAACTACCCATCAGCTATAACACATCAATTAATCAAACTTAACCAAAATATAGACAATATGATCAATTTCTAACAATGTTCAAACAACAATATGAACACGGATGAACATCATAACAACAATATCACATGAACATGATTTTAACAACATTTCAACAACAAATCACATGAACACAAATTGAAACCAAGAACAACTAAAATTTGATTGAACAATATTTTTAGCAACAAACAAACCTATTTTCGGATTCAACAACAACAATCAAACAAGTATATTTAGATTCTTAAATTCAATAATATTGAACTTAAAATCAACTCTAACAACATTACAACAAACAATTCTTATATTAAACTTTAAACAAGATTATGAGACCAATTCAAGAAATAATCACAAATGATAAACAAGAAATCAAACTATACAAAATTCGGATTCAAGATCATCCAAACAAAGTATGAACATGAATGAATCTATTTAACACAACAAACATGACGGATTAAACGATTAAATCAATATATTCCTTTAACACAACTAAATTCTTTAAACAAATAACAAGATCGACGAAGAAACAATTATGAACTTAAACTTGAACTTAACAATACTAACAATTTCTAACAATACATAAACACATGAAACAAATTGAAGAAATAGTTAATTAAATTTCAATTTGAATCTAACAAACAACAAACTAACAAATATTCACTTAAACAATAATACAAACATGAAATGAATATGAAAACAACTAATTAAACTTCTATTTTGAAATCTGAAAATTAATTTTAACAAAGCACATGAACATGAACAAACTAGAAAAATAATTTCAACGATGAACAACGAACAAAACAAGAATTGAATTCTTTAACGATTTTGGATCCGGAAAATATCAAACAAAAATATGGACAAAAATAAAACTCAAAAACAACTAACCGGAGATGAATCAATGACGAACTTTGATTGTAAACAAATCTGTCCGAGCCTCGACCAAAGCTCGAACGAAGGACGACGAAGACGAAGAAGAAGTAGAAGCAGCGGCGGAGGAAGGAGGAGCAGCGGCAACATCCATTCGGAGCAGCCATGGCTGCTCGTCGCAGCCATGGCTGCTCGTCGCAGCTGGACACGGGCAGCACAGGAGCAGCTGGTCGACCATGGCAGCAGCTCGACGTGCTCTGAAGGAGGAAGAAGCAGCGTCGCGGCAGCTGGGGGGAGGAAGGGAAGCCGCAACGATGGGGTTCCTCCTTCGTTGGTCGAGGGTTTTTCCGGCGTGACTTGGGTTGTCGACTGAGTTTGGGTGGTGTCCGCGTGGGGCTGCTGGAGGTCGACGGACAGTAGCAGCTGGAGCGAAGTGGTGGAGTCGATGGATGCTGGACGAAGAAGAAGAAATAACGAAGGTGTTCGGCGAAGGGGTCATCGCTTGGTTTGAAGGAGACGGAGGCAACGGGGTCGTAGCAGCCATGAATGGCTGCTGCGTGCACTGTGTGTGTGCAGTGAGGGTGAGGAGGATGGAGGGGCAGCCATTGATGTGTGCTTGAGGAGGCTTGAGGAAGAAGAAGAAGAAGATAGGAGGGGGGCGGATGGTTTAGGTCTTTTAGGGATTTTGTCTTCTTTTTAATTTTTGTTTTGTTTTGTAAAATGTAAGACAAAGGGGTTTGGGTCTTTTGGGTTATGGACTGGGTCGACCCAGTTCGAAATGGACTGGGTCGTAGGGAAGATTGGGCCATTTTTTGGGCCTGTGGCTTGAAATCGAAGAAGAGGCCCAATTCCGACTTTCTTTATATTTTCGTTTTCTTTTTTCTTCTTTTATTTTTCTAAAACTAAATTATAAAAATACTTAAACTATTATTAAGAACTAAATTAAGTTATAAAAGCGCAAATTAACTCCCAATAATAATTAACGCACAATTAAGTAATAATTAAGCATAAAATTGTATATTTGGACATTAAATGCTAAAAATGCAAACGATGCCTATTTTTGTAATTTTTAATTTTTGTAAAACAAATTTAATTACTAACAATTGTAGAATTAAATCCTACATGCAAAATGCGACATATTTTTGTATTTTTTATTAATTTAGCAAATAAACACGCACAGACAAATACAAATAATTATTCAAAATATCACAAAATTGCACACCAAAGAAAAATCATTTTATTTTTGAATTTTTTGGGAGTAATTCTCATATAGGGCAAAAATCACGTGCTTACAGCTGCCCCTCTTTGCCCGAAGACACGAAGGGTTTTCGTGCAAAGATAAAGCGAGCGATTTTTGCCCATCCGAGTACTCCGTGTGAAGCATTTTTTGAAAAAGATTTGACCGAACCTTTGCTTCAAAGGTTTCCTACATATCCTGGGCTAAACAGGAATCAGGTCAATGTAGTTCGGGAAGTTTTTGGTAGCTGGGACTAACTTCGTATTTGATTGACCAGTCTGAAAACTGGCTATACCGTGCTATTTTGACAGTAAAAATAGCACGTTATAGCTAGTTTTTGGACTGGTCATTCAAAAATAGCCAGTGTTTACCAAGTCAATGAAAAATAACCACTATTTTGTTGCAACAGAGACCGGTCCCGTATAATATACGGGAGTTCGGTGCATCTGTGTACGAACTCCAGCATATTATGCTGGACCGGTATACTTTGCTGACTCCTGTATAATATACGGGAGACTGGAGCACCGGTGCTCCAAACTCCAGTATATTATACTGGACATTTATACTTGCTGGAACTCTCGTATATTATGCTGGAGTTCTAGTGTACTTATGTTGGAACTCCAACATATTATGCTAGAGTTCTAGCATAGTTATCTTGGAGTTCCAGCATAGTTATACTGGAACTCCCGTATAATATGCTCGAGTTCAAACATACTTATGCTGGAATTCTAGTATAATATACATGCGTATTTTTTCGGGTTTTGAAGAGTGTTTTCGCTCAAATTTATCTTTACATGAAAAGTGGCTAAATTTTGATTACTTTTGAAAATGTGACTATTTTTGAATGACGAGTTATAAATATGGCTATTTTTAAATTTTTCCCATTTTTACTAAGGCAACGGCTTCACCGCCAAAGCCGTTAGAGCCGCCCCTGGCGAGTACAGAACATTAAACAATAAAAATTAAAAAAAAAACTATATTCTGTGGTAACATTAATCTGACGTAAAATCAAATTTTAATATTTGAAAGTTATCACAAAACCTTGACCCCAAACATTGTAAAGTTATGGGCTTCTTGGCGGGAAAAGTTAGGTGTCCTAACCTAGGGCTGATGTGAAAGACTCTTCAACTTCTCGTTCAACTCCGTTTCTCCCTTCACCGGCCACCTCAATATTCCGGCCGATTTCGTTTCTTCGACTACCCGCTAATTCCGGCCTGTTACTTTACTGCTGAACCAAGGTTCGTCCTCAAATGCATTTACTTTTTTACTTACTTCAGTTTTCATTACTCATTTTATGTGGGATTTATATGCAATTATGTTGTGTTCAGTTTCTAAAATATCTATATTTGATAATGTTAGGGTTTTGGTGGCGCTGTGATTGAATGATTTATACTGCTATTTTTTGAATTTTCCAGGATTTTGAGCACATTGTAAGAAATGGGTGAAGAGGGAAATCCACAAACTCCCAGAAGAGCTACTAGATCATCATTGTGTAGCACACCAAATCCTAAAATTTCGACAGACAAGTCAAAATCATGTAATCAACAACCTTTAACAATACATGACCTTGCTTATCGAGACGAATCGTCAATTAGTTTAGATGACTTGATTTCTAGTTTACCAGGCAGGCGCTCACAAATTATCGAATTGTTGCGCCTTTTGGGCCCCTTGGATTCTCCAGTGTTACCATTTTTTGTATATGGGGGTGCTTCAACTGGGAAAACAAGTACAATTCTTCAGATATTTAAGCACTTGAAACGTCCGTTTGTTTACTGTAGCTGTATAACATGTTATAGCCCAAGGATACTATTTGAATCTGTGTTGAACCAGTTATCGCTTCATAGACGGAATGAAAGCAATGGCTATTCGAGTGCTAGCCGCTGCGAAAAGCCCTCTGATTTTGTAAATCTTTTGCAGGGGGCTCTTCGTAGTGTGGTAGATAGTTTGAAGGGGAGCATGGCGAAATCAAGCTCAAAGAAGTCAGTGGGATGGGCTGGGGGGAAGATGGTTTACTTGGTGTTTGATAACTTGGAGCTTGCTCGCGGATGGGACAAGAGTTCCAATATATTACCGCTTCTTTTTAAGCTCTATGATATACTGAAAATGCCTGAAGTGGGTTTGATTTTTCTCAGTAATGCCTCACCTGACACTTATGACTCGGACACTGGTTATGTAGAACCTATTCCTGTTTATTTTCCTGATTACACCGAGGATGAACTTCGTCAAATCTTAATGAAAGACCAGGGAAGCCCAAAGCTATATTCTTCATTTCTTGAGTAAGTCTGAATTTTTCAATTTAATTTCCATCATTTTGGTGTCTTTATTACGAATTCTATTTGACACACATTCTTTTCTTATTTTAATACAGTGTGGTGTTGAGGCCATTTTGTCGAGTTACTAGACGAGTTGATGAATTATCGACTGCCTTCTCATCATTATATCAGATATATTGTGAACCTCTGGATGATTTAGGCACTGTTCCAAATGAAGATATGAAAAGAAAACTATTTTCTCATCTTCAACCACATATCGGGCCATCCCTGAATGACACGTTCAAAGTTGGAAGCAGGCTGTCTTCTGAAGCCTCAGCTAAGAAGAACAAATGGAAAGGCATTGCCAAGAAAAATGGAGTTTGTGAATCTTCTGATGAGATAGACTTTCATATGTCTGCTTGTGCCAAATACCTTCTTATTTGTGCTTTCCTTGCTTCAAGAAACCCAGCTACCCTTGATGCATCGTTGTTCGATTCAACTGGTGGTTCCAGTAACCGAAAACGAAAGAGAAAGTAAGTAATTCTGAAATCGGTTCTTCTGATATTGCTGTTTATTCTACTTCCCTTTATTTGGTAGACAAATTGCTTGAGTTGATGGCTTTCTTTGCATTTACATGAGTGCTCCGGGCGTACCTTCATATTTTCTTAAATAAAGCACAGAACAAATATCGTAGGTTTTTGTTGGGTGATAGTTGGAATACTGGAGCTAGTTATCACTGAAATAATTAGGTAAGATAAATTGGGCTACTTGACATGGGTATCCGAATAATCAGAAGTGAAAATGAGAATTTGCTTCTTTATCATCCTGTTTATCATTGAAGCCAATTAGTAGGAAATGTTTTCCTAATATTTTGAAGCTTTAAAGTCCTATTCCCACATTCATGAGAGTTCTTAAGGAATTATAAGTCTTGAAGAAGTGGTGATGTTGTCCGGTGATTGGTTTGTTAGCGAATATTTATTGGCATTTGAAGTGTTGCTACTTCTTATACATCATTAATAGCCCTTAAGAATTTGTATAAAACTGTTATTTTACCGGCCTGGTACATGTTGAGCTCAATCCCTTTTAAAGTTAAAAGTGATACTAGCTTATCTGTTGTGAATCATATTTTAGTTGCCTTTGATTATCTGACTTCATTTGCCCTTACAAGCCTAAAGATATGATCTCTATTTTCAGGAGCTCGGAGAAGTCGATGGAGAAAAAAGAAACTGCAGAACAAGAATTGCTCTTGAAGGGACCAGGAACGTTCCCCTTGGAAAGATTATTAGCCATATTTCAGTGTATTGTATCAGTTGAAGAATCCTTACCTGATGAAGAAGCACAAGAAGATGGTGGATTGGAAGGAGAGAGTTGGACTAACGGACTATTGTCTGATGTTCTTTTGGAATTATCAAGTCTGTGTAATGCTAATTTTATCAGCAAAGGAGGAAGTTGCCCCTTGGAAGGCGCTAATCGGTATCGATCTATGGTTTCCGAAGATATAGCTCTTAAGGTAACCTTTCAAAATCTGTTTCCATAATTGTTTAAGGGGTCGTTTGGTCGGATGCATTAGATAAAATAATGCTTGCATTAGCTTTGTGTCTTAATAATACCTTGTTTGGCAGACATTTTGAACCTATGCATTAGTTATGCAAGCATTAGTTATTCATCCTATTTGGTATTATCCTATGCATAACTAATGCATAGAAAACCATGGTATTAACAATGCAATGAGTTTTAATGCATGCATTAGCTTAGTTAAAGACAAAATTGTCCTTCAAAATTTATGCTTGATTAAAATATGCTAGTTATTATATTAATGCAAGTTTAAAATAATTCAAATAGTGAGAAATAAAATTATATCTCTAGTAAATAAATAAATGCTTAGCATATTTCCTTTTTTATAAATAAATATTTAGTTCTATATTACAATATAGGTAGACAAATCAAATAATTTTTAAAACTTTTTCATATAAAAATATTTCTCAACATATGTTTCTTTTAAAAAGTTTTAGAGTGATGGACAGGTTTTGAGGGTATTTTCGTAAACAAGCAATTCTTTTAGAAATTGTGCAATGTTATAATACATCAAACCAAACAATGGATAAGAAATATGTCAGCATAACTAATACCAGCATAACTAATGCAAGCATAACTAATACCAACATTACTAATACACCATATTCAGCATTATTATTATGCACCCTACCAAACGACCCCTAAGTAAAAATGGCCATGCTTTCAGAAGCTGTTCTCACTTTCCCATTGTGGTTTATTTTGTTTCTCAAATTCTGCAGGTTGCAAAGAGTCTAAAATTTCCCCTGTCAAAGTATTTATACAGAGGATGATATACAGGATGTTCCATTCGTGTAATGAAGCCACTCATGTTAATATGATTTTGCTTGTCAAGCAAGAGCAACATGATGCAGCCAACAAGGTGATGTCACCTAACAAACCCTTGTGGCAGGGTGAATGTACGACTAAGATTCTAGTTATGTGTATCACGCTTTTTTGTATACTGAGTGGCGAGAGGCTAAGTGGAAGTTGATTGGATGGACTCCATGAAGAACAACTAAATATTTTAATCCATCGAAATAATTGACTAACATTGAACATATGACAATAAGCAAGTGATTATTTGCTTTCTATGAGTTTTCCTGTATAAGAATCTAGCTAGTCCATTACTTTACCAGCATTAAATGATTCAAGTTCGATTCCTCTTGAAATCTTTTTATTTCCTAAACATGATCACTTACACCTGCTGTAATTGGTGCTATAGAATCATGAAGCATGTATATTTTGCCGGAAGGTACTTTTGTGGTCTTCCAAACTAACCCCCTTGATGGCAACCCGATATTTCCATTTTTGAATACTTCTATAGAAGAATAGTTGAGGTGCGCACAACCCTTGACTACACTGTTGACATCAAGAAGGTGCAAGGACATCTGGAAATTGCTAGGTACTACTCTCTCTGGTTTGTTCAATGTGAATCTTAAAAATACACTGTTGATTTTGGAATATAAGGTTTCTCTCATGCTGCTCTATGGACTAAAAAGAGTTCCTAAGAAAAGGGGATGTTTTCACTTTTTTCATTGTTGGGACGGTTCCATGGGACTCGGTATTTCTTGATACTTTCTTGTTACATACTATATGTTGTTCCCTCTGGCATTTCCTGGGTGATACCGAGGATAGTTAGTGGTGTCTTAAGAAGCTAGAAGTTTAAGAGAAACTCGCAGAATAGATCAAACAAGGGAGAGTGTGATCATGCTGCATAAGTAGAGTCCTAATTCGGAAGGAATGCAATAGGAGGTCCTAATTCCGTTGTGTAGATGATTGGATGGGTTTTCTTGATGCAAATTGCTTTCTCTATAGTGCTCCCTCTGTAGCTTGCATATTAGGGTTCTCCCTTTTTGTCTAAACTCTTTTATTTATTCGTAAACAAAAGATAGTTTGTGCATGTATTACTAAGTACCAGCATTAGAGACTTATGTACGAGGGAGAAGTATATAGAGATGGGTATTTCTAATTATCCCTGGCGATAAGTGATAAGAAGACTCAATTCTGTCAATTCACTCGGCTTGTCTTAAGATATGGCAGTTCCTCTTCTCATGGCAAATGAAATTTTAATAGTAGTGACAGTATGATTTTTGACGGAATAAACAAATCAATCAAAAAGTGCAAACCTTTGTATAATTGGATTTGTTTCTTATTGACGTTTTCTGATTGGTAAAGGAACTATAGCCTAAGTTACATTGATCAGTTCTTTTCTCAATGTACCAAAAAACTACATTAAGAATTTCTCAGGTTCTTTACATACATTAAAAATTAGGAAATTTTTTCACGTATTTGTACGATTACTCATATATACCTGTAACATAGACTGCTGCTAAGTGTAGGGCCGATGCCCTGTTGTGTTGCCGGGTTCATCTGAATCCCTACTAAATTTATGTGTAAAAATGTATCAAATTACAACAAAAAGTAGGTTTGAAACCCAAGATTTAAAAAATAAAATGAGTTGAATATTAAAAAGCTTAAAGGTTGAAACCATCGAGCTTTTAAATCTGGGTCCGTCTCTAACTAAGCTAAGTGCGTGCTTCTGTATGTATAAGAATATACTTAATATTTCTTTATAGTCTTTTAGCATTAGAAGGTTCTCAAGGATATTTAGTTTATCACCTAAATTATTAGTAGACAGTTGCACCAATCTTAGAAAATTTTGCTGAAAAACTAGTAAGGAATTTGGTGAAGTGATTTATCCAAATTAAAATATGCCACTCAATTGTTTGTCATTAAAAAAAAAGGTTCAAAATAAGAAATTGGGGGTTGACCTGAAATAGCATTTGATGCCTGTAGATCTATCTTGGCTTATTGCATTTGTAAGAGAAAGGCTCGATTTCCCAATCAATCGGCTAAGGTTTCGTAATTTTGTTCTGTTCGAAAAACCTGTTTACTTAGACTTTTGTTTTCTTTCCAGAAAACCATGGCTGTCTATATATGGTAGTTGACTTTTGATCCTACATTCATTCAAGAGAGTCAAAGTCAACTCCTGCCATTGTAATAAATTTTATTTTCATTTATTATAGTTACTGACAGTGTCAAATTTTTTACACTATCCGTGTATGTTAACCGGTCGCAAGTATTTTTAATTTACCAAATTAGGATAAGTATAAGCAGGGGAAATTGATACTGTATAGCGGCTTTCAAAATAATAACTGAAAGAATGTATATTTTTTTTTGTATATATATACATTTTATGAATGTTATATACAAGAGATATATAATTTTATATACTTTTGCGGCTAATGAATATAAATAATTTTGGCCGTGCGCTAAAAGTAATCTTTCCCCGTATAAATAGCCACATATTGTTGTAGCTCATCTTAATCTGACAGTGTAAAACTTTTTAGTTAAGTACAAAACTTAAACTTACTATATTTTGTATATTAATTACCTACGGTTTAATTTATATACATTGATAATTTGCGAGTAGCCCCTCCGGGGTAGGGGTAAGGTTTGCGTACACTTTACTTTCCCCAGACCCCAATGGTGGGATTTTACTTGGTTGTTGTTGTTGTATCCCACTTTTTAGTAAAAATAGCACGGTCTAGCCATTTTTCGAACTGGTCATTCTAAAATAGCCAGCATTTACCAAGTCAATGAAAAATAACCACTATTTTGCTGCAATAGAGACCGGTCCAACATAATATACTGGAGTTCGGTGCACCTGTTTCCAACATATTATGCTGGACCGGTATTCAGTATAATATACTGGAGACTGGAGCACCGGTGCTCCAAACTCCAGTATATTATGCTGGACCGATATATTATACTGGAACTCCCGTATATTAGACTGGAGTTTCAGTATAATATATTGGAACTCCAGTATATTATGCTGGAGTATTTTTCCGGATTTTGAACAATGTCTTCATTTAGATTTATCTTTACATAAAAAGTGGCTAAATTTCGATTACTTTTAAAACTGAGCTATTTTTGAACGACCACTTGTAAATTTGGCTATTTTTGAATTTCTCCCCACTTTTTATGCACTTACAAATATCTTTGAGTAAATCTGATAATGCTAAGTATATAGAAGTTAAATTCATTGTGAAAAGATTATTTCTACCGATAAACATAAAAAAGGTTGATAGAGTCACGTAACGTGAAGTACTTGGCCATAAATTTGTTGGTGGCAGTTCGTTCACCGAACCCTTAACCAGCTACATGATCACAATCCCATGTTCCATTTATGAGTTGTTATACTAATTCAAAAACAAAAACAAAAGCACATAATACATCTCCATAAGTACAAACTTTCCAATCCTTTCTCACTTCCCTTTTATCTGTTTTTCTCTTTCTGCACTACTACTACTACTACTACTACTACTACTTTCTCAACTAATCTCATTTACTTCATTTCACCACCCTTTGGCTTCCTTCATTCAATGCTTGAATTTAAAGAGCAGCTCCTTTTCTCTGCAGAATTAGTTGGGGAGCTTTTCATCCCAACCCCCCACCCCCACCATCCTCTATTTGTATTTTTCCTTTTTATTGCCCACTGTTAAGTTTTGGCTATAGTGGTTTTTCTTGATGCCCTTTTGCTACAAATCTTGAATATACTAGTAGTTTTTTTTATATGCATTTATTGTGTTTGCCAGAGAGAAAAAAAAATTAGATGGTGAAATCCAAGATACAGTCTGGCTCTTAGTTATTGCTCCTCAATTCTACTTCAACTACTATTATTTTCCTCCCCTATAAATTCCCTTTTCTTTTGTTACATCTCATAGTACTGTCTACTCCACTTAGTGCTACTTAACTGGCCATCTCTTACTTTATATTATATGCTTCATTCTCTCAAAACATGGACATTGCCATAGCTTTGCTTTTGTTTACTGCCATAACTTGTTATCTTCTATGGTTCACTTTCATCTCAAGATCTCTCAAGGGTCCACGTGTCTGGCCCTTATTGGGCAGCTTACCGGGCTTGATCGAGAACTCCGAGCGTATGCATGACTGGATTGTGGACAACCTCCGCGCGTGTGGTGGCACGTACCAGACATGCATATGTGCTGTCCCATTCTTGGCCCGGAAGCAAGGTCTCGTGACTGTCACGTGCGACCCGAAGAACTTGGAGCATATTTTGAGGACCCGATTCGAGAACTACCCGAAGGGTCCGACTTGGCAAGCCGTTTTCCATGAGCTGCTTGGCCAAGGAATTTTTAACTCTGATGGTGACACGTGGCTGTTTCAAAGGAAGACGGCGGCGCTTGAGTTCACAACTCGGACGCTCCGCCAAGCCATGGCTCGATGGGTCAACCGAGCCATTCAGCTTAGGTTCTGTCCAATTCTTAAGACGGCTCAGCTTGAAAACAAGCCTGTTGATTTACAAGATCTTTTACTTAGGCTCACTTTTGACAACATTTGCGGCTTGGCTTTTGGCAAGGACCCACAAACATTGGCACCCGGCTTGCCGGAGAATACCTTCGCTTCGGCTTTTGACCGGGCCACGGAGGCGTCGCTGCAGCGATTCATATTGCCAGAAGTTATATGGAAGCTGAAGAAATGGCTTGGGCTAGGAATGGAAGTCAGCTTGAACCGAAGCCTTGTACAGCTGGACAAATATATGTCTGACATCATAAATACACGTAAGCTTGAGCTGATGAGTCAGCAAAAAGATGGAAACCCTCATGATGACTTGTTATCAAGGTTCATGAAAAAGAAAGAATCCTACACGGACAAGTTCTTGCAACACGTGGCACTCAACTTCATCCTAGCTGGACGTGACACGTCATCGGTCGCATTGAGTTGGTTTTTCTGGTTGGTCATACAAAATCCAGTAGTTGAACAAAAGATCTTACACGAAATATGCACGGTCTTGATAGAGACACGTGGCAGTGACACGTCATCATGGCTCGATGAGCCGTTAGCTTTCGAGGAAGTTGATCGGCTAACCTACTTGAAAGCTGCACTATCTGAAACTCTCCGGCTTTATCCGTCGGTGCCGGAGGACTCGAAGCACGTGGTGGTCGACGACGTGTTGCCGGACGGAACATTTGTTCCGGCAGGTTCATCAATAACATATTCGATATATTCAGCTGGAAGAATGAAAACTACATGGGGCGAGGATTGCTTAGAATTCAAGCCAGAGAGGTGGCTAACCCCAGATGGTAAGAAGTTTGTAATGCATGAACAGTACAAGTTTGTAGCTTTTAATGCTGGTCCAAGGATATGCCTAGGGAAGGACTTGGCATACTTGCAAATGAAGTCGGTGGCGGCAGCAGTGTTGCTCCGCCACCGGCTAACGGTGGCTCCCGGCCATAAGGTGGAGCAGAAAATGTCGTTGACTTTGTTCATGAAAGACGGCCTTAAAGTTAATCTTCGTCCAAGAAACCTCACACCATTAGTGACTAGTGTAAAGAAGGAAAGAGAGGTCCAATTAGTCCAAAAATTGCACGGGGACAAAGATGAATGTTCATAATGGGTAGGAGGGTGGTTGAGGTGATTTAAAGAATGGTGTCGGCAAATATTGATTGCAAGGAAGCTATAGTTCAATTGAATTTGCTTATATATGGTGGTTATAATTCTCACATGAATGCTCAATTATGGCAGCTTTTGTCATAAAGGAGAAATGGTGGTATATTCATGATTTTAGGGTACATCTCATTCATTGTGGGACAAACTTTTTTTTGGTGGTAGATGGAAATGATTTTGAGGTTTAAGAGGAGGGAGATTTCTCAATAATATACTAGTAATAAGTTGTACAAGTACTAGCTGCATTACTTTTCTTCTTTTAATTATTCTATAGTATCCTAAAGCTGACCCCTTTATTTGTTCCTTTTACGTTGTTTGGTTATTCTCCATATAATTCTTTTGTATTTTCTAGTTTTTTTTTCTTTCTTTTTCACAGTCTTACTTTGTTTGGTATGTTAATTCTTTTGTATCTTGTTATTATTTTTGAATAACTAAATGGTGTTTGTTTTGTTTCTGGCCTCTTGTCCCACAATCTACATTTTAAATGCTTAATGCTCAATAGCAAAAGTGGAAAGCTGGACCACTGATCAAGCATAAATGGAACCTAAAACTTTTCTGTAAAGCCCTTTCCTAGGTTGAGATTAGTTTTTGGAAGATCGGTTGCAATCAAATTAATAAGTAATCTAACTGAATTTCTTAATTCAATTTCCTTTTTCCAAAATTAGTGACATTTGCAACTAGGAGTCGAACTCTAGCTGTCGCAAATCTTCCCCTCATTTGAAGGTGAAATTCGTTGAAATGGGAAGTCTCAAATTACCTGGAATAGATCATCCAAGAAGATGCAAGATTTAAAGTCTAGGCAGTGTCTCAATGTCTATTATGGAAACGGGCCTTTAACTTCATTATATCCCAATCTCATGGTTCTACAATCTCATTTTCTGTTCTTTGTAAATTCAACTCTATTTCTTTTCCAGGACTTGGCAAAATCCTGTCTGCTGATGCATATCCTGGTGTTCAGACCAGAAACTAAACATCTCTCTTTAAATATCTCTATTGGAGTATTTGATTGATGAGGCATGGGGATATTCTCTTCACATGAAAGAATCCACATCACACGTAGCACTGAAGGGCGTTTCTTAAGCCAGCTCAGTTCTCTTATCACTGAGAAATTTAAGCTGAGTGTAAAGAACTTGGTCACAGCAAAACCAAATCTTTGTATTACATTTGGTACTATCATATCTAAGTGTTTTAGAGTCCATCGCTAAGTGTCAGATCAGCATCCTGCGGAGTATTAAACATGTATACTGGAACCATAATAACGCGTCCATACAACAAGACTAGCAAATAGTATCAAGGTTGAAGGAAAATACTAAGCTAAAAGAATGTCCAGACTTCATATCAGGTGTCCTATGGAAAATCCATGCCAGTAAATTTACCAACATTTACAGGTCAAATTACCCAGATAGCTTTTTGCTAAGCATGGTTCAAAGTTTCATGCAAGTAAAGAGCACCTTTAAGGAGAAACTTTCCGAAAATTGTTTTAGGACCTCATTGCAGGGGACTTTCTAGGTATAAACCTGGGGGCATTAGCACCTTGTTCTCATAACTGGAATTTATGCTTGTAGTAAAATTCGTTTCCAGGTATCCGATGGATTTTCACTTTTTCTGATTTCTCAAGTTACACTAGGCTTCCTTCGTGCAACCTTTATTATCTACTCGAGGATTCTCTCTCCAGTTGAGAAGAAATTCCAGACTAATGTGCCTATGATGTATAATATAACAGCCACCTTAAATACATCATCCCAAGATCCTGCAGAAGGAAAATACAGGAATGTCATGAATAAACTCAAAACCGACATTCTCATTCAGAACCACCAAGCTGATAAGAAAATATACAACATAAAAACCTTTTTGTAGTATGTATCCAGTTGCAGCTGTACCGAAGACACCAGCTAGCACCCCAGCAGTATTAGATAATCCCAACAACACTCCCTGCGGGAGATGTATACAAATTTTTCAGACATCTAAATTTCAAAAACAAGCTATGAAAAATGTCCAACTGTTCTGTGCAATAAATAATTGATTGAGACAAGCGTTGGCAGAGGTTTACAGCCATCAACCAACAAGCTAACACGATGTAAAATTTCTTTCATGATTACTACTAATTCATGTAATATAGTTAACAGTGTCCAGACAAGAACTTCCACTAATGGTGACAAGATAAAGTCCATGAGTTGCATCCTGGGACCACAGTTAGGTGCTAACCGGGAAAAAAGTAGGACAAACAATTCTAGACATGTCAAAGTAGGACAAACAATTCTAGACATATAAAGCTTTTATATGCAGTAGAGGTACTTACAGCGTAACGTGGTCCAATGTCTTGGTGATTAGAGTAGAGGCCAGACTGAGAGAATGCATCCGATCCCTTCCAAAATATCAAAATATTTAATCAACAGACTTAAAAAATCTCCCAAAAGTACATTCCATTATCCTATGGCACCAACCTGACTGAATGCCATGCATAGCACTGCTAATGCAGGAGTCCTCACATGGCTTAATTGTGAAAGAAAAAAAGCAGGGCCCAGAAAACCAATAGATTGCATAATCTGCAAATTTTTTTATTAGAAATGAAATAAATTCAAGTAATGCTCATCATTGGATGATTAAACTATAACGCTATACACAGTATAAAACTTTATACAAGAGTTCTATGAAGCCCTTGCCTTACGAACTGATGTTATGGAGAATCCTTTGCTCACAAGTGTATCGGCAATCCAACCACCTACATTTGCAAATACGGCCATGGTCAGCCATGGCAATACACACAGTAGTCCTGATTCGGTGAGGTTGAACTTTAAAACCTGAAGAGATAAAAAGATTGGAGAGAAAGACCTTAATTAGCTTGCACAGTAAAGATTCTTCTAAATACAGTACCATCTTCAAAAAATCCACGAGCATTGAGTCACTTCAGATAGTTTAACACGAAACCTCATAAATTCAACTCACAGAATACAGAGAAATGTCAAGATCCACTAGAGCTAGCAAGGCAAGCACTAAAGGTAAGACAAAACAAACCAATATCCAAATTCAAGCTGGAATATGAGAAACTGAAATTTTCACAAGATCATTACTTCAGGTTCAGCATTATGGTTACAAATTCTAGAGCGTTGAAGATTCTGAACATCTAAGAGAGTCATCAATGTTAGCAAGACAAATATTTCCTGATGCCATGAGAAATATTGATATTAGAAGGCAAGAAAATGGACTTGCATAACTAACCGAGCGGAATGGATTAGCCAGCCCAGCTAATTTGAGATTGAGGCATAGCGGATTAATTGACTGATAAGATGGCTCACACAGTGCTTAAAGTTATCTTGAGATTTATATTATCTTGACAAGGAATCTTGAAGGCACTCACATCACACTCCAGAGAAGAATGGAAAAAGAAAAGAAACAGATGCACAAAACAAATGGAATGTCAGAAGACTAGCCGAGACCAATCTGAAATGAACAAAAATTATTATGTCAAGCAACCATTCCAGATCTTCGGATGCCAGGCTCAGATCAACTCCCAGAACCATGTTATTCCTGGTGAAATTTCATTATTTTTATTAATTGTAAATTGCCAAGGAAATCAGAGGAAACAGCAGAGAGGAGAAGGTGAGATAAATTGAAGTATCAAGTGTACCTGGGATTTGTAATTACTTCAAGAAGTACAAGACAGCATAATTAATAAAGCTGTACATGCATAATCTCAAGAGCTACTTCTTGAATATGTTAAAGTTTATATTCGAGAACCATTTGGAGTTTGATTAAATGTTTCTTCTTTCTCTTCTAATGATTACAAACTTCAGTAGAGTTTTCAAGGAATTGGGCAGTTAATCGGCGAAATCAATTTAAAATATAAAAACAGACTGCATAATGGATCAGGTAATCGGGTGCAGTTTTCCTGTCCTGCTAGGACTGAAATCAGAGGCGTAAAACCATACGGCATCCTGTATCGCTAGTAGAATCCCTGAGCTCTACGGTTCAGCTAGTCTCCAGGAAACGGTGCATGAATCAAATAATATCCCACTTGACAAAGACAAAAAATAAAGTTTTATTTATTTTTTGTTCTCCATTTTCCAGGTTGACGAAATGCAAAGGAAGAAATAACTCCAAGAAGGATCGCGCCAGGCAGCAGTATCAGACATACCTGACTATAGTATGTAGGCATCCATGTCAGTAGAATAAATGTTCCCCAGTTATGACAGAAATGGGAGATAATGAGGGCCCAGACAGGTGCCTTTGATAAAATTAGTTTCCATGGGATGTTAGAGACAGGTTCCTTAGAGACGCTGCCACCCATGATCAGCCTCTTTTCCTGTGCACTAAGCCCTGGATCATCTTTTGGAGAGCTATATGCCTGGAAAATAAAATAGACAATGTATAACAAAGGAGTACTAGTCATGTAGGAGTTAGATATCATAACAAATGAGTACTAGTCATGTAGGACTCAGATATCATAGCACAAAAAAAATAAACCAGACAAAACTGGACTCCAAGAGCTCACCCTTTTCACCAGAACCCACAAATTAGTGTAGCTAAAACTATACCATGGAATGATGTTTCAACCATGAAAAATCATGGAAAGGAAATAACAAACCAGACATCTTTGATCCAATGACAAGAAACTGATGCACCAAAATTTTAGGTCTAAACGATGATAGCAGAAGCTGAAAACTAATAACTCTGTTGCTTTATTAGAACTTCACAACTAGAAGCACAAAGGTTATCTTATCTTAAGCAAAACTGTGAAAAGGGAGAAATAATGATAACAAGTCGTGAAAATTTTGGAAGACTATAAAAATAAAAGAAGTCAAAGATACAGAAAAAGCAGACAAACTCACCTTAGTCAACCACAGTGCAAACCAGATGCTTCCAAGAGAACCAAAGGAATAGAAGACTGATGGCCATCCGAACTTCTGGATCAAAATAGGAGAGAAACCTAATCCTGTAACAGAACCAAGATACATTCCACTATACACTAGGGCAAGAGATCTGCTTCTTTCTGAGACAGGAATCCACTTTGAGAGCATATTATTCATGGCAGGCATCGCGACACCCTGACGAGAACTTACATAGTCAGAACAAGGGACTATGCATGAGGCACTTGAATTAACTCCTTACCAACTACAGTTGTGGTACAAAAGAATCAGAGTGTATGGTGAGACCCCAAAATTGATCCACAAGTTTATGAGATGTATCTTCTTAAATCCACTATGTTTATTATAGCTAAGCATGAAACAACTGGTTTGTCTTACAGTGTCTGTAACCAGAACAATTTCAGGCTACTTACTGGTCTAACGACAACTTAAAACACTTGGAAAATCAGCTGCGTAGAAGATTTTGGAAGAAACTGGGAATACGCATATAGAGACTAACCTCCCCAATACCCATTAAGGCACGCACGACAAGTAAGAATGGAAGTCCCATTCTGGCGGCAATAGGAGTTAAAACAGTTGCAATCGACCACCAGACAACTCCGAAGCCAAGCACTACCTTCCCACCAAATTTATCCGCCCATATCCCTCCAACAATCTGCATATAGAACACGTAAACAAAAGTAAGATATTGGTTTATCTAGCACATGAGAATAGAATATCAGAAATTGAATTGATTGTCCTATGTGTTCGCGCGTCTTCACTGGCTACCTAGAATAGAGTTCTAAGACTAGCTTAGAAATTAATTATAGATGAAACCTTATGTGGAGACATGGTCAGAGTACATGAAAACCGCATCCGTAACACAACAGATTGATCAAATACTAATACTGGAATAGGAAAGAGTTCATGCACTAGAAGAGAGCAAGATAGTGTTAATGAAGAAAACCTGAGTGAGAAGATAGCCCCAGAAGAAGGAAGACTGGATGAGACCAACCGTAGCGCTGTTCCAGTTAAATTCCTTTGACATCGGAAGAATTGCAATGCTCATGTTCACCTAAAACCAAAGTGGAAGCTGAGTTGGGCCGGTAATAAATGATCACATATGGTCTCTTATCAAATAATATCAAACAGATGAATAGAAAAAGAATGGAAGGAAGAAACTCATTTTCATTCAGCTTAAGATCTCAAGAATTTAAACATAATTTCTCTTTGAAAAAAAAAATTAAACAACTTTTGTGACTTAATCTGCAATTTAAAGCTTGAAGGCAAGGTAGCTATTCTTACAACCATGTTTGTAAACAAATTTTGATGGTGATTATTGAAAAAATAGGATATACAATAGTTAATGCGGTAGCCATAAAGTTTGGCATGCATTGAATACACCTATGCTTAGGTGTTTTTCTAAAAAAAAGTTAAGCAATGAACACTACATTCAAACATCCCAAAAAGGCATGATAATGTCCATCTTAGGAGGGGTCATAAGATCAGAATGGAAAGCTAAGTAGCAAGATAAAAGCTGGATGAGTTGCTCACACGATCCATGTTGCATAACAAAAATGCAGCAAAACACAGCAGTACAACAATCCAACGTCTTGGAAATTGCTCCCACCAGGGTTTTGATTGCTCAACTTCTTCCACCAAAATGGCTTCACTTGCCCCTTCCGATGACACAAGAGACTCCAAAGCTCCAGTTATGTCATACTCATCAGATTTATAGTCAGCTTGGGTTCTATTTACCGCAGCATGCTTTTTCTGCTGCTTTTGTCCATCAATGAAACCAAGCTTATCCAGCTTCCTTGGTTGAACCCAACTGTTACCTGAGTCAGCAGAGGAAAGATAACATTCCCATCTTCTGGTTCTTCGCCTAGGATTGATGACATGAGAACTTTCACTAAACCGGTTAGGTTGAATGACTTCAACATAAAATGGTGTTTTTGATCCAAAAGATTTACCATCCAATGGTTCAGTAGATTGGGAATATGACCTATAAATGCAACCGGAGTACGACAAGCCACTTCTTGAGAGACACCGCTCATTGTATAACATATTCCTCTGAGCATACTGCAAAGCAGCACAACCCAATCGATCTCCACGGCTAATACGCTGCTCTCTGCCTGTTGACATAGTCAGTTCATTGATTTATTATCCAAGGCACCACGAAGGTGCAAGATACTAAGAACTGAGTAGATCAAGTAGATGAAGGAAATCAGGAAAAGGCTTCATGAAGGGTAAAATTTAGTTTTGGCAGCTACAAGTGCTGACTAACATTCTGATATTTACAGCACTTCATCATTCAGAGTGTTCCCCAAAAACAACAAGTGAAGCGAAAGAGAAAAAGAAAGAAGATTCGCTGCTGCTCTTTACTTTTCAAGAACTACTCGCTTTACCCGGAGACCAATTTAGTTTCTTACAGCATTTCCGTGACCAACAGGAATCACAAGATTCCCTGCATTTGTAATATTCACATGTATCTCTCCAATTAATTGAGTCAAATCATGAGTTAGTTTGCATATGTACCCAATTTTGAAGTCAAGATTCTCTTAGTTTTGTCGGGTTAACAACTAAAAGGGCAGTCTGTGCACTAAGCTCTCGCTATACGCGGGTCCGGGAAGGGCCAGACCACAAGGGTCTGTTGTAGGCAGTCTTATCCTGCATTTTTGCAAGAGCCTGTTCCCAAAGCTCGAACCCGTGACCTCCTGGTCACATGGCAGTAACTTTACCGGTTACGCCAAGTCTCCCCTTCTGTGGAAACAACTATTTATCAAAATTTCCATCACTTCACCATAGCTTGTGGTAAAAGATATTCCTTTAAGAATTGTGCAAGAGATTTTAACATCAAAGAGATCAGAGAGTTTATACTGCGAATGTTATCTTGATAAAATAGTTCTTCTTTTATGTTTATAGTCTAGGCACGAAATACCAAAATGATTCTCTAATAATTTTTAATGAGAAGAAACAAACAGTCACTATTACACATCTTCTAGCCGTAACTAATTTAAGCTTTGTCTTAGTTAAATCAGTTTTTAGAAATAGACATAGATATAGCCGCACAAATGACCAAAATTAAAATATTTTTCACACAAAATCTATGAGTATCCATTTGCATGCAAACGATTCCTTTAGATACCAGTATAACATCCAGATGTTAACTCAAGCATTGAGGCAAAACAGTAATTTCAGCACACACACCCCAAAAAAAAAAGTACTTTCAGCACTCAAACAAATAGAAAAAAATTAAATATTTCTAATCATAAAAAGAACTACATTCACAAATTCAATAGACATGAGATCAAATTTGCTACATGCATCCAATACTTCTTAACTATTTCTCGAAATCCGCAACTTCCCGTATACTGAAATTAAGCAGCTAAACAGCTAAGCAGAAACACTTGTGTAGCGAAAGTTCAAAGCAGGAGTTAACAATGGTGAATTGTTTACCTGAACCGACGAAACAACCGAAATTCCGGTTAGAAACGACGGCGCCGATTGCCATTGTCACCGGCGACTATGTTTTTTCGTCAGCTAACACTCTCTGCGTACACACGAACTAGTTCTCCGTTTTAAGGAAAAAAACTGAATTTCTCTCTCTAAAATCTGCGCAAAGAAAGAAGATAACAGTAGGAGTGATGTTCTTCATCCGAATTTCAGTGGAAAATTGGCATTTATATTTTCTGAAAAGCGGGAAAAATAAAAGTCTCAGTGGGCGTCGATATAACCCAAAGCAACAGAGGGATGAGAATATGACACGTGGCATTTCATCCGCTGCGATTTGAGAGGTTATCCGTGCGGAGAAGCTACAATCTCTTTAATACCCCTCTATGTTTAATTAAACTAAATGTGATTTAAGAGTGGAATAGATGAAAATAAGGTGTGACGTTAAGGGTAATTTCGGATATCAACATGAAAGCTGTGGGCTATCGCTTTTACCGAAAAGCCATTGATCGGTGAGTCACATAGAGGAATAGAATCTTGGGAGTACAGTACATTTTTTGTTGTGGCTATTTCTGATCCACTCCTCTTTGCATACGTATCAAAGTTAAATGTGCCAAATGCCAATGATTTTTACTACAATACGGTGATGACGCGATTTCACAATTGTTTTTTCAATTTCAAATAATTAGATGTGCCATGACGGGATGATTATAATGAATAAATACAAAGTTATTGACACTTACAGCTTATTTACATAAAATTATATTGTATCGTATTATTATTTTAAGTACGGTATTTTATTTTGAATGTTATTTTAATTTATTGTATCGTATTATTAAATCTGTTATTACGTAATAACGAAAATTGTCATATTATGTAACGACGAATTTGGTGTGGCGGCGTCATTATCTTACTTTTTTCTTTTTATCTTGCCATTCCTTATTATAAATAATTATATATTATCTTTTACCCCTTTTTTATATATAATAATTCTATATTGTATCGTATTTTTTCTTAGTGGGCGTTTGGAGATAAGAATTGTAAAATTCCAAGAAAAAGTGAAATATTTTTTCAAGTGAAAATGGTATTTGAAAATTAGAGTTGTGCTTGGGCATAAATATAATTTTGAGTTATTTTTGAATTTTTGTGAGTGATCTTAGTGAAAATTTTGAAAAATAACTTTTTAGAGTTTTTCAAATTTTCGAAAAATTCCCAAATTCATCTTCAAGTGAAAATTAAAAATTTTATGGCCAAACACTGATTTCGAAAAAAAATGAAATTTTTTCGAAAAAAAGTGAAAAAATTCTTATGTCCAAATGGGCTCTTAGTAGTGTTGCAAGTTTATTTTTCGTATTGTTGGTACATGGCATCATCAAACGACGGAAAATAATATTATTCAAACGATATATTCATCAAACAATATAATACAATACAGTGCATTATGGAACGATACATAATAACCATCCAAACAAGTTGTTAGCGTAAACATCGAACGCCTCTATTCTGAACCCTTAATTCAACATCAATCAATTCTTAGTATGGATGACTCAAACTAACGTCAATTAGTTAATCACCCATCCTTCCACTACTCAATTGACATGCATTAGCAGAAAATTTAACTATCAAATCACGAGTGATTTGCTTTTATTCCGATGGAAATGTTTGCTTAATCGATATTTTTTTCCTTTCCTAATCAAAAGGTAGACCAAAAATAAACAATGGAGTTCTCATTCTATTTTCCAACATTCTTTTGCTCTTTCACTCGGACCAAATATTCCAAAACTTTATATGTTGAAAATTATTGGATGCAATCTGAGCTTAGCTGGTATCAGCTGGAGGTGATTTTAATGCCCTGAAGCAAAATCCATGTGGTCAAGGATGATTAGGACTTTTAAGTTCTCAAAGATTAATAATGCTAAAAGTGGAGAAAATACAGAGAATCAACAGTTAATACTTGGACCCCCAAGAGAGAAACAAACAAAATTTCGAGATCTACCTTGCAAGTTATATCAAATATTTTGTTGTTGAACGACAAATAAAATGTATTTTAGTAGTCCTGAAATTGCAGTTGAGTCTAAAAACAAGAAGAGCGAAGGAGGAAAAACACAGAAAAGTTAGTCTAAGCACAGATTTGATTTCAATTAATATTGTCTGTTGAATACGAATACAGTAACTAATCATGTAAAAACAAATCCCTTCAACAGCAGAGTTCTATTAAATGTTGAACACAATTTTACTGGAAAAAACCCCCCCCAAATCCATTAGCTATATAATACCTTCTCCCAAATGAAATCTAATTTCAGGATTTCTTGGAGTACATGGACTCCACTTTGCCATCATTTCCACCAAGCAACATATACTTATCCTTCCTTGTCAACTGAGTGCACTCAAAACCAAGAACACCACCTAACACTTTCTGGACATGGTTGGCTACCTCAATCGATGATTTTCCACCCTTGCAAGTCATTTCCTTTGGCAATGGTTCAAGAAATTTCACTTCATATTTTGGCCTAGGGTTCATGAAAAAGAAGTATGGATCCCAAAACTTAACCCCGCGGACAGTTGTACCATAGAACATGTTTTGCTTAGAGTCCACTGCAACAGGCACAATCCTATCGCTTAATTCTGCGAACAAAGCACTAAACCTCAGCAAAAACGGCTCGCGACAAGTAGTTCCCTCTGGACATACAACTAGATCGCCCTTCTCGAGCAATTTCTTAATCATTGCAGCATCAGCGTCACGATCACGAGTCAAAGCAACGGCTGGAATTGGTGACAAGAATCTAGAGAGCTTGCTCACACTGTATGTGACAGTGGAGACTTTCCTCCCGAGTGCTATAGCAACAATAATAGGATCAAGAGCTGAACGATGATTACACACGTAGAGGTTTCCAGGGGTTCCTGGTGATGGTGGAGGTGGTCGAGGGCCTTTGATCTCGAGCTTGATCCCAACCAATGCATATGTATAACGAACAATGCTCTCTGGGAGAGGGAGATTGAAGTATACACGGAATATAGCGAGAGCAAATCCGAATGGCAGCCACATATAAGTGATTAAGGCATTGAGTGGATTTGGGCGCTGAACCAAGCGACCATCATGGAAGATCAATCTGCTTTTTAAGCGATCGAGTGGAACTGGTTCTGCTGATTTGCTAGGGAGCACCATATAACCTTCCTGTTTAACTTATATATGTTAGCATAGACATAATGTAGATCACCTATTAGTTGGTTCAAACTCAAAGAGACTGAGCTCATGGGTTCGGACTTGGTACATGATCTGAGGCGGACCTATACTATTCAAAAGAGGGATCACCGACATCCGTAAAGTTCGGCAAAAATTTCATGTATATATGTATATGTCTTTAAAAGATAATAGTAATATAATAGTAGTGGGCACCCTATATACAAAACAAATTTTAACTCAATCCAAAAGTGCACCTTAACTTTCAAATACTTGATCCGCCTCGGTAGAAAGGGCACATAACACAAAGTTCAAATGAAATCTTGGTGTAACATTGAGGTTTCGCGGTGCATTTATTATTTATTCAATAAAGAAAAACCAACTACTAACAATACATAAATGACCAAACAAAATAGAAATCAAGTCCTTCATTACTACTTTTATTCACATATGTATATCAAATCTAAAGTAATATTGACGCACAACTCAGAGTGAAGGACCACTGGAATTCTGCTAAGTGGCTGGTATGAGAGTAATTGCTTTAGGCCCCTCACAATTTACTTTCACATGTTTATCTCAACCACCACATTAAATGGCATGTAACCAATTACCCACATAGTTATTTTAATTTATTGAAGGATAAAGTTGTAAGTAAATCAGTATCGATTGGAGGTATTATTCTTCTAGTTGTTGATTCTTACAAGAAATCAAAGATAAGGTCCATTTTAAGAAATGTTATCAGATCGATAAGAATTCTTCACACCACCTACTTGAGAATATAATATAAACAACAATAGTATCACAAGTTTAACGTCCAACAGTGGCCACTAAATTAGATATGTTTGGTTAACAACGTCATGCACTAGTTGAACAAGCTCTCATTAGTCATTACATTTATTAGTACTAATACAATTTGCTAAAAGTATAAAAGGAAAATTTAAACGTCAAAGATAATTTAAATATTGTTAGATTTCCGTATATGAGACAAAAGCTTCATTAACATACTCTCTCAACGTTTGTAAGATTCACACTTACATAGAATTTCAGTATATCAATCTAAAAGTTAATGCAAATAAGTTCACATTAATCAAAGAATAGGGATTTTAGATTCTCTCAAGGAATCTGAAGAAAATAAAACAGCTTGGTGCACTAAGCTCCTGCTATGCGCGAGGTTCAGGAAGGGACGAATCACAAGAGTCTGTTGTATGCAATCTTACCCTACATTATTGTAAGAAGCTATTTTCACTTCGAGCCCGTGACATTTTTTCACTAAACAAAAAGCTGAAATTATACTAAACAAAAATTGCCAGAAATTACATTTTTTTCTAGTTATTAAATTGTGATACAAGAAAAAGCTGCTTTGACTCTCCAAATACTAATCATGTTACATAAATAAAACAGAGTACTGATCGAGTATCAATTAAATTTGTGTAATTATTTACCTTGCAAATGGACATGAAATCATGATCAGACTCACGATCACCCAGTCCAATATCAGGCATTTCTTCTCCAAACTCCTTCAAAATTGACAATTTCTTCCATTTCCCAACCAAAATCCCAGGACTTTTCACAAACCCAGTAGCTCTCTTAGTCTTTGGATTCACCTCAATCTCTGTTCCAAGAACTTTATCACCTCCCAAAAAATCCTTCACAAAGGGCTCAACCATAATTGTAGGATTAGCAGTAACCACAACTTTCCTCTTACACTTATCAAACACCTCAAAACTCTCTTTTCTCACGTCTGAGGCATAAAATCTCGGGAGAACAGCCCGTGAAGCGAGCTCGATATCTCGGATTTTAACGCCAGCGAAAGAAATGTAAATGAGCATTTGAATGGCTAATGCTTCGGATACGAATACGTATGCGATGGCGATGAGAGGGAAAGAAAGGAGAAGTATTAATCCCCGGAGAAAGCTGCCGGCTTCGATAGCGACTAACATGAAGTAAGGGAAAGATGAACGGGAAATTAAGAGGGTTCCGTCGAGATCCGCCGCGACGGAATGGTGGTTCACGGAGGTGGTATCGCATGTCGTTACCGACGGAAAGGATTTCTTGGGTTTTGGAAGTGACATTTTGTTAAAACTCCAGAGAGAAAGATGGGAGTTTTTTGGTTTGTAAGAATGGAGGGTGAGGAGAGGGAAGGTCTGGTTTTAAATGAAAGTGGTTGAGTGTGAAGTTACGTAAAAGTCCTTTAGGATGGTTTTTACAGTTGGGAATTTTTGGATGGAGGTTAGTGAAAAGACAAGAATGACCCTTGAGTTTAGCGTGTGGGAGGATGAGGAATTTAATGCTTCAATTCATAAAATTATGTTGGTTTGGTGTTTGGTATTTACTTTTTGCATTTTTCGTGAAGATAAGGATTAAATTTGCCTTTTGACTTTCTCACCGATATATGAGAATTATCGGATTCAAAATTATTTATTTATTTTTTGTTTGGATTCATTTTTAAATAGTATTAAAATAAAGTTTATATATTTACCCATTTAGAGATCATACTTATAACAAGAGTTTTTAAATTGTTATAGATACTCTTTTTGTTGAATGCTAGTAATTGATTAATGATGTAAACTATTTTAGTTTGTTGGAAACTTGAAATCAGACTTCAATGTGTTTACATATTTTGGGAAGTAATCATACTTGATTTGCCCTGATTTTAACTAAATTAGGAGGGACAGAAAAGAAAATGATCAATACGAAATGTGAAAGAAACTAACTTGTATTCTTATTTGGAAAAATATTATTGACACTCAATATTTGCATCAATTATATTAAAGTGCAAAAGAAAGTAAGTGATTAGGATTTTCTCTGAAAAAATTTACTGGCATTAGATAGCTACATCAAATAATCTTTAACCAGTGATTAAATGTAAAAGATATCTGTAATGAATTTATTAGATGGACGTAAATATTAATATATTTTTAGGACTATTCTTGACTCACTTCTCAACCAACTAGACTTTTTATGTCCTTCAATTTCATCATCAACATTACTTCTTTCTATTTATTCATGCTATTAATTGCAAAGCTGTCAGGTCGGTGGCCATTTATTATTTTTGGAAAACATTATGTATTTTTCTTGAATATATGTTTTAATTTATACATCAATTATCAAGATCTATCCTCTACTTTGGTAAAAAAGTAAAAACCAATAAACCTCCCATTCTTATAGAGAAATATCAGACACCTATCCCCTTCCATTTTTCAATATTTTATTTCATATAGTTTTAGGGAAATATATTAAACTAATACAAAATCTTAAATTTTCTAATGATATTATTGCCTTATGTGTCCTATATTAATAAAGAAAAGTCAGTGTAATAAAACACCACAATAAAGGAATGTTTTAACCAGTTCTTTTTTCAAACTAGAAGGCATTCATTTGGTAAAAATAATATAGCCGAGGAAAACATAAGGGGGACAGAACCAATTACTTAAAATATCCATTACCCATTGTAACAAGAAACGTAGGCATATCAATTTACCATTACAACAAGAAACCATATTCTTCAGATATAAAACTTATTCCTGATTCAGTTTATCCTTGTAAACTTTAAAGTAGTAGTTAGTTATATCAACATGCCAGCTACTGGATTGAAACTTTATTTTTTTTCCTGGTTTCCATTGGTGCCTTTATGAACTCATGGAAGTTCAATAAGTAGGTCAGGTTGGTGTTTGTATTTGTAGTTGGCTAGCTATTTATTACACATTGGCTTACTTGTTCCAATCTTCTTCTACAACCATATTATATATATATATATATATATATATATTAGACTTTTTACTCTTTCGGTGCCTATTTTAGTCATCTTATCCCAACCAGTGGCGAGCCAGAATTTCAAAATATAAAGATATAAACTCATCAACAAGTCAATGGTTGTCATTATATAGTATATATACATATTTTAAAACGTAATTACCGAGTTAAACAATATAATTTTCCGACGAAGGGGGTCGGTTGACATCCCTTGGGTGCATGTGGCTCCGCCACTGATCCCAACGGAGCATAGGAGTTTATCAACTGAAGAGCCCTACTGCAGTGCAGTCGGGTTATTTATTCTATTAAAGTCTAGCTTAACCCGTTATAACAAATTACTTAATTGACTATTTTACAGATTACCTATGTATTTAGCTTAGATAGTTGATTATATTAGTTGGTTTTCAAATTAAATGATAATGTATAAAAAATGGATGAAGCAAAGAACCAAAAGCGATTTGAATCTTAGACTTAGTGAAGGGAAAAAAATATTATTTCATTTGAGCTTCATTATATACGACGTAAAATAATGTCTTTTGTTTTGTAAAAATTGTTTAATTTTTTTTTAACTTGTATCCACTTTTTAAACAACGTCAGCTCTCTTTCTCCTCCTTCATTTTCTTTTTTCTTCTTCTACAACGATAACTTCAACATTGCTCTCTTTGATTAATGAAGCTAAAACAAATATACTGAAGACTTCCATTTGGATTATTATAACATTAAAAACCTGTTTCCTCATTGTCTGGAAACACAACTCCGTCATCCATTGCTGGAAATTTACTTGATACCGTGAATGTTTCTGCTCCAGCCTTTAACAGTAAGTTTCAAATTCATTCTTTCTCATGCACATGGAGTTTGTTCTTCTTATTCTTTTTTCTTTTCTTTAGGATGTCATATATTCAGAGAAAAAAAATATCTTCTGCAAAAAACTTAAAAAATAAATAATTTTACTGGCTTGTTCAGGCGCCCCAGATTTAACGTTGAATGCCTTGGCATCATGGTTTTGCGAATTGATCAATCGAAAAGCATCAATTACCACCTTCCTTTTAACACTCTGAATTGGATCCGATTACATAAAATTTGGGTGAGTTATCAAAAACTAGAACATCTTGATAGTGGGATTCCCTAGTTACAACACAAAAACTTCAGCTTTAGAGCTGAAGTTTCACAGTTACAACACAAAAACTTCAGCTCTAGAGCTGAAGTTTCCCAGTTACAACTAGAGCTGAAGTTTCCCAGTTACAACACAAAAAACTTCAGCTCTAGACCTGAACTTCAGGTCCGGCTACTAGAATGCTGAAGTTTTGCGTGATTGCCTTTGCTACTTCAGCCCCGTGTGCTGAAGTTATGCGAAAAAGCGGGTACACTTGCAATTTTTTTTTGCAAAACGGGCACAAGTTAAAATGTGACACAAAAAGCGGGTATAGATACAAATGCCCCTTTTTTTTAATGAGAAATGATGAATTGTTCTCAAATAATAAATTTAGATCAAATTTAAAACAATTTAATTTTGGAAGTCCCACCATGTTGACATCCAGATGAGGTCCAAATTAGCAAGATCACAAGATGAAGTAGCTAGTGGAGAAATCAATAAAATTTGTGGTGAGAGACATAAACATGAAGTCTAATTCAATGGAGAAAAGGAAAATTTTGAAGTAGTTGGGCAGCAATAGATTATCAAACCAGGAAGTTGGGACCCCAACCATGTTTTCTTGTTGCTCTCATTAATTGACTATTGTACGAGTAATTTATTAGACGCACCACCAATAAGGATTATGATAGAGTGATAAATATTGTGTCATACTATTAGAGGTTCCAAATTTGAGCTTTAAGTATAGAGTTGTCTTTTTAGGAGCAATTTTATATGCTAATATGGAACTTTCCCGTACAAATCCATATTTAATTGAATTTCAATGCAAATACTGAATAATTGGTGAAAAATAAATAAATAAATTATTAGATCAAACATACATTTGGGTTTTTGACTTTGGATATTCTCTATATTATATGGATGCAGCAGCTTCCCACCTCCACCAACTTCCACCTATATGCCATTTGCCTCCTCCACTAATCCACATCAGTTTTCATCCTCCTCTATTCTTATTCATAATTTTATTTATTCTCGTCTTTCTTTCAACTTTTGTACAGATAAAGATATAATAAAAAAGACTTCAAAATTATTAATCAGTGGGTGCGAAGTTTTGCTACATTATATTAATAATTCATGTGTCAGAATCGGATATGAATTTAGTATATATGTGTGTGTGTCTTCAAAGACGACGAGTACACTAAATGTTGCTGAAAATATATATTGTCCACGGTTACAGGGGTTGGATCTTAGCCCTTTCAGCGATGGATTTATGCGGACTCAATATATTTTTCACACGAAATAAAATATATATCTGAAACTTATTAAAATTTCAATAATAAATTAAATTTTAAATTTTAAAAATGCAATAAATTTAGTGCTAAAAACATTAAACTTCGAATGCATCAAATTAAAATCTTGAAGTGCCTCATGTTTCGGCATATGAGCTATCACCTCAATGCTTGGACCTCAATGTTAATTGAGGTTTGACACTTAAAACTATTTAGGTGCCGATGTCCGAAATTATTAATTAGTTGGTCTAGTGGAAAAGGCAGTTAAGGGGAAGAAATGGACTTCTGTCAAATACAATGAGGCACAAAGCATTTAATGTTTGACTCAAAAAGATTTTAAATTTTTTTAGACAAATCAATCAAAGAAGAAAGGCTAAATCGTAGCCGATTATAATAATCTCTAGAATAATAACAAGTAAAGAGAAGAGAGTTGCAGAGTTTCTTTTCATTCAAGATTGATAAATTTCCCAGAATCTTCACCCCCCCTCCCTTACAAGATCCTTCTTTCCCCCTTATATTCTAGAGAGAAAACATTTAGAATCATAAGAGATAAAAATACAAGGAATATTCGACAGAATATTCTCAATGTCTCCTAATGGGCTTACATTTCTACAAGGGTCGTACAATTTCTACCTTTGCCTTAAGGTCGTCTTCCTCGGGATGCCGACTCGAAGATACTCGGTCATTGGTCGTACTCATCATAGGTCGAGGTCGGTCAAATTTGGACCCATACAGTAGTCCCTCCGCTTATCGGGGTCAGGGCCGGATGAGTCCTCGATGAGCGGATCTCGTGCATTTTTGTTTGGAGAAATTTGACTCGTGGGAACGACATGACGTTGCCAATGGGAGTTGGTCATCGTATTCAGCAAGATATCGTGCAATACACTTCTCCGGGAAATGATGTCAGCTTTTCATGCATCATCATTGCGCAGATTTTCGAGGCGGGGACTGACGGCTTGGTGCTTCGATTCTTGTGCTGCTTTGAATCTTGCCTCCTCGATTCTGGCGCCTCCCACTCCTATAAATAGGTGAAGGATTTGATTTTTTTAAAAAACTTTGGCCATTCCTTTCTTGAAGTTTGCTTTCATATCTTTCTGCTCTTCTTTCGATCTTCACCTGAAGCTTCTTCTTCTTTTCTCCTTTCGTGTTGATACTCCTCCATACGATATTATGCTGAGGCGCCATTCTCGCGAGGAGGTTCCTGAAGACACCTCATCATCAAGGATGCCTCCTTCTGACAGTGGAAACGTGGTGGTAGAAGAGAATGACAGCCCTCCTATGGTGGTGGAGCTGCTACCGAGGCACCCCGTATCCCGGAGTGACTTCCTCAAAGATCCACCTCCCACTCCGAACCCCGTATTTTATGAGACGGAGCAGGTCTATATTGATGCCCTTCGTATAAAGTATGGCATTCCTGCTCATATAGAAATGGTTCCAGCGGGGAGAGATTACGTGGACGTCCACAGACATGGGTATTGTGCTTTCTACGAGTACCCTTTTATGATCGGCTACACCCTTCCTCTCTTCCCTTTAGCGGAAGAATTCTGTAGATTTTACCAAGTTTGCCCAGCACAGCTTTCGCCATACACGTTCAAGGTGCTTTTACTATTGACTAAGTATGCAGAGTTGGCGGAATGTAGCGTTTTGTCCATCACCTTTTGCACATGTTCACGCCTAGCTTCCTCAGGGGTACAATGGTGCATTGAGGCTTCGTGGTACGAAAGGGCTGGTGGTCGGGACGGATGACCGGGCGAGCCACAATTTTTGGCACAAGTACTTCTTTGTCAAGATCGAACACGTCGTTTCTAACTCCGCCAGATTTCCGGAGCAATGGAACGGAACTCGTAAGTGCCGTCGTTCGTTGTGTTCCCCTCTCTTCTGTAATTACTGTAACTTTTACTTACTCGCTGTGAGCACGTGATTTTTGCCTTAACAAAAACTACTCCAAAATAAATCAAAAAATAAAATAAATTTCTTTTACTGTGTAGTTTTTGAATTTGCGTGGTGTTAAATATTTGTGTTATGTCCGTAAATGTTTACTTTGTCATAATAAAATGAAAATTAAAATAAAATACATGTTGCATGCATATAGGATTTAACTATGCATTTGAAAGATAATTTAAATAAAATCACAAAAATATGCATTCGTTCTATTTTTAAATATGTTACTGTGTGATTAATGTTTTGACTATGTGTTAAATAGTTGTTATAAAGTAATTAATATTTTTGTGTAAGATTAAAATTGTTTTATAATTTTTATTAGGATTTTTTAATGATAAATAATAAAATAAAATAAAATAAAATAAAATAGAATCGGACCTGGATTAAAATCCAGGCCCAAAACTAAATTACCCCCCCCCCCCACAGCCCAATCCAACATCCCCCTGTCCGGTCCAATTCGAACAAGCCTAAACGACGCCGCATGAGATACCTCAAATCTGAGCCGTTGATTCATTGCAATCAAACGGTCCAGTTCAGCTTCTGCATAAATGAAACGACGACGTTTAAGGGCAACTAGATCTGAACCGTTCATCCATCTTGATCCCACGGTCTTAAAAATTCACCCAAACCCGATCCATTTCAACCCCGGGTTGACCCCTTTCCCCAACTTAAATCAAACGATGTCGTTTGGATAAGTGGATTGATCTCAACCGTGCATCTTAATTGATCCAACGGATGAGATCAATCCACCCCACCCCTATATAAGGCTCAAGCCCCTACCCCGGCCCCTAACTGAACACCCCCTCTTCTCACTGTTCATCATCGTCCCCAAACCCCACCCTTAACCCTAGCCGCCCTAGAATCCCACCGCCTGAAACCCGGCGGCATCAACGCCGTCGGTCACCAAAATAACACCCTAGAACCCCCTGAACATCCTCTACACAAATCTGACCTTAGTTTCCTTCGAATCAGACCCCAACTCTTCGAATACTAAATCGAAGGTGGGTCTGAAAACTCAAACCTTTCCAATGGCTTCCAAAATAACACCATAGTACCCCCTAGCATGCCTTGTTATGGATCTGATGTTTGTTTGGCTCGAATCAGTTCCGAGCTTCTCGAATCTTCTTTTGAAGATTCGGACCAAACAAGAACAAACTCAGATCTGTTCTAAACTGACACCAAATGACCCCTAGGCTACCCCCACCCGTGTGTCATTGTTGGTTCCCCTCGAACCTACCCAGAAGTGTTCGGATTTAAAATCCAAGATCTGAAACCCTAAATTTCCAATCCTGGCAAAGATTGAGGTTTAATCGACCTTAGTCAAAGTATTTTCAGTAGAAAATACTTCGACTAAGGTCTGTTTGATTTCAAACAAAGTTCAAATCCAAGTTGAGTTGAGTCCGGTTGAATTTGAAGGCTCAGAGGTAATTTTCTGTTGCTTATGTATGTTCTACGTGTATTCTATATTCGTTTCATTAGTTTGTTTAATTTTTCATAATTTTCTAGTCAATTTTGTTATACTGTCCCCTACCCGTCTACTTGATTCCAAATGTGAATTGTTTCTGTTAATTGTGATTATGTACAATGTGTGTAATCGACTCGATTAAGTTCGTCGATTAGTTGTATTGTGAATCTTGCTTCTGAAATGATGTTTGTAATACCCTGTTTATCTGTTTAGAGTTGATTATCATCATTGAAATCAGTTAATTAGTTCTTCCCAATTTATTGATTCTTGTTTAATAAATCAGAAAGTTTGTCAATGGTGTGTATATGTTGATTTCTGAATCAGTGAGTTTCAGGGCATTGTCAGTATATTGACAATGCTCCTGTGTTTGTTTGATTTTTGTTCAAAGTTAAAGCTCAGTTTACTGAACTCAGTGTAATATGTTGTTATGATGATTGGTTCTGAATTCAGTATGATTCTACAAATGTTGATTGGATGTAATTGTGTTAGGAGGTTACATTCTTAGTCAGGATTCAGTCCAAACTTTAGGATTGGTTGTAGCTGTCTTAAATCAGATTAATAATCAGGCTTATACAGATTTTAAAATCTGTATTGTTAAGATGCTGAATTTAAGGCAGTAATACCAGTAGAAAACAGTAAATCTGGACATTTCTGGGATAAAACAGTAAGGGTAATATGATATAATAGAGGGCTGAAAGTGGTTTGTTAATGGATTTTAATTTAATGAGATAATGGGAAACAAAGGGTAAGATCACTTAAAGTATTCAAAAGTAATTTTAATGGAAAACTTTCTGATTTTAAAAGGAGAAAAGGGTCCATTCAACACTAGAAGAGTATAGGACATCCCTGTATAAATAGAGGGGATTGGGACTGATTTAGGGGAGCTCTTTGAAGAAAGAAAAACAAGGAAAAAAGAGAGCTTTCAGGCAGATTTTAAAAGAGAAAAAGATCAGTCTTTGAGAGAGAAAGAAAGGAGAGAAAGACAGAAAGAAAGAAAGGAGAAGAAAAATCAGATTTTAAGAGGAGAGTTTTAAAAATAGGAAGAAGAAAAACAGAAACAGAAAAAAGAAAATATAGTCAGAAACAGGAATCCGAAACAGGAAGAAATTGAAATCTGAAAAAATGTTATCCTCCTAGAATCAGTCCGTTGTTTGTGCAATTATTTTTGTGTGAATATTATTCAGTTTGAATCTGAAATCTTTCCCTCAAGTTTCTGTCACTGTTCATCTGGGTTAACGGGTCTTGTTCAGACTTGCTGTGTTATCGGTACATTCTACTGATTTTGTTATTGCTGCTACTGCTGAAATTTACTCCTTCTACCTTCATTTTCAGGTACATGTCTTTTAAATTTTATGTTGGAAAGAGATTCAACATGACTAATCAATGAAGCTTGAATTGCAATTCTGTTTTCCATTTGTCCAAGTTCATCAGTTTAAATTTCATTTTTGTTTCATGTTAGTTAATTAGTAGTGAATTCAATTTGATAGCTATGAGTTAATTGTCTTACTTTGAAATTCGTATAAAGCTTTGTAATAATGTTAGCCCTTCATCTCATTAGTTTAGTCATGTTTGAACTGTCAAGGTAGGAAACATGACATAAAGATTGGCCATTAACTAGGCCTTGTGACGTTGTTAGTTGAATAAAGAATAGCGTGAAAATGTCAAAACCATATTGCTAGTTTATTCTGATAATCTGATTTAGTTGTGGAAGGAATGATATAAGTTGTACGTTCTTATGTGGCATTATAACAGGTATCTATAGAACCATTAGTGGATGGTAAGTTGAGTTGTTATGGCTCATTATGATGTTAAAGTGCTACGAATGTTTCAAGACATACAAATATGTGGCATGTAAGGCAATGTTGTTAATCAATTTGTATAATAATTCCCTCTCTTATCAATTTGATGCCTATTTACCATCCTAAATAAATAATTAGGCCTATTAGATTAAAAGCAAGTATATGAGAATAAGATGAGATATACAAATTGCAACACTTTATATCAACGACAATTAGAAATAGGACTTGCACTAAATAGAAATAATAAAAGTTCTTGAAAAATATTCTTCCCTTTATAAATCATTTTTAGTTTCATATACAATTCATTATTGGGCATATAGATATATATGTTGTATTTGCCGAAAATAGTGTTAATCATATTTTTACGCTTTTCTTTGAATTTGAATAGTCTGGCTGAATATAATTTATATCCGGAAATTATAATCGACGGGTAACATTTAATAAATTGCAAGTTCTTTTCAAGAATTCAAGGGTATCTTAAATGGAGATTTCTCATGATATAATAAACAATTTGGGGAAAAAGGCCATAATACTATTAACAAAGATTTTGCGCAATCAGGGATGCGTTCGCGCACCCTGATTATATAAAAAAAAAGAGCAAATTCGGATTATGCGTACGCGCAATTTCGAGCGAATATTTTAATAAAAATGATTTCTCCGCGGATGTCAAAATAATTTCATATAACCCGAGGTGTGCAGTTCATTATCTAAATAAAAAGGGTGATGATGTTCCTGATTTTATTTTTAATTTTCGAATATATATTTTATAAAAAACTATAACATGGACAATTTTATTGTGTACACGTACGCGTGGCACGATCCCCGGTAATTATAAAAAGTATATAATACGAATATACGTACGCGTAATTCGTCCATATAATTGTAAACAATAAGTAAAAAGCGGTAGTAAAATCATGCAATAAAAACGTATTTAGTAAAATCAAGATAATTAAGCCAATAATAAAAACAGTTAAGCGACCGTGCTAGAACCACGGAATTCGGAAATGCCTAACACCTTCTTCCGGATTAACAAAATTCCTTACTCAGGATTTCTGGTTCGCAGAATAATAAACAGAGTCATATTCTCCTCGATTCAGGGATTAAAATTGGTGACTTGGGACGCCTTAAAATTCCCAAGTGGCGACTCTGAAATAATTAAATAAATCCCGTTTCGACTGTCCTTCAATTGGAGAAAACTCCCCACGCGCCCCGCGGGCGCGGTAAAAAGGAGGTGCGACAGCTCTGGCGACTCTGCTGGGGACAAAAGTGTAAACTGTAACCCAGAACCATTGGTTCAGGGTTTAAAGAATTCGAGCTTAAAATATCTGTGTTAATTGGCTTTATTTACTATATGATTTTCAACTGTTTATATGCTAATATGCTAAATGTTGCTTTTTACCGCTTTAATATTATTTGAATTGTGAATATATACAACTGCTACGAAACCCCCTTCTTTCTGAGTCTTCTGAATTTATGGTGTACACGTGCGCGTGACCCACCTTTCTGTTAAAGTCATACCAAATAAGACGGAGTTGGGACAAGTAACTAGGCCGGGCAGACTTTCGTGCTCCCGGTACGTTGCCCCCGCTTCGGCTCAAACTGTCCGTTTGGGTAAGCCAGGTTTAGAACAATCAACCTCAGGTTTTACACTTAGAATAACTCAGCCATGTACCGGATCCCTAGTAGGAACGTCTATTTGCATCATACACATTTGGCCTTGGAGACTCAACACAGGGGTTGGGTCTGTCTAGGACAGGTGAACCCGAAACAAAAAGACCATCCTGATGCATCCTACTTGCTACTTGTGCATTCATTTGCCTCGAACATGCTTGTTGACCAGCTTAAATGAAATCATGGTGAGAAGAGAGGAATAAAATGGGTTGTTTTAAAAATTTCAAAAAAAGAAAAATAGTTTTAAATCTTGAAATAAAGGTATTTAATAAATAAAAAAATTTCGAAAATGATTTTTTAGTATAAATTTTCAAAATGAATTTTGACTTTATTAAAATTAAATTTCAGATACAAAATGAGCACCACACAAAGCCCCTCATCCACGAGTACAGAAGAATTTCTATTTCAGCTTCAAATGTGGTGGTATGATTTAGGCGAAGATGGTCAAAAATGGGTCGTCAAGCATTTGGGAAATCTCACGGACATTATGAAAGTTAAACCCCGTGATGATCTGATTGCGGCGTTAGTAACTTTTTGGGACCCTGTTCACAATGTCTTTCGTTTCTCTGACTTCGAGCTTACTCCTACATTAGAGGAGATAGCTGGATATGCTGGTTTTGACGGAAGTCTAAGAAATCAAAGCTTGATATTCACAAAGGCTCCTTCGGTACATCGATTCTTCGGTCTTCTGAACATCAGCAGTCAAATCAGGAAAAACAATGTCATCAATGGATGTTGTTCCTTCAACTTTTTGTATTCAAGGTTCGGAAAGTCAGATGGGTTCGAAATTCATGAGAAAGGCCTTACCAACAAGCAAAACAAAGACACTTGGCAGATTCACCGTCGCTTTGCCTTCATGGTGGCTTTTCTAGGAGTCATGGTCTTCCCAAACAAAGAGCGAACAATTGATATTCGCACCGCGAAAGTTGTGCAAATCCTCACCACCAAAGAAAATCACACCCTTATCCCCATCATTCTATCAGATATTTATCGGGCTTTGACTTTATGTAAATCAGGAGCAAAAGTCTTCGAAGGATGCAAAATTTTGTTGCAAATGTGGGTGATGGAACATCTCCAACAACAGCCCAAGATCATACAGTATGGGTCAAACAATGATAATTGCATCGAGAGCTATGAGGAAAGAACAAAAAATTATCAGGCTCCAGAAGGGATAGAAGCATGGGTATCTCATCTAAAGGCTTTAACGGCAAATCAGATTGAATGGACTTTGGGATGGCTCCCGATGAGGGAAGTAATACACATGTCAACCTCAAATAGTTATCTACTACTATTGGGATTGAGAAGCATTCAGCCGTATGCGCCACTAAGAGTCTTAAGGCAACTAGGGAGATATCAAGTAGTTCCTGATGATGAAGATTTGAGTATGCAAGTAATCGAATTACACCCAGAAGCCACTATTCCCGAGGCTCTACTTCAGCAGATGTGGAATGGATGTCGATACTTAAAAAGTGATACTCAAGTCCCAGACACTACAAAGGGTGAGATAAATCCTGGATATGCAAGGTGGTTTGAAAAACGGTCTCGCGTGGATGATGTACCAGAGCCTGAGCTAAGAAGGCCAACAAAAAGACCCCATGTTCAAAACTTCAATGATAAAATCCAAGAGCGGTTGATCTGGGGAGAAAAGGAAAAAGGGTACAAAGCAACTATCCATGCCCTAAAAGAAAATCTGAGAAGCCTCAGTTTGGAGAAAGATTTGCAAGCACAAGAAGCCGAAGGCGAGAAGAAGAGTCTAGCTTGTGAGAATGAAAATCTTCATGCTCGATTCCAAAGAATGAAAAGAGTTTCTGAGACACCAAAGAGGAGCTGGAAGGATCAAAAAACCATCGCCAATCTTTTTGAAAGAATGCAAGATTATGATTCCATTCTTGCGGAAAACGAAAGGGCGTTGAGCAAAGCAAAAGAAAGGATCCAACAATTAAACGAAGAAGCCAGATCTAATAAGGAACGCCAAGATAGGCAATCCGAAAAAGACAGGGCACAATTCAAGAAGGAAAAAGACCATTGGATGCGATCAGAAGACCAGCTTCGTGCGCAACTAGAAGAGGCAAGAAGATGCAATAGAGAACATCAACAAGCAGACCTTGACAGGGAAAGAGCGCAAGCAAGATTAGAGCAGGCCAGACTCCGCGCTCTATTAGAATCAGCTCTAGATCGTGAAAACCGTGTCAGAGATATAGCCACCACTCGTCAGCAGCAATTGCAAGACCAAGACCAACGTCTCCAAGGTTTCAGGGCACAAATCCACGACCTGGCAGTCTTCACATCTCAAAGTTATGTAAACTGCCAAGGAATGGATTATGAAAGGTTTACAGAGCATGCACCCACTTTTGCTCGTCATCTAGCAATGGAGTTGGAAAGGATGTATCGTACGCTGGGAGGCCATCCAGGTCAAGCCCCACATTGAGCAGATAATCCAATAATTGACAACACAAGTGGAAAGTGGGGCACGTTGTGAGATGTTAAGAATTGTATCTTTTATTTTGATTTAAGTGTGTGTGTTTCAAGACATTTTCTTAAAGTTTTCAAATGTAATTCCATCTTTGTATAATGAATAAAAGTGATTGCCTTTAAACCGAACTACGCAAGGTCTGATTCATGTAAGGGCATGATACGTAGGCAATCTCTATAAGATTCGACCACCACGATAAAAGATATATATAATAAATAGAAGTGAATAACAATAAAAATTTCAAGAAAGCTGGGACGACACAAGCAGCCGAGCAAATGCATAATAGAAAGGGATTATTTGTCTAGGAGCATTGCATCTCAACGTGTGATTATATATGTGTTAAACTCTCAAAACTAACAAGTTTGTTCATTTCCAGAATTCAAGCAGTTAGTTTCTCTAAAGAGTATACTGGCATATTATCACTATCACACAAGATCAAAAGGACCAATACCCGAAAGTATGTCTATCCCAGATGTTGACACAGGTATGGAGCTAGAGGAGATGGATGTCGGGAAAATGAAAGAAGAGATGTTTAAACTCAAGCAGCAAATGGCTGAGATGTACCAAGCCTGGTCTACAGGACAGTTACCCCCATCTTACCCAAATAACCCTGCTCCATCAATGACCCAAACTCAGGATAATATTACCACTGAATTATCCCCAAATTTCCCCATTTACCAGCACTACCGAGGCACCACCTCTCAGACACCGCAGTCTCTACCTCCGAAACCAGTTCCATATTTTCCTCCACCTATGACTCCTGTTTTCGTAGCACCTCCCCTGCTACATTCCACAAATCTCCTAGTGAGCCTACATTCCAGGCCCAGGACAACCAATATTACCCCCGGAGCCTACCTTCAAAGCCTCCGAAATCCATTCAACTGCTCCTCGTTTTGATCTCCCAACCGAAATTGACAAGCCAGCCAAAAATGCTGAACAAGAAGAGATGTTCAGGAAGGTCAAGAGTCTAGAACAATCGTTCAGAGACATGCGAGGATTAGGTGGGCAAGTCAGTGTAGCATACAAAGATTTGTGCTTATTCCCCAATGTACAATTACCAGTTGGCTTCAAGATGCCCAAATTTGACCTATACAACGGGCACGGCGACCCAGTAGCCCACTTAAGGGGTTTCTGTAGCAAGATGCGAGGAGCTGGGGGAAAGGATGAATTATTGATGGCTTACTTCAGTCAAAGTTTAAGCGGATCAGCTTTGGAGTGGTATACACGCCAGGACCATGGGAGATGGTACACCTGGGATGACCTGGCACAGGCATTCGCATACCATTTCCAATACAATCTGGAAATCATCCCAGATCGATTATCTTTGACAAAATTTGAGAAGAAACACAATGAAAGTTTCAGAGAGTATGGTTTTCGGTGGAGAGAACAGGCAGCAAGAGTGGATCCTCCTATGAAGGAGAGCGAAATGGTAGACTACTTCCTCCAAGCCTTGGAGCCAACTTACTATGCCCATCTGGTTTCAGCGGTTGGAAAATCATTCAATGAAGTGGTGAAGATGGGAGGTATGGTGGAAGAAGGTCTCAAAACAAATAAAATTATGAGCTATTCAGCAATTAAGGCAACTACTCAAGATATTCAAGGCGGGGTAGGAGGAATCGGAAGAAAGAAGAGGGAGGAAGCAGCGGTAGTTGATTCAGGAATTTGGTCGGGACCCAGAGGTTCACCGCTTTACTATAATCAACAACGACCTCGCCAATCAGCTTACCACCATGATTCATCCCAACACTACTATCACCCTTCGGAGCCTCATTTCTCCATTAACCATGCTCAAGCATACAATCAGCCACCTGTTCACACCAATTGGCGTGCTCCTGCCACACCAAGTACTTACCCACGAGCCTATCCCGGACCAGGTTTCAGGCCGAGGCCAGCGTTCAGGGGGGAAAGAGAACAGAAAAAGAAAACTTACACTCCATTGGGAGAGTCTTACACTAGTCTGTTCCACAGGCTGAGACAGCTAGACATGCTGAGACCAATACAATCCAAGCTACCCAATCCTCCTCCAAAGAATCTGGATTACACCATTAGCTGTGAATATTGCTCCGGTGCACCAGGCCATGATACGGAGAAATGCTGGCATTTGAAAAATGCAATACAAGAGCTGATTGATACTAATAAAATCGAGGTTCAAACCCCCGAAGCCCCAAATATCAATAGAAATCCAATGCCAGCCCATCAAGAGGCTAATATGATAGAAATCATACAAGCTGATGGGGAGACAAAGAAGCCGTCACAAACTGTCATGATGATCAAGTCTCATGAAGCCAAATCAGATAAGCAGTTAATAGAGGAGAAGCCGGTACCCAAGCAGAACAGAAATGGTGATGGACCATCTATGATAATCGAGGAGGGATCATCGAGCAAAGTTGCCACAAAACAAGAAAGGCCGAAAGTGATAGTACCAGGGGTTGCTAACAAACCCATTGTATTCGTGGAAGGAGCCCATACAGATCGGGTCATCATCACACCTGTGACCCAGCTGCCAGTCATCAACAACAAAGCCATCCCATGGAACTATGAACGGGTGACTGTAATGTACAAGGGAAAAGAAGTCAAGGAAGAAGTGTGTGAGGTGCAAGGCTTGACTCGTTCGGGAAGATGTTTTACGCCCGAAGAGTTAAGAAAAACTAAAAATAATCCAACACCAATAAAGAGAGCTGTGACGGAAGAAGAGGCGGAAGAGTTTTTAAGAAAAATGAAACTCCATGATTATTCTGTTGTGGATCAATTAAAGAAGACGCCCGCTCAAATTTCATTGTTGTCATTACTGATTCATTCAGAGGAGCACCGTCTGGCTTTGATGAAAATCCTGAATGAGGCTCATGTTCCTGAAAAGATCTCCGTAAATCATTTAGGAAGAATAGCCAACAGAATCTTTGAGACAAACAGAATTACATTTGCTGATGATGAATTACCTGTGGAAGGTACTGAGCACAACAGAGCTCTTTACCTCACCGTGAAATGTGAAAACTCCGTAGTAACCCAGGTATTGGTTGACAATGGGTCAAGTGCAAATATCTGCCCTCTCTCCACTTTAAGCAAATTAAAAATTAAAGAGGAGAGGATCCAGAAGAATAGTATCTGCGTACGGGGATTTGACGGTGGAAGCAGAGATTCATTTGGCAACATAGTGTTGGAACTAACAATAGGGCCAGTTGAATTCACAATGGAACTTCAAGTGTTGGACATAACTGTCTCTTACAACTTGTTGTTGGGCCGACCATGGATCCATGCTGCTAAAGCAGTCCCCTCAACACTACATCAGGTTGTCAAGTTTGAATGGGATCATCAAGAAATAGTTGTGCATGGGGAAGAAAGTTTAAATGCTCGCAGCAATACCATTGTACCGGTCGAGGGAACAGAAAATGACCAGGGACCATGGGTATACCAAGTATCCGACACAGTATCTGTAGAGAAAATTCCAGAGGGGAAATACCTTCCGAATCCAAAGATATCCTCTGCATCAGTCATGGTAGCTTATGAAATGTTAAAGAATGGTTTTATACCCGGCAAAGGTCTGGGCTTATCTTTGCAAGGAATTATACAACCAGTATCTCTCCCCGAGAACTGGGGAACATTCGGTTTGGGGTTCATACCCACCGTAAATGACGTGATAAAAGCCAGGAAGTTGAAACACCAAGCATGGGTTCTTCCAAAACCAGTCCCACGTCTGTCAAAATCTTTTGTCAAGATCGGCGTTAAAAACCGCCCGATAACAACAATTCCTAAATCCCGGGTCAATCCTGAGGAAGAATTAATTGAAAGATTCGAGAAATTGTTTGATGATGTGAATATGTTGGAAAATGGAGAAGGGTGTAGCGACGCAGAAGTTCAATTCATTGGGCCAGAAACAAAGCTTAATAATTGGAAAGCCACTCCTCTCCCCATTCGAAAAGAGTCTTGGTAGTTTATTTTGATTTTCTTTCAAGTTTGTTTGGGTTACTTCAGGGTTGTAATCCCAAAGCATATCTTACAGTTTGTTTAAAGTGTGCAAACCTTGTTATCTTTCATCATCCAATAAAAAGCAGTTTCCTTTTTATTATCATTCCTGATAGTTTTCTTTTCTTTTTCTTTTTCTGTACAGTTCTTTTTACGCTGGCTCTAGTGATATGGCATGCATGAGGAATCCTCAGCCCAGTCTTAAAAATCAATCTGGTTCTGAAGTAATAATTCAAGAAATATATTGTGATTATGAATCAGAATATGATGAAGATGAGGTTTTTGAAGAGATTAGTAAAGAGTTAATTCACTTTGAGGAAAAAATCAAACCTAACTTGAGTGATACCGAAGACATCAATATAGGGGACACGAGTAATGTCCGGGAAACCAAAATAAGTGTCCATCTCGAACCAAAGATCCGAGAAGAGTTAATTAAAGCACTCATAGAATTCAAAGATGTTTTTGCATGGTCATATGACGACATGCCGGGCCTGAGCACTGATTTAGTGGTTCACAAATTGCCCACCGATCCAACGGTGCCTCCTGTCAAGCAGAGGTTGAGAAAATTCAAGCCTGATATGAGTGTGAGAATTAAGGAAGAAATCACCAAACAATTGGAAGCAAAGGTCATTCGAGTCACTCGATATCCTGTTTGGTTGGCTAATATCGTTCCTGTACCAAAGAAAGACGGCAAAATTAGAGTATGCGTCGACTACCGCAATCTCAACAAAGCAAGTCCAAAGGATAATTTCCCATTACCCAATATCCATATTTTGATCGACAATTGTGCCAAGCATGATATAGGATCTTTCGTGGATTGTTATGCCGGGTATCATCAAATTCTAATGGATGAAGAAGACGCAGAAAAGACGGCATTCATCACACCATGGGGAACTTATTGCTACCGGGTAATGCCATTCGGTTTAAAGAACGCCGGAGCAACCTATATGAGAGCAATGACCACAGTGTTTCATGATATGATACACAAGGAGATTGAGGTATATGTGGACGATGTGATCATAAAATCAAAGCATCAGGCCGACCACGTTGGGGATTTGAGGAAGTTCTTCTTAAGACTTCGAAGGTACAACCTCAAGCTTAACCTTGCCAAATGCGCATTTGGAGTTCCATCTGGAAAATTGCTGGGATTCATAGTCAGTCGACGAGGTATCGAGCTAGACCCATCAAAAATCAAAGCCATCCAAGAATTGCCACCTCCCAGGAACAAAACTGAAGTAATGAGTTTGTTGGGAAGGTTAAATTACATCAGCAGGTTTATTGCTCAGCTCACAACAACCTGTGAGCCAATTTTCAAATTGTTGAAAAAGGATGCTGCAGTCAAATGGACCAATGAGTGTCAAGAAGTGTTCGATAAGATAAAAGGGTACTTGTCAAACCCACCCGTGTTGGTCCCGCCAGAGCCGGGAAGGCCTTTGATTCTTTACTTAACAGTCTTGGAAAATTCATTTGGTTGTGTATTGGGGCAACATGACCTCACTGGCAGAAAAGAACAGGCCATCTATTACCTTAGCAAGAAATTCACAGCCTATGAGGTTAAGTATACTCATCTGGAAAAGACATGTTGCGCCCTGACTTGGGTAGCTCAAAAGTTGAAACACTATTTGTCGTCCTATACTACTTACCTCATTTCTCGTCTGGATCCATTGAAATATATTTTTCAAAAGCCTATGCCAACGGGAAGACTTGCAAAGTGGCAGATATTGCTCACAGAATTTGACATCATCTATGTGACTCGGACTGCAATGAAAGCCCAAGCACTGGCTGATCATTTAGCCGAAAACCCGGTCGATGAGGAATACGAGCCGTTGAAAACCTATTTTCCTGATGAAGAAACAATGCATATCGACGAGGTGGAGCGAATTGAAAAACCTGGCTGGAAACTTTTCTTTGATGGAGCCGCTAACATGAAAGGAGTCGGGATAGGAGCCGTAATCATTTCTGAAACAGGGCATCACTATCCTGTTACGGCTCAATTGCGATTTTATTGCACCAATAATATGGCTGAATATGAAGCTTGCATTTTGGGGTTAAGGCTAGCCGCAGATATGGGTATCCAAGAAATCTTAGTCATGGGAGATTCGGATCTTTTGGTACATCAAATTCAAGGAGAATGGGAAACTCGAGACTTGAAGCTCATACCATACCGACAATGTCTACATGATCTTTGTCAGCGGTTTCAATCAGTGGTGTTCCAACATATTCCAAGAATCCATAATGAGGTCGCCGATGCATTGGCTACCTTGGCATCAATGTTGCATCATCCGGATAAAGTTTATGTAGATCCGATACATATTCAAGTCCACGATCAGCACGCTTATTGCAATATGGTCGAAGAAGAATTTGATGGTGAACCATGGTTCCACGACATCAAGGAGTATATCAGGATGGGGATATATCCCGCACAAGCCACAGGAGATCAAAAGAGGACCATTAGACGATTGGCAAATGGATTCTTCTTAAGCGGAGGAGTTTTGTATAAAAGAACACCAGATCTTGGATTATTAAGATGCATAGATGCCAGACAAGCTACAGCTGTCATGTCTGAAATACATTCGGGAGTTTGCGGACCCCACATGAGTGGATATGTGTTGGTAAAGAAAATCCTCCGAGCTAGTTACTATTGGCTTACCATGGAGCGAGATTGTATCAGTTTTGTGCGCAAGTGTCATCAATACCAAATACACGGAGATTTGATTCATTCTCCACCATCCGAATTGCACACAATGTCGGCACCATGGCCCTTCGTTGCTTGGGGCATGGATGTGATTGGACCGATTGAGCCAGCAACATCCAATGGGCACAGGTTCATTATGGTAGCCATTGATTATTTTACCAAATGGGTTGAGGCCAAAACATTTAAATCAGTGACCAAGAAAGCTGTGGTCGATTTTGTCCACTCAAATATCATATGTCGATTCGGAATCCCGAAGGTGATCATCACAGATAACGGTGCTAATCTTAACAGCAACTTAATGAAGGAAGTATGTCAACAGTTTAAGATTACACATCGCAACTCTACCCCATATCGGCCCAAGGCGAATGGAGCAGTAGAGGCAGCCAACAAAAACATAAAGAAGATACTTCGGAAAATGGTAGAAGGTTCAAAACAATGGCATGAAAAATTACCATTTGCATTATTGGGATACCGCACTACTGTTCGCACTTCAGTAGGAGCAACTCCTTATTTGTTGGTATATGGCACTGAAGCAGTAATTCCTGCAGAAGTTGAGATTCCTTCCCTTCGGATCATCGCCGAAGCAAAGATTGATGATGATGAATGGGTCAAAACCCGTCTGGAACAGTTAAACTTGATTGATGAAAAACGATTGGCCGCAGTATGTCATGGTCAATTATATCAAAGAAGAATAGAAAGAGCATACAACAAAAAGGTGCGTCCACGGAAGTTTGAAGTGGGTCAGCATGTGCTGAAACGTATTCTTCCACATCAGGTTGAGGCAAAAGGCAAATTTGCCCCGAATTGGCAAAGACCATTCATTGTGACCAGAGTATTATCAAATGGTGCACTATGTTTAACAGATATTGAAGGCAAATGCATAGACATGGTGATCAATTCTGACGCGGTAAAGAGATATTACGCATAACTTTTTGAATGTTTGTATTTAGCATTATTTCGAAGATTGGAATGACAAAGGCAATTTATTCTGCTATCCAAACACTATACCATTTGTTTCCCCTTCGAGCCATATTTGTTTCTTTCTTACCCTCTCTTGGAATCAATGAAAAAAAAAAGAAAAAAAAAATCACTATTATTTAGTGAACTACGTTTGACCTGATTCCTCAAAGAAGGATATGTAGGCGCCTCACGGCTCGGTCATAGGGTGCACAATATACATAATGTGCACAAAAAGAAACATCAAGCGACCTCAATCACGAAAACTGGGGCAAGAATTGTATTGGAAATAAGAAAAGATTCCAAGAGTTGTAATTTTAAACCCATACCAAAACTGTTTAGCTTTTGATACCTTTCCATTTCCAACCACATACCAAAAAGACCTTTCGATCAATCTTAGAAAAATGCTGAGTCGAACAAATGAAGATGGTTCATAACACTCTGGTACAAACAAGAAAAGAAAGTAAAAATGAGAGAGTCTTATAAGTGAAAACCCACACGGGCACCATAAGGCGATGGAAGTTGAGAGAAAGTAAAATGAGAGAGTCTTATTGGTGAAAACCTTCGCAGGCACCATAAGGCGAAAAAGAAGTAAGAAATGAACAAATAAGGAGGGTTTATCGGTGAAAACTCTTTGAGATACTGCAAGTCCAACAAGTCTGCAAAATGAAAAATAAAGGACTCAGAATTACGGAAATTTTGGGGAAAACCAAAAAATGAGGCAATTGAAAGGAGATTGATTAAAAGACTGGGTTGATTAATCCAAAATGCATACCCTGATCATTGGCGCCAGTGACTCCAATCAGATAAGTTTATTCCTTTTCCAAACAGTCATCCAAATTCGGATTTTTCTTTTCATTCTATAATTGTCGAAATCAGCGTGTTTCGTCACTAATAATCTTACTTTTATAAAGCTTTGAGATAAGTTTTATTCCAAACAAATAAGAAGGAATGTCAAAGTATACTACCAAGATTCAAGGTTACATGATACATAATACGGCCATGAAAGGCGGGAGATAAAATAATAGGATATGGGTGTAAGAAAAGTGAAATCAAAAGTGGATCAGCAATGTCAGGAGGGACATATGATTACAGCTAAAAGGGTTTGAAGGAAAACATACAGAGGGGAATCCTATAGTCAAGGATCAATCACAAAGACAAAACAGTCTTTTTCAACCATTCCAAGGCAATAAAACAAGACGAAGAAGAAGCCCCACCATCAGCAGGAATACCCCAGTTAACCACCCTGCTTTAAACTAACGAAGTTTTTTTTGATTTAAAACAGGGGCAAAAACAACAGAAGAAGTCAGGCGTCCACCTGGAGAATGAGGATGAAGAATTGAAGAAGTCAGGCGTCCACCTGGAGAATGAGGATGAAGAATTAAAGAAGTCAGGCGTCCACCTGGAGAATGAGGATAAGAATTAAAGAAGTCAGGCGTCCACCTGGAGAATGAGGATAAGAATTAAAGAAGTCAGGCGTCCACCTGGAGAATGAGGATGAAGAATTAAAGAAGTCAGGCGTCCACCTGGAGAACGAGGATAAGAATTAAAGAAGTCAGGCGTCCACCTGGAGAATGAGGATGAAGAATTGAAGAAATCAGGCGTCCACCTGGAGAATGAGGATAAGAAATTGAAGAAATCAGGCGTCCACCTGGAGAATGAGGATGGAGAATTGAAGAAGTCAGGCGTCCACCTGGAGAACGAGGATAAGAATTAAAGAAGTCAGGCGTCCACCTGGAGAATGAGGATGAAGAAGTTAAAAAGAAGTCAGGCGTCCACCTGGAGAATGAGGATGAAGAAAGAAAAGAAGCAGTCAAGGCACCCACCTGGAGAACGAGGGAATGCAATTGAAGTTTTGAAATCAAAAGCCCGCTCATATGATAAAGGAGCACATTTAGAATCAATAAAGCAGAGAAGTCCAACAAAATCCCCAGCAAGAAACAACAAGAGTCCCAAAAGAAAATACGGGACACAATGAAAAGGAATACGGAATAAGCCAAATGCCCAAGAGTCACCAAGATATCAAGACAACAAGAAACGCAAGGGCATGATCTAGATAAGATTTTTATAATTCATGTACCATAGTCTAGTTTAGCTTTTTTGTATTTCCTTTGAAGTAAGGTGTAATAAGGAGGTCAGCAAGTAGTAAAAACAGCACGAAGCAGCAGTAACATCACAGTCCCACGGTAGTCCCAGCTACCCAAAACTTCCCGAACTACATTGACCTGATTCCTTTATAGCCAAGGATATGTAGGAAACCTTTGAAGTAGAGGTTCGGTCAAATCTTTCAAAAAATGCTTCCACGGAGTATTTGAACGGGCAAAAATCTCTCGTGTCCGCTCACTTTATCTTTGCACGAAAACTCTTCGAGTTTCCGCACAAAGAGGGGCAGCTGTGAGCACGTGATTTTTGCCTTAACAAAAACTACTCCAAAATAAATCAAAAAATAAAATAAATTTCTTTTACTGTGTAGTTTTTGAATTTGCGTGGTGTTAAATATTTGTGTTATGTCCGTAAATGTTTACTTTGTCATAATAAAATGAAAATTAAAATAAAATACATGTTGCATGCATATAGGATTTAACTATGCATTTGAAAGATAATTTAAATAAAATCACAAAAATATGCATTCGTTCTATTTTTAAATATGTTACTGTGTGATTAATGTTTTGACTATGTGTTAAATAGTTGTTATAAAGTAATTAATATTTTTGTGTAAGATTAAAATTGTTTTATAATTTTTATTAGGATTTTTTTAATGATAAATAATAAAATAAAATAAAATAAAATAAATTATAGAAATAGAATCAGACCTGGATTAAAATCCAGGCCCAAAACTAAATTACCCCCCCCCCCCACAGCCCAATCCAACATCCCCCTGTCCGGTCCAATTCGAACAAGCCTAAACGACGCCGCATGAGATACCTCAAATCTGAGCCGTTGATTCATTGCAATCAAACGGTCCAGTTCAGCTTCTGCATAAATGAAACGACGACGTTTAAGGGCAACTAGATCTGAACCGTTCATCCATCTTGATCCCACGGTCTTAAAAATTCACCCAAACCCGATCCATTTCAACCCCGGGTTGACCCCTTTCCCCAACTTAAATCAAACGATGTCGTTTGGATAAGTGAATTGATCTCAACCGTGCATCTTAATTGATCCAACGGATGAGATCAATCCACCCCACCCCTATATAAGGCTCAAGCCCCTACCCCGGCCCCTAACTGAACACCCCCTCCTCTCACTGTTCATCATCGTCCCCAAACCCCACCCCTAACCCTAGCCGCCCTAGAATCCCACCGCCTGAAACCCGGCGGCATCAACGCCGCCGGTCACCAAAATAACACCCTAGAACCCCCTGAACATCCTCTACACAAATCTGACCTTAGTTTCCTTCGAATCAGACCCCAACTCTTCGAATACTAAATCGAAGGTGGGTCTGAAAACTCAAACCTTTCCAATGGCTTCCAAAATAACACCATAGTACCCCCTAGCATGCCTCGTTATGGATCTGAAGTTTGTTTGGCTCGAATCAGTTCCGAGCTTCTCGAATCTTCTTTTGAAGATTCGGACCAAACAAGAACAAACTCAGATCTGTTCTAAACTGACACCAAATGACCCCTAGGCTACCCCCACCCGTGTGTCATTGTTGGTTCCCCTCGAACCTACCCAGAAGTGTTCGGATTTAAAATCCAAGATCTGAAACCCTAAATTTCCAATCCTGGCAAAGATTGGGGTTTAATCGACCTTAGTCAAAGTATTTTCAGTAGAAAATACTTCGACTAAGGTCTGTTTGATTTCAAACAAAGTTCAAATCTAAGTTGAGTTGAGTCCGGTTGAATTTGAAGGCTCAGAGGTAATTTTCTGTTGCTTATATATGTTCTACGTGTATTCTATATTCGTTTCATTAGTTTGTTTAATTTTTCATAATTTTCTAGTCAATTTTGTTATATTGTCCCCTACCCGTCTACTTGATTCCAAATGTGAATTGTTTCTGTTAATTGTGATTATGTACAATGTGTGTAATCGACTCGATTAAGTTCGTCGATTAGTTGTATTGTGAATCTTGCTTCTGAAATGATGTTTGTAATACCCTGTTTATCTGTTTAGAGTTGATTATCATCATTGAAATCAGTTAATTAGTTCTTCCCAATTTATTGATTCTTGTTTAATAAATCAGAAAGTTTGTCAATGGTGTGTATATGTTGATTTCTGAATCAGTGAGTTTCAGGGCATTGTCAGTATATTGACAATGCTCCTGTGTTTGTTTGATTTTTGTTCAAAGTTAAAGCTCAGTTTACTGAACTCAGTGTAATATGTTGTTATGATGATTGGTTCTGAATTCAGTATGATTCTACAAATGTTGATTGGATGTAATTGTGTTAGGAGGTTACATTCTTAGTCAGGATTCAGTCCAAACTTTAGGATTGGTTGTAGCTGTCTTAAATCAGATTAATAATCAGGCTTATACAGATTTTAAAATCTGTATTGTTAAGATGCTGAATTTAAGGCAGTAATACCAGTAGAAAACAGTAAATCTGGACATTTCTGGGATAAAACAGTAAGGGTAATATGATATAATAGAGGGCTGAAAGTGGTTTGTTAATGGATTTTAATTTAATGAGATAATGGGAAACAAAGGGTAATGGGCTGCTTAAAATCAGGATAAGATCACTTAAAGTATTCAAATTTTAATGGAAAACTTTCTGATTTTAAAAGGAGAAAATGGTCCATTCAGCACTAGAAGAGTATAAGACAGCCCTGTATAAATAGAGGGGATTGGGACTGATTTAGGGGAGCTCTTTGAAGAAATAAAAACAAGGAAAAAAGAGAGCTTTCAGGCAGATTTTAAATGAGAAAAAGATCAGTCTTTGAGAGAGAAAGAAAGGAGAGAAAGACAGAAAGAAAGAAAGGAGAAGAAAAATCAGATTTTAAGAGGAGAGTTTTAAAAATAGGAAGAAGAAAAACAGAAACAGAAAAAAGAAAATATAGTCAGAAACATGAATCCGAAACAGGAAGAAATTGAAATCTGAAAAAATGTTATCCTCCTAGAATCAGTCCGTTGTTTGTGCAATTATTTTTGTGTGAATATTATTCAGTTTGAATCTGAAATCTTTCCCTCAAGTTTCTGTCACTGTTCATCTGGGTTAACGGGTCTTGTTCAGACTTGCTGTGTTATCGGTACATTCTACTGATTTTGTTATTGCTGCTACTGCTGAAATTTACTCCTTCTACCTTCATTTTCAGGTACATGTCTTTTAAATTTTATGTTGGAAAGAGATTCAACATGACTAATCAATGAAGCTTGAATTGCAATTCTGTTTTCCATTTGTCCAAGTTCATCAGTTTAAATTTCATTTTTGTTTCATGTTAGTTAATTAGTAGTGAATTCAATTTGATAGCTATGAGTTAATTGTCTTACTTTGAAATTCGTATAAAGCTTTGTAATAATGTTAGCCCTTCATCTCATTAGTTTAGTCATGTTTGAACTGTCAAGGTAGGAAACATGACATAAAGATTGGCCATTAACTAGGCCTTGTGACGTTGTTAGTTGAATAAAGAATAGCGTGAAAATGTCAAAACCATATTGCTAGTTTATTCTGATAATCTGATTTAGTTGTGGAAGGAATGATATAAGTTGTACGTTCTTATGTGGCATTATAACAGGTATCTATAGAACCATTAGTGGATGGTAAGTTGAGTTGTTATGGCTCATTATGATGTTAAAGTGCTACGAATGTTTCAAGACATACAAATATGTGGCATGTAAGGCAATGTTGTTAATCAATTTGTATAATAATTCCCTCTCTTATCAATTTGATGCCTATTTACCATCCTAAATAAATAATTAGGCCTATTAGATTAAAAGCAAGTATATGAGAATAAGATGAGATATACAAATTGCAACACTTTATATCAACGACAATTAGAAATAGGACTTGCACTAAATAGAAATAATAAAAGTTCTTGAAAAATATTCTTCCCTTTATAAATCATTTTTAGTTTCATATACAATTCATTATTGGGCATATAGATATATATGTTGTATTTGCCGAAAATAGTGTTAATCATATTTTTACGCTTTTCTTTGAATTTGAATAGTCTGGCTGAATATAATTTATATCCGGAAATTATAATCGACGGGTAACATTTAATAAATTGCAAGTTCTTTTCAAGAATTCAAGGGTATCTTAAATGGAGATTTCTCATGATATAATAAACAATTTGGGGAAAAAGGCCATAATACTATTAACAAAGATTTTGCGCAATCAGGGATGCGTTCGCGCACCCTGATTATAAAAAAAAAAGTAAATTCGGATTATGCGTACGCGCAATTTCGAGCGAATATTTTAATAAAAATGATTTCTCCGCGGATGTCAAAATAATTTCATATAACCCGAGGTGTGCAGTTCATTATCTAAATAAAAAGGGTGATGATGTTCCTGATTTTATTTTTAATTTTCGAATATATATTTTATAAAAAACTATAACATGGACAATTTTATTGTGTACACGTACGCGTGGCACGATCCCCGGTAATTATAAAAAGTATATAATACGAATATACGTACGCGTAATTCGTCCATATAATTGTAAACAATAAGTAAAAAGCGGTAGTAAAATCATGCAATAAAAACGTATTTAGTAAAATCAAGATAATTAAGCCAATAATAAAAACAGTTAAGCGACCGTGCTAGAACCACGGAATTCGAAAATGCCTAACACCTTCTTCCGGATTAACAGAATTCCTTACTCAGGATTTCTGGTTCGCAGAATAATAAACAGAGTCATATTCTCCTCGATTCAGGGATTAAAACTGGTGACTTGGGACGCCTTAAAATTCCCAGGTGGCGACTCTGAAATAATTAAATAAATCCCGTTTCGACTGTCCTTCAATTGGAGAAAACTCCCCACGCGCCCAGCGGGCGCGGTAAAAAGGAGGTGCGACACTCACTGTTTTGCAGCTATGGTCCCTCCCCCTCGCCCTATTGTAGGTATCAAGGATTGGGTAGCCCGCCTATTGCCTCATGCAGCAGAAACTCGGACTTGGCCCGCCTTAGTGTAGCGTTATGGCCCTAAAGTTTCCTCAAGTAAATGTCTTACTTACTACTTCATTGGCCATGCGACTTTGCTTAATCGTACGACCCTTTGTGATGATAGGTCAGGGAGCTTCTAGGAGGAGGGCGCCAGTTCCCGCCTTTAGACAAGCCATTGCTACTGCAGACACGCGATTTATCTTGAGCGAGTCTATTCGAGAGGGTCGTCCTCAACCCATTCAGTTGGGAGATTCGTCTCGAGTTGTGACCACGAGGGAAGAGGCTTCTTCGGTACCGGCCTTGCATCCTTTGGATGAATCTTCTAACGGGGACGAGCCGTTGGAGAGAAAAAAGAGGAGGCTGGAACTGGGGAAGGGCATGGCTACGAACGCCAACGACAGCAGGGCATCCCGGACAGCCCCGATGCCCATAGTCATGGCCGATGCCATTTTGTCGGGGAGATCTCTCCAAGTGGAAGGAGTTAGCCTGGGAACCGGTTCAGTGCGCTCTGTTGAGTGTGGTGCGTTTTCCAATATTGGAGGGCCTCGTGTCGAGGGTGGTGGCTCGGATTCGGATATCGACCCAGATGATGTTAATGAATTTGTGGGTCGCCATACCCATGTGAAGGTTAGGATGGACGGATCCGACTATCATGTGGTAGTCCGGGGGAACTATAACTTGCTGCTGAACAGCGAGCAAGTGGCGTTGGCCCTCGCTCCTCTATGTGCCGCTCCTGAAAGCGAGATGCTTGGAGCAATGAGCGACGTGGAGTTATCTCGGAAGGTCGCTGGTATGGCCCTGCAGGTAGGTGTTTTTCCTTCTCTTTTTGTTGTTGGATTGGTGCGATAATCGTCGTCCTGTATTTTGTTTATAACTTATGCCCTTCTTTTTTGTCAGACCCTTGTCCTGGAGGTAGAAAGAGAGCGTCGTGAAATAAAAAGGACAGGCCTTTATGAGAAGATGTCGTCCAAGTATCAGCGGTATCGTGCTAAGCATCGGGCGATATCCGACATTTATCATCAGGATCCTCAGTTCTTGGTATTTTATGAGGGGCTCAAGCAGCGGGAGAACCAATTGGAGTGCAAGACAGAGGAGTTGAGGTAGAGGGACGAGGAGCTTGTGAAGTTTGTCGCCCGTAATAGTGAACTAGAGGCCTCCCTTACGGCGAAGAAGGACAAGCTCGAATTGAGCAACGGGGTGATGGCTGAGAATGATGATTTACAGCTGAAGGTGGCCGACTTGACCATCGAGTTGAGTGTTAAGGTAATGGAGATTCAGGGGCTCAAGGGAGAGCTGAACGTCAGCGCCGATAAGCTGGCGGCAGCTATTTCTGAATCGGTATCTTTAGAGGATGCCCTCCGTATTTCCAGGTGGGAACAGACTGGGGAGAGGGAAACCTCTGGTCGTCAAGTTGCAAGGCTCGAAGGGTGTGTCAAGGAGCTGGAGGCGGAGTTGGCCGTATTGAAGGGACAAATGGCCTCGCTGAGGGCGGAAGAAGCAAGTTGACGTTCTCAGCCTTCTACGTCTCGTGCCTCAACTGATCCGGGCGTGCCCCGCCATTTGTACAAGTTGTGGGTTCATGCGGAGGCTCGGCTCAATGTGTATAAGGTTTTTCACGTCGGGGGCAAGGCTACTAAGGCAGAGGTTCAGGCTGTGCATGCCGAAGCTCGTGAGTCATGCGGGTACGACCCCCTCACACCTGACGGGAAAGACATCAATTCTGATGACGCGAATCATGTTGCTTCAGATTCACGGTATGAAGACGCTTACCCCACTGGGGATGATGTGTAGTCTTGGTTTGTATTTACTTTTGTTTAGAAATTTTTGCATGGGTCGTACTTGGGCCTGTTTGTAGGGGCAAATGTAAATGATATTTTGCTGTAATGTAAAATTTACTTTCGTCTGCTTGTTTTTTTCCTGCATTTATCGCACATGATATTGACACCCTTGGCTATTGGGATGTTGCTTCGACCTGTCGTCGAAGTAGAATCCGGTCGTAGTTCGAACGAGGTCGAACTTATATTGTCATTGACAACCTTGGCCGTGGGGATATTGCTTCGAACTGTCGTCAAAGTGGAATCCTGTCGTAGTTCGAACGAGGTCGAACTTATATGGTTGTAGATGGCCTTGGTTGTGGGGATGTTGCTTCGAACTGTCGTCGAAGTGGAATCCCGTCGTAGTTTGAACATGGTCAAACTTATATGGTCGTAGATGGCCTTGTCCATTGGGACATAGCTTCGAACTGTCATCTAAGTTGAATCCCGTCGTGGTTCGAATGAGGTCGAACTTATATTTTCGTCGATGGCCTTGGCCATTGGGATGTAGCTTTGAACTGTCGTCGAAGTAGAATCCCGTCGTGGTTCGAACGAGGTCGAACTTATATTTTCGTCGATGGCCTTGTCCATTGGGATGTTGCTTCGACCTGTCGTCGAAGTAGAATCCCGTCGTAGTTTGAACGAGGTCGAACTTATAATTTCATAAATGGCCTTGGCTATTGGGACGTTGCTTCGAACTGTCGTCAAAGTAGAATCCCGTCGTAGTTTGAACGAGGTCGAACTTATATTTTCGTCGATGACCTTGGCTTTTGGGAAATTGCTTCTAACTGTCGTCGAAGTTGAATCCCATCGTAGTTCGAACGAGGTCGAACTTGTATTTTTGGAGATTTGATCATAATCCCGTAGGAAGACGTCACATGTCGACTAGTAGAGATCTGGTTCTGCACGTACAATGGAGATTTGATTTCGTACGTACAATGGAGATTTGATTCCGTACATATAATGGAGATTTGATTTCATACATACAATGGAGATTTGATTCTGTTCATACAATGGAGATTTGAGATTTGATTATTTATATGTAGTCCCTTCATTGCTTTGATCCGGACATCATATCGACGAGTTGAGGTAAGGAACAACATGTCGACCCTTGACGCGTCCCCTGTTGCCTCGTTAAAAACCTCCCCGGGAAAACCCGATTGGGATAAAACCCGGGTGAGGGAAAAAGAGTACAACTTAGGTGACGCCTTATTTAAAAGTGGAAGTACTTGAGATGGGAGACATTCCAGTTGTTTTGGAGTAGTTTTCCCTCCATTGTTTCTATCTAGAATGCTCCATTGTTTGTTGCTGCTACGATTTTGTATGGCCCGTCCCATTTTGTTCCCAATTTTCCCTCATTAGGGTCCTTTGAAGCTTGTGTTTTAGCCTTGAGGATGTAATCTCCAACTTTGGTGGCAGGGTGGTATGGCGTGGAGAGTATCCGTTTGATGTGTCATTTTTCAAAAAACTCAGTCGTTCTTTTCCCGACGAACTAAGGTCCGTTGTCACAACTGATCTCTTTGGGGATGCCAAAATGGCATATAATGTTTTTTCCATATGAAGGCGATGACCTCCTGCTCGCGTATCTGAGTGTATGCACCTGCTTCCACCCATTTAGAGAAGTAGTCAGTTAAAACTAAAAGGAAGCGTACCTTACCTCGTCCTGCGGGGAGGGGGCCGACTATGTCCATTCCCCATTTTATAAATGTCCATGGCAAACTAACGGAGTGAAGGAGTTCCCCTGCTTGGTGTATCATAGGGGCGTACTTTTGACAATGTCCACATCTCCTGATATAGTCGGCGGCTTTTTTTTCATGGTGGGCCAGTAATATTCGGTGCGAATGAGGCATCTGACGAGGGCGCGGTTTCCCGTGTGGGCACCGCAGTGCCCCTCGTTTACCTCTCCTAGTACTTGCCTCATTTGATGTGGCCCAAGGCATTTAGCTAGGGGACCGACGAACGTTCTTTTGTAGAGCTAGCCATTTACTAGGTTGTACTGGGCTGCCTGTACCCGGAGTTTTTTAGCTTCTTTTTTATCTTGCGGGAGCATTCCATCCTACAAATAGGCTATGAAGTGGTTACGCCAGTCCCAAGTTAGGTTTATAGAATGTACCTCGACGTGGTCTATTATGGAATGAAGTAGGGTGGCCACGTTTTCTTTGTTGATATTTGGTGGCCACAACTAGTTTAGCGAGGCCATCTGCTTCGATATTTTACGCCCTAAGTATTTGGTCGAGGTGGCATTCATCGAATTCTGGCAGTAGTTTGTAGATTTCTGACTGGTATCTTTGTAGCCTCTACTATTTGATTTCCGGTGACCTGATTCACCACGAGTTGGGAGTCACAGTGAAGGATGAGTCATCGAGTGCCATATTTGGGGGCTAGCTTCAAACCTGCAATTACAGCTTCATACTCGTCCTCATTGTTAGTCATCTCGGGGCATCGTATGGACTAGTGAATTATTTCGCCTGTAAGGACCTCGAGGACGAGTCCTAATCCCGATCCCGAGGCATTAGAGGCACCATCGGTGTAGAGGATCCAGAGGTCGGTGTGTGTAGAAGTGCGGAGTGCTTCTTGTTCTACCTTGGGCAGTATTTCCGTGCTGAAATCAGTTATGAAGTCTGCGAGCACCTGCGACTTGATGGCAGTTCGCGGTTGGTACATTATGTCGTGCTCGCTTAGTTCTATGGCCCATTTGGCTAATCTACCCGACAGTTCGGGTTTGTGTAGGATACCCCTTATAGGGAAGGTTGTCACCACTTTTATGGAGTGACATTGGAAGTACGGTCTAAGCTTCCATGAAACTACAACTAGTGCTAGAGCTAGTTTTTCGAGGTGAGGGTACCTCGTCTCTACATCGATTAAAGTTTTGCTGATATAGTAAATCGGGGATTGCGTACCTTTATTTTCAGGGACCAAGACCGCGCTTACCGCGACATCAGAAACCGATAGGTACACCAGTAGGCATTCACCTGGTTCCACTTTGACGAGTAGTGGTGGAAAAGGATATATATGCTTTCAGCTTTCTCAGGACGTTGATACATTCGTCATTCCATTGCAACTCGTGATCTTTCCTTAGTACGTTGATGGATTTATGGTATCTATCTGAGGATCGTGAAATGAACCTTGATAGGGCGGCTATTCGACCTGTCAATTTCTGCACCTGCTTTTTGCTGGTCAGTATTTATGGTATTGCGTCGATGACTTTGATTTGGTCCGGGTTGACCTCGATTCCCCTTTGTGACACTAGGAAACTGAGGAACTTTCCAGAAGTCACGCCGAAGGCGTACTTTTTGTGATTCAGTTTTATTCCGTACTACCTTAGTATTTCGAAGGCTTCCTTCAAATGACCAATGTGATCTTCTTTCTTTGCCGACATCACTAACATGTCATAGATGTAAACCTCCATTGTCTTACCAAGTTGTTTTTTGAACATTTTGGTGACTAACCTTTGATACATGGCCCCTGCGTTCTTTAGTCCGAACGGCATCACCTTATAGCAGTATGTACCTCGGTGAGTAATGAAAGTGGTCTTTTCTTGATCTTCTTCAACCATTAGAATTTTTTTATAGCCAGAGTATGCGTCTAAGAAGCTCAGAAGCTCGTGCCCCGCTGTTGCATCGATAAGTTGGTCGATGTGGGGTAACGGGAAAGAGTCCTTAAGGCATGCTTTGTTCAAGTCGGTGAAGTCGACACACATTCGCCACTTCCCATTCTTCTTTTTAACCATGACCACATTGGCAACCCATTGGGGGTATTTCGATTCTCTGATGGAACCGTTGGCGAGTAATTTATCAACTTCTTCGCTAACTATCTCATTGATCGCGGTGTTGAACTTCCTCCTCATTTGTCGTACCGGCGAATAAAGTGGATCGACATTCAACTTGTGTGTGGCGATATCCCTTGGAATTCCTGGCATATCTGAGTGGGAAAAATCAAACAAATCGGCGTTGTTAGTTAAAAACTCACGATACTTACCTGGCTCCGAGAGGTTGTGTCCAACATAGGCCTTTTTGGTGCAGTCGTTGTTATCTAACTGGATAGGATCAAGGTCCTCCACGGTTGCTCTACAAGCTTCTACAATGTCAGGGTCTTTGATGGCCTCTACTTGTATGTCGGGTTTGGTAACCGACATGTCTGACTGCTATGCTTCCGCGCTTGCCCCTTTTAGCTGCTTGGTGTGTGTGCAATCTTGGGCGATCCGGTACCATTCTTGGGCTGTGCGTGGCTCGCCTCGGATGCTGAATATCCCCATGGGGTGGGAAATTTGATCACCTGATAGAAGCTTGAGGGGACGACTCGCATAGAGTGTATCCATGGCCGCCCTATGATGGCATTGTAGGCCGTTTCCTGGTTCATGACATGGAATATTGTTTCCAGGGTGACCCCTCCTGCTAAGATAAGTAGCATTATTTCTCCGGATGTCCGCTCTACGCTGGTATCTAACTGATCGAAGATGATACTATTTTCGAGGTTATCATACCGTTCGTGGGCTACTGTCCGTTTGAGTTTGTGTGTGGTGGTGAACTTCACATGGTTGATTTACATGTCATCGCCGCTGCAAATGATCATTTGTATGGTACGCGCTGGTGATGGTGGCTTTGGAGGTCCTTGAGATGGGTCGCGTCCTCGAGCGAAATTGGCTCTTCCCTTATCGCTTAGCAGTTCCTTTAGGTACCCCTGGTTCAACATCCTGACTACTTCTTGCCACAGACCTATGCAATTTTCGGTCTTGTGTCCTTTTTCTTGGTGGAATTCACAGAGGACGTTCGACCTCCTAGTGCTTGGGTCCAATTTCATTTTTTACGGCCTCTGTACCTTTGTGGCCAGCTTTTCCAATGCATACACTATTTCGGAAGGGGAAACAAAGAAATTATGAGAAGATAGTAATGAAGGCATACCTCTTTCATTTCGGAGGGGTGCAGTGTGTCGCGGCACGGCGTCCGCGTGTCGTGAAGGGGGCGGGTTGGATGTACGGATGTAGGGCTGATGCCTTTCTCGATTGAAACGTGGTGGTTGATCTCTTTGCCCATCGTTACGTCGATCTCTCCTTGTCTCGGTCTGGACCTATGTTAACAGCTGAAGCGGCCCGTTCAGATCATCCTCGTCTGCCCTTACCTCGGCGCAATAGGCGTTGTGGATTTCTTCCCATGTGGTAGGTGGGTACTTCATGAGTCTACTGAGCAATTTCTTGGTGGCCTTTGATCCGTTCCTGTTCAACCCTTTTTGGAAAGCTGCTACTACCATCCCTTTTGACACGTTTGGTAGACTCATCCTTACTCTGTTGAATCGGGCTAGGAAATCCCAGAGTCCCTCGCCTATCATTTGCCTGATGGCGAAGATATCATTGACCCTAGCCTCGGCCTTCTTCGCTTCTGCATGGGCGGTGGCGAATTTATCCTCCATCTCTTCGAACGTCGATATCGACCGTGCTGGTAGCTGGGAGTACCATGTCAATGCCCCCTGTCAAAGTCTCACCGAACTTTTTTAACAGCACATATAGTACTTGTTCTTTCGACAGGTCATTGCCTTTTACTACAGTAACATAATGGATTAGGTGATTTTCCGGGTCCGTGGTCCCGTTATATATTTTCAAGTATGGCGGCATCTTAAAGTTCTTTGGAATAGGATGAGGGGCAGCCCCTTCGCTGTATGGTTGTTCGACGAATCGGCCCACGTCGCGTTTTGGTAATAGCTTCGAAGCGCCCGGTATTTTATCAACCCTCTCCTGATGTTCCTTCATTTGGTTGCAGAGTGTTTTGTTCTCATTTTCCATCTCTGCCATTTTCTTTAAGATGGACATGAGTGCATCGTCACCTGCATTAGTAATAGTGCGGGTGTTACCTGTTCATGTATCGCTTGGCTCATCGGCGGTAGTTGTGATTTCTGTAGGTGGCACGTCTTCGACATCTTTTTGAGTGGTTTTCTCGAGCATGTTGCTCAATGCACTCGTTAGCCATTCTTCTAGTAGTCTTTTGACTGCTGGTGGGGCTTCCCCCGCCATGGATGTTGAGGTTCCCCTTTCGCGTAAGATCGTTAGATCTCCGTGTGGAAGAGGTGATATCTCTCCTTCTGGTGTAGATCTTGGTGTTGCATTCTCATTGTCTTCTCTGCCGGCTTCGTTGAGGGAATTCATGAGATTATTCGAGACCTCTGCTACTGCCTTTAGCCTCGCTTCCTTTCCTGCCATTGTTGGTTTATACGAAGTTTGAAGAAAAGTAACTATCGCTTTCAGGGATCTAGATGAGAACTATGGTTTCAGCTATATAAATCTCCACAGACGGCACCAAATTGTTTGACTCAAAAAGATGTTAAAACTTTTTAGTCAAATCAATCAAAGAAGAAGGGGTAAATCGTAGCTGAAGATAATAATCTCTAGAATAATAACAAGTAAAGAGAAGAGAATTGCAGAGTTTCTTTTCTTTCAAGATGATAAATTTCCCAGAATCTTCCCCCCCTTTACAAGGTCCTTCTTTCCCCCTTATATACTAAAGAGAAAACATTCAGAATCATAAGAGATAAAAATACAAGGAATATTTGACAGAATATTCTCAATGTCTCCTAATGGGCTTACATTTCTACAAGGGTCGTACAATTTCTACCTTTGCGTTAAGGTCGTCTTCCTCGGGACGCCGACTAGAAGATACTCGGTCATTGGTCGTACTCATCATAGGTCTAGGTCGGTCAAATTTGGACCCATACATTTAACATTTAAATTAAAAGTAATTGCATAGTATATTTATAGATTGGTCCAATTTTGGAAGGTTGCAATTGTAAAGCTTTTGCTGCTCCTAGTTGATCTAGAATTTTCATCAAGCAATGTCAAAATATAAATAATTAGATACATCAAAAAGTCAAGGGGTGTATAAAAAAATCTATCGAGCGATATAGTATAATTTTCCGGTGAAGGGGTGTCGCTTGACGCCCCTTGGTTCAACGTGGCTCCGTCATTGCTCCTAGTGGTTTTGCAAATTCTTTGTTGTTCCATCAGAAAATGGTTCAAAATGCCCCTAAACTTGTGTATGGCGATATCCCTTGGAATTCCTGGCATATCTGAGTGGGAAAAAGCAAACAAATCGGCGTTGTTAGTTAAAAACTCATGATACTCACCTGCCTCTGAGGGTTGTGTCCAACATAGGCCTTTTTGGTGCTGTCGGTGTTATCTAACTGGATGGGATCAAGGTCCTCCACGGTTGCTCTACAAGCTTCTACAATGTTAGGGTCTTTGATGGCCTATACTTGTATGTCGGGTTTGGTGCCCGACATGGTTGACAGCTACGCTTCCGTGCTTGCTCCTTTTAGCTGCTTGGTGTGTGTGCAATCTTGGGCGATCCGGTAGCATTCTTGGGCGGTGCGTAGCTCGCCTCGGATGTTGAATATCTTCCATGGGGTGGGAAATTTGATCACTTGATAGAAGCTTGAGGGGACAACTCATCCATGGCCTCCCTATGATGGCGTTGTAGGTCGTTTCCTGGTTCATGACGTGGAATGTTGTTTCCAGGGTGGCCCCTCCTGCTAGGACAGATAGCACTATTTCTCCAGATGTCCGATCTACGTCGGTATCTAACTTATCGAAGATGATACTATCTTCGAGGTCATCATACTGTTCGTGGGCGACTATCCGTTTGAGTTTGTGCGTGGGGTGAACTTCACATGGTTGATTTCCATGTCATCGCAGCCACCAATGATCATTTGTATGGTACGCACTGGTGATGGTGGCTTTGGAGGTCCTTGAGATGAGTCGCGTCCTCGAGCGAAATTGGCTCTTCTTTTATCGCTTAGCAGTTCGTTTAGGTACCTATTTCAACATCCTGACTACTTCTTGCCACAGACCTATGCAATTTTCGGTCTTGTGTCCTTTTTCTTGGTGGAATTCACAGAGGTCGTTCGATCTCCTGGTGCTTGGGTCCGATTTTATTTTTTGTGGCCACTATACCTTCGTGCCCAGCTTTTCCAGTGCGTACACTATCTCTGAAGGGGAAACACATAAATTATGAGCAGATAGTAATGGAGGCATACCTCTTTCATTTCGGAGGGGTGCAATGTGTCGCGGCATGGCGTCCACGTGTCGTGGAGGGGGCGGGTTGGATGTACGGATATAAGGATGATGCCTTTCTCAATTGAATCGTGGTGGTTGATCTCTTCACCCATCGTTACGTTGATCTCTCCTTGTCTCGGTCTGGACCGATGTTAACCGCTGAAACGGCCCGTTCAGATCATCCTTGTCTGCCCTTACCTTGGCGCAATGGGCATTGTGGATTTCTTCCTATGTGGTAGGTGGGTACTTCATGAGTATACTGAGCAATTTCTTGGTCGCCTTTGATCCATTCCTGTTCAACCCATTTTGAAAAGCTGCTACTGCCATCCCTTCTGACACGTTTGGTAGATTTATCCTTACTCTGTTGAATCGGGCCAGGAAATCCCGGAGCCCTTCGCCTATCGTTTGCCTAACAGCAAAGATATCATTGACCTTAGCCTTGGCCTTCTTCACTCCTGCATGGGCGGTGGCGAATTTATCCGCCATCTCTTCGAACGTCGATATCGACCGTGCTGGTAGCTGGGAGTACCATGTATCCCCCTGTCAAAGTCTCACCGAACTTTTTTAACAGCACAGATGGTACTTGTTCTTTCGACAGGTCATTGCCTTTTACTGCAGTAACATAATGGATTAGGTGATCCTCCGGGTCCGTGGTCCCGTCATATATTTTCAAGTATGGCGGCATCTTGAAGGTCTTTGGGATAGGATGAGGGGCATCCCCTTCGCTGTATGGCTGTTCGACGAATCGACCCACGTCGCGTTTTGGTAATAGCTTCGGAGCGCCCAGTATTTTATCAACCCTCTCATGATGTTCCTTCATTTTGTTGCGGAGTATTTTGTTCTCATTTTCCATCTCTTCCATTTTCTTTAAGATGGCCATGAGTGCATCGCCACCTGCATTAGTAATAGTGCGGGTGTTACATGTTTGTGTATTGGCTCATCGGCGGTAGTTGTGATTTTTGTAGGTGGCACGTCTTCGTCATCTCTTTGAGTGAGTTTCTCGAGCATGTTGCTCAATGCACTTGTTAGCCATTCTTCTAGTAGTCTTTTGACTGCTAGTGGGTCTTCCCCCACCATGGATATTGAGGTTCCCCTATTGCATAAGATCGTTAGATCTCCGTGTGGAAGAGGTGAGATCTCTCCTTCCGGTGTAGCGCTTGTAAAATCTTTTTTTTTTTCCAGTTTTTACAAAAAATATTTTATTTCATTTTTTCCAGTTTTTATAGCATTTTTTTTGTATAAACTGGAAAAAAATTGTAAAAATAGAAAAAAAATGTTTTTAATAAAATATTTTCGTTTTTTAAAAACTGAAAAAATATTTTCAACAAAATATTTTCGTTTTTGAAAAATATTTTTTTCCATTTTTTCTGTTTTTTAAAGCATTTCATTTTATTTTCGTTTTTCAATTTTTTTAAAGAAAAAATATTTTCGTTTTTTAAAATGAAAAAAATATATTTTTCAAAAACGAAAATATTTTGTTGAAAATATTTTTCAGTTTTTAAAAAACGAAAATATTGTATTTAAAACATTTTTTTCTATTTTTACAATTTTTTTTCAGTTTACACAAAAAATGCTTTAAAAAAACTGGAAAAAATGAAAAAAGATATTTTTTTTTGTAAAAACTGGAAGAAAAAAGAAGAAGAAAACTTTACTAAATTAGTGGACTACTGGTGCATTAGTTTGAAAAACGAAAATATTTTGTAAAATATTTTTTAAAAATTTTACAAAAAGAATAATAATTATTTTTAATTCAGCATTAACCTAACGGTCAAATGACAAAAGTGAACCAAAAAGGTGAATGAAGAGATATTTTAAAACTTTTTTCCAATAGTTTAGGGGCATTTTGAATCCTTTTCCGTTGTTCCATTGGGGTTTGGAATACAGGGAATTTTACTCTTTAGTGTGAATTGGAATTTGGGGGTGCGTAGACTTTTGTTACTCTTCGTGAAACTTTAGGCCTAATAGGTTTCATGTTATGCAATTGGAGATACGTCCAATTTAGACCTTATAAACTAGTAAATCATCGGTCGTGCAGCGGATGAGGCTGCTCTTCCCTTAAATAGATGTTTCGGATTCGAGTCATGGATATGGAAAAAATCTTGGTAGAAAGCACTTTCCCTCGAATGGGGCGTTACGCGGCGCGAATCCTTTCTCGTAGTTATATACCGTGATTCGCATAAATTAATTTTCTAACATGTTCCTCTTTTTTCCAAATTTAATTCAAGTTTTACATAAGTCAAGATGAACCAACTTGAGTGCAACTTGAATATTTAATAAGGTTCAAATTAATCGTGGTTGAGTTTAAAACATATAAATCCATTGAGCTTGCTTAAAACGGGCAAATTAACTAGTAACCCTCAGTTTTGATCTTATAATCAATCTCGCAGCACATTTTCATCAAAAATACAAAATTTTCTCAGAGTTTTGAGTTCAACTTATGTGATAAATAAATGGGAATACTAAACTTGTGTGGCTATATAAATAATTGGAAATTTGGCATGACATGAAAACTAGGTCCAACAATTGGTTTTAAAAGCCTAAGTTTAGCATTTGGCATACGCCATCTCTCTTCTAATGTTCAACAACCATCCTAAAAATAAGCTCCATTTCCTTCGACAGCATCCTAAAAATCTCTCTAATTTTTTCTAAATTATTTTTCTAGTTTTTTTAATCTATATATCCAAATATATATAACACAATAATAATTATATTATTTTTATATCATGGTGTATAACATAATAATAATGAATATATCTAATTTTTATTTTCCTATAACATATTTCAGATTGAAAACTCAAGTTTCAAGATGACTCCGAATCCTTGTGTATGTTGTTACCCAGTGTCAATTTCCCAATAATTTAGGTACTATTTTATTTGATTCTTGAGTCTGGTCCCAACTAAAAGAGAGATACTTTGGGCTCCATTAACAGGCTCCAATCCTGTTCCAATTTAAACATTGGGCTACTTTTGCTTCAGCCCGCCAAATGATGTCTTTCAAAAAAAAAAATTAACATTTGAAAACTGTGCTACATGATAAACAATGGTGTAAATTTAAGTTCTATATACTTGACGGTGCAAAATTAGCTAGTATAATATCATTTTTGCTAATGTTTATCACAAAGATTTTCCTTGTATAATTTTATAAATGTTCTGATTATGAAAATATTTTTTACGTCATGAGCGCGTAGAAGTTAAGCTCTAAACAAAAGGGTAGCAGACATAATAAGGCAATAACACTGAAACATATGTAATAAATAAGATCAATTCAAAACCAAATACGATAAATAAAGCAATACAACAGCTTTTGTACATAATCAACATTGAACATCATTGCCAATCATAGCAAACTAACCAATTACAGAAACAAGGCATAGCCATCATAGCTCATAATTAAGCCAAGTTTCCACTCTTGAATGGAATGGCTCTTATGATAACCTGGTGGTACAAGGCAGCAAGTGCAGCTCCAACGAATGGTCCCACCCAGAAAATCCACTGCATTTATTCAAAACCAGGAAAAAAGAGAAAATTCTAGTTACTCATAATGGTTGCTAACATTGTATGTATGTTTACCTAGCGTGTTGTCCAAGTGAGAACTTTGAATATTTTATCCATACCGGCTACCTCCCACTAACAAAGAGGTACAAGATGATTTTGCTCACCTCATTTTTTTTTGTTTCATTAAGATATTCACTATTACTACAATAAGTGGTGCGGATTTAGTAATAACTACTTCCTCTGTTTCAATTCAAATGAAACACTTAATTTATTAGTCCGTTTCAAAATGAATGACACATTTCTATATTAGGAAACAATTTAACTTTAAACTTTTTATTTTACTAAACTTTACCATTAACGAGAAACTTTTATAGCCACAAAAATGTCATGACCCCACAAAACTTTTGCCCCTAAGCTTTTAAGGCCATATATCATCTAAACTGAAAGGAGTATAGAACAACTAAACCAGTTATTGGGGTTGGTTGCATGAATCCTCAAGTTTGGGTCCATTTTTTAATAAATTATTAATTTAATATACAATTGAATTTAAGCACTGATTGTCCTCATACTAAATCCATTCATGCATAAAAGATAACTTACATGGTCATCCCATGCTTGATCTCTGTTGTAGATAATGGCAGCACCTAGGCTTCTAGCAGGATTAATGCCTGTGCCTGTGATTGGGATAGTGGCTAAGTGAACTAAGAACACTGCAAATCCAATTGGGAGAGGTGCCAAAATCTGTTAAAAAAAAACCATGAGTTAGAATACACACACACATTAAATAGCTCAGCAGCAAAATCTAAAGTACGAATGACAAATCAAGTAAGTACTCACAGGGACATGGGAGTCTCTAGCATTTCTCTTGGCATCAGTAGCAGAGAAGACTGTATAGACAAGAACAAAAGTGCCAACAATCTCAGCACCAAGGCCATCTCCTTTGGTATAACCATGATTCACAACATTGGCACCTCCACCCTTAACCTGATACAAAGATGGCTGGAACCCTTTGACAACACCAGCACCACAGATTGCACCAAGGCATTGCATCACAATGTAGAACACTGCCCTTGTTAGGGACAATTTTCTTGCCAGAAACAAACCAAATGTCACAGCAGGGTTAATGTGTCCACCTGACCAAATCCAAGAATTTCTCAATGTCAGAGCACAAAGAACAAAATATAAATAATTTAAGTTATATACTGTAAAGATTTCTGACACTATTCACTATAGTTTAACATGTGAAGCATGTTAGTTACTATTTCACCACATTAAAATTTATTGTAGAGATTTACTACCTTATAAGTAACCCGATTTTGTAAATATTTTTACACTTCATAGAACTGAAACATACTCTAAAAACCAATTCTGCAGAGATCTGGCCATCTTTGACTAAGGTAAAAAGGGCAACCCGGTGCACAAAGCATCTTTCATTCACGCAGGGTTAAGAGAAAGGCCGCACCACAAAGATGTGATGTAGACAGCCTACTCGCAATCATTAGTGGCTTCTTCCACGGCTTGAACACCGAGGAAATGCTAAGGTACTATTTGGAAATTATTCCAGCTCGAGCAGCAGGAAATGCTATTAGTATAGCTAAAAAATCCCATGACAACATTGCATATAAAAGATAGACCACTAAAAAAGCTATTCTGCTCCAAAATGTCCAAAAGGAAACTGTTACATTTTTGATGTATTTTGAAACTCCAGAGACAACAACAACGACGCAGTAAATTCCCACAAAGTGGGATTTGGGGAGGGCAGTGTGTTTACCCCTGCCCGATGGGGCTGAAACTCCAGAGAACAACTTTAAAATAAGAAACTCAGTAACTGTCACAGACTGCAAATTGATAGGTTTTCCTACTTCATTTATCAAGAAAATACATTAAAGTTCACATCTTTTGAAGCAAAATGTCACTAATGAACATGAGAAAAAGTGTAGCTTTGAAGCAAAAACCACAACTTTAGGTGACTACTACATAAATTATGTAGGTAAAGAGAAAGAAGTTTATACCTGAGATACCAGCAGTACAGTACACAAGGGCAAAAATCATACCACCAAAAGCCCAAGCAATACCTTGAACACCAACAGTACTACATTTGCTGTTAGCCCTAGAGTAACCCATGACAGTCAAGACAGTGATGTAAAGGAACAAGAAAGTAGCCATAAATTCAGCAATCCCAGCTCTCCAAAAGGACCAAGAATGGAGCTCACCAGGCTCAAACAATGGTGCTGGTGGTGGTTCCTTATAGTCTTTGCTCTGTGCTGAGGTCCCTAATGGCTGCCTTTCTGAATACTTGTTTGCTCCTACCTTCACATCCTCTTCTTTCCCCTCCATTCTTAGCTTCTAGATTTCTTCAACAGAATGCAACAGAATGCAGCTTTTGCTTTTTCTTTGTGATTTGATTTGATGATAGTGGAGATAGTGATTCTTTTATAGAGGGAAAATTGCTGATCAATATTGCAATTTGCATTAGAGTCTCCATGTTTGTTTAATTTGCATTTCTGCCCTTGTGGTTTCCATTATTGTAATCTGGTAGGAGTATATGATAAATGACAAATTGACAATTTTGGAAATGTAAGAGAGTTAATTAAGATTATGCATTTAGAATCATTCCATGCATGTTAGTTTAGTTTTGAAAAGTGCAACATTTCGAAAATTACTCTATTTCGATTTCTTTGTCTTATATTGGCTAAACAATGTTATATTTGTGAATAATTGATAGTAGCAATTAATCAGTTAAGCATCCGAAATGACAAATTATTTTTTACCAATAAAAACATGTAAGTATCTTGTGGGATTACATTGACCGTTGTTGTTATTGTTGAAAACATGTAAGTATCATTTTCACGCACAAACTTCTCTATGCACAATACAAATTTACGTTAGAGCAAACTCTCATTATTAAATATGACTACATGTTTCGCTTAATAAGAATTTTTAATGCAAGTAAGTTAAATGGTGTCGATCTTTTTTCTTATATATATTTCTTTGGCTAAAGAGGGTTCCATCCTTGAATTAATTGATGAAATTATATAGTATGTGAATATAATAATATGCATATGGAAAAAATTAACTCTAATTAGGACATAAGTAGAAAAGAAAAATAATAGCTTAAAGAATCAAGTTTTTTCCAATATACTTTCAAGCAATATGATAAATGTTAAGGCGTATGAGAAAATTCAGGACTTGGAACACCCAATAAGCAAATAGAAAGCAAATGCTTAGCTGGTAAAACAAGGAATAAAAGGGTGGAGTAAACTGTAAAAAAGAAAAGGACAATAAGAGAGAAAAAAGAATTAAGTTTGTTTTAGGTAAGTTTTTCCTTTCATAATCAAGTATATCTGTCTCTTTGTTTTTGTTTTTGTTTTTTTTTCTTTTCTTTTTTGCTTTTTTTGTGTGATAAAGAGCCCCATATAGGCAAGATGCTTCTGGAAAGTGGAAACAATGGAAAAAGGAAAGGGGTCAGGACAGGAGGAAGATGTGCTGTCATACTCATTTTGCAGACACCTTTCTCTGCTTTTTATAAAGCTTTAATCCGTTAAATGGCCATTTTACAAATTTGTATATGATGGCCAGTCTTGTTTCACCTTAATTTAAATCTCCGTTTTAAAAGGTAGAATTGGGACTCGCCCGGGCTCGTCCGGGGCAGAACACTCGTAAAACGCCCCTGGGCTTATGTGTGGGGCTTAGTTCCGTGAGACTTACGTCTTGGCCATCGGGAAGCCCCGAACACGCCCAACACCCAGCGTACTGGACTCGCCTAATAAAACTTTATGCAATTGTATGTAACTAACCTTTTAAATCCTCAAATTTTCTTAATAAATCGTTGATTATTCAAAATTACCTTTTTCTTAATCATTAAGTTGAAAATATTTTATGTCATAATTAAAATAAAAATTATTGCACGTTATGCGCTAAGATTGTTATGATAGTTAGTTTTAAATAAATATTTCGTTTAAAAAGTATTTATTTATTAACTTTTTTTATGTCTTTACTATATAATAGTCCATAATTTTTTTATAATTATTTTTCTAAATATTATTTTTTCATGTTTACGAGGTACAATACTTATTAGTTTAATAGCTCAGTCTTAGCTAGTAACTATTTACAAATAATTGGTTATCATGGTATTGTATGGTGAATTATATGTCACTTTATTAAATTGTTGAAACTTAAAAATAAATGATGCTAGAGAATAATATTTAAATTGTGAATTATATTTTTATATAAATTCTCTTTCAAATAGAAAGCATATTAAATAAAAGGAGTATTTTAAGAAAAATATCAAATTATAATATTGAAATTATTTCAAGATTCATTACTCCTTAATAGATACATATAATATTTCGTATCGAATACATTTTTTTTATATTTGAGTTGTTACGACGTTGAAGCTAATTTGCATATTATGATATATGTCATAATTATTATATTATTCATAGTTGAATTATAATTTATAAATATTTTAAATAGATTATTTGTTTTAATTTTGTGATGTTAATGTAATTTTTATAATTATTTTTTATTTTATACTATCTTAAATTTTTTGACATTATTAAAATTTAAAGATATATGGGACTTACGTCCCATGTCTCATGGCTTATGCCTCGCCTCGTCAGAGGTAAAACGCCTCGCCTCACGCCCCGCCTTTTAAAATATTGATTTAAATAACATAGAGTGGTCTTAGAGATGCAGTCAGAAGCTGATTCACAATTTTAAAATCATTTGGTGACTTGGTGTAGTGTTACTTTTTTCTAGCAATGAGCGTGAGCTTGGTGTAACTATATTTGTTTTCCTTCAAAATTTGTCTGTTTACAAATATATAATTCAAGTTAAAAGGCTGTCTAAACTTGCATCTATATCTAGTTGCAGCTTAATGTTTGCAATGTAATCTAACATCAAAAAAGTGTAATGTTTACTCCTAAAAGAAGCTCTTTACTCTCTTACCTACTCTAGAGGGTCATTTTGTTCGGAACTAAGATATCTGAGATTATAATTCAATGTCCTATATGGAATAAATAGCACCAAATTTTGATATAAAATTTGTATTGCTTTTAACTAGTATTAAAAAGTAAATACAGAATAAATGTAATCCAAAATTTTATGTCAAAATTCATATCTTAATCCCGGTAACCAAAAATTAACATGTAGTGGAAAAGCAAAAGGATACTTGAAATTAATAAAGCAGAGAGAATTCGTTTTAAAATCTTTTGTAGGCGTTTGGACAAAAAAATTATAATTTATATAAAAAAATAGTATTTGGAGTTAAGTTGAAAAATAATATTTAAAATTATATTTGGACATGCATTTTACTTGAAAAAATTGGTGCAGTTTTGTGAGTGAGGAAAGAATTTTTTTTGAAAAACTCAGTTTTGAAAAAAAATTCAAAAACTTGCAAAATTTTATGAATAAAAACGCTTTTGAAGAAAAAAATAAAAAAAAATCTATGGACAAACGAGTCGTTAGATACATGAGTGTCTAAACGTTGGAGAAAGTTATTCCAAAGTATTTCACGAAATTGAACCCAACGGTCGCACATCCGTTCCTGCTGTTGCCTTTGAGCTTTTGGGGCCTTTGGCAACATTTTTTTTTTTTTTGGAAATCATAAATTTATTACCACTTTTGAAGAGAGTACATTTGAGAAAGAGGGTGTATCCATTCCTTCATTACAAGGATGGAGAAACATGTCTGAAGTTTGCGACTAATTCAGTAAACACTACTTCTCTAAATCAAAACAACAAAGACATGCATTAAAGAAGATACTTCAAGGAGGCTCATATATTAGCTCGTTTGGTTTATTCCTCTTGACTCGAAAGGTAGGCATCAACCATCTGTCAGCATTGAGAAGACCTCTAACTTGCCGTGGTAGGGAGTCAAAGTTAGTGTATATACACGCCTCTTCATTTATGTGGCATAGGCAGCCATTTTATCCGCAACTTTGTTTGCTTCTCTAAAGCAATGACGGGTGACAATATGATAGCTATCCACCAGTATTTTGAGTTCATTAATCTTTTCTGCAATTCTCCACGGTGTATCCCAAATTCCGGCGATGCAATTATGAATGAGGAGGGAGTCTGTCTCGCCAATGATAAGGGGCGTTCCCTTCTGTATGCACCAATTGATGCCAAACAACATGAAATATGCTTCTGCCCAGTTTCTAGTACCCTGTCTCGGTGGAATTGCATAGACCATAATGAATTTTCCATTGTTGTCTCTAACCACTCCTCCCGCTCCACATTTTCCTCTAATATAAGAGTCATCACTATTGAGCTTAACAAAGAGGACTGGTGGCCTGATCCATTTAACAACAATGAAAAAGGTTTCATTGAGTGATATGTTGCCAAGGTTACACATATTTGTCCAATGTTCCCCAACTTTGATGTTCTTGAAGTTAGATTTAACCTTCTGTATAATGTTGAAGGAAATGAGTTTGATAGATCTTGCAAATGAAGGCATCTCCATCCCATACTTTGAGCTACACCTGGATCTCCATAATTCCCACAAAATGAAGGAAGGAAGGATTTTCAGCATAAAATTAGTAGTCGAGTTCCTAGTCTTCTGGTTCCAGCAATTAAGAAGAAGAGTTCTCATGGTCACATTATTATACTTAATCCCAATGGGGCCAACAAAATATTTCCATATTTCTGGGCATATTGGCCATCATAGAAGAGATGTTCGACTGTTTCACTTCTATTGCTTAGGGTAGGGCCTATGCAACATGAGCAAATAGAAGGAAGATTGATACCAAACATGGAGATTTTATCATCAGTCGAGAGTCTATCATGCACTGCTCTCCATGTTAAGAATGGCATTTTGAAAGGAATGTCCCTATGCCAAATTCTTGAGTCAAATTGACTAACCTATCATTTATGTCTGAGTTGGTTCCAAGCTGTAGAGATAGAGAATTTACCTGAATTAGAGCATATCCAGTGAGGGGTGTCATCAGTGCCATCATCTAGAATTAAATATAATTAAGATACCTGAAGCTTTATCTGATCAGGAGGTTGAACTTGGAAATAAGACCAGTTCCACTAACCATCCTATATCTCTTTGATTATGATGTTTTGTTGAATTAAGTCATCCTCAATCATCTTGTAAAGGGGGCCAATGGGTGACCAGTTATCATACCAAAAATTGATATTCCCTTTACCAACATTCCACAAAATATTCTGATCCACTTTGTCTTTTAAGTTACACATAGATTTCCAACTGTGAGATTGACCAGTAGACCAGGGGATTGTAATAGGATGGGAGTTATGATAGTATTTTGCTCTCATAAATAAGGACCATAGAGAATTAGTGGTTCTTAATTTCCACCATTGTTTGGTAGTAAAAGCCAAGCAAATATCCTCTAGCCTTCTGAAGTTTGCTCCCCCTTCTTCATATGGGAAGCAAAGATTGTGCCAGGAAACCCAATGGTGTTTTCCCCCCTCCTCTATTCCAGACCAGAAGAATCTGTTAATATACTTTTCAATCATGGATATAGTACCTTTGTGAGGATGGACAACAACCAATGTGTGAATGATAAGAATAAGAAGGATATGTCTAATAAGAGTAGCTCTTCCTCCAAAAGATAAGAATTTCAAATGCCACCCTCTGATTCTGTTGATCACCTTGTTCACCATATCAGAATAAAAAGATAATTTCTTTATTCCTGTATGGAGGGGACACCCTAGATACTTCATAGAAAAGTGATTATATCTCATTCCCAAGATTTTGTATACCCTTGTAGTGGTTCTTTAGGTTGTGTCAGGGGACATAGTGAAGCAACATTTACTTTTATTTATCAACTGACCAGAGACCTTCTCATATTGAGCTAAGGTCTTCATAGTAAGTTGAAGACTATTCATACTACTGCAAAAAATAATAATGTCGTCAGCAAAAGATAGGTGGTTGATATTAGGCCCCCGTCCATTCATATAAAAACCTCTATATCTACTATTAGAATGAAGATTATTAAGCATTTGCGAGAGAAGTTCAGCAGTTAAAATAAAAAGAGAGGGAGAAAGAGGATCCCCCTGGCTGAGACCTCTTCCAGATTTAAAGAAACCTTGTCTGCTACCATTAACAAGAAGAGAGTACCAATTATTAGAGATAAATCTGTATATAAGATCAATCCATTCTTCTGCGAATCCAAGTTGTCTAAGTATAAAACACAAAAAAAGCCATGAAACTCTGTCATAAGCCTTGGCCATGTCTAGTTTGATAACCACATTGGCTCCTTTCCTTGGCTTTCCAATGTCCTTGATGATTTCTTGAGCTAGTAAGATGTTTTCAGTAATGACTCTGCCTTTAACAAAACCACTTTGATTTTAAGTGACAATTCTAGGAAGAATTCTACTTAACCTGGAATTAATCACCTTGGCAATAATTTTGCTAGAGGCATTACATAAACTAATAGGTCTAGTGTCAGAGAAACTCTGTGGTGCATCAACTTTGGGGATCATTACTATACAAGTATGCGAATTTTTTTAGGAAGAGTGGCTCCCTGGAAAAAGGATACTACTGCTCTATGAAGGTCTTTTGCAATAATGCTCCAGCATATGTGGTAGAACCTACCAGTCAAGCCATCAGGACCAGGAGAGCTATCTTGATCAATAGCAAGAACAGAGTCCTTAACTTCTGGGAGGGTAGGGACAGCGGTTAATGCACTATTATCTTCATCTGACACTATTTTTGTTAACAACATTCAGAACCCTGCTGTCCTCCTGAACTTCTTCATCAGGGAACAAGTGCTCAAAATATTTGAGGGCAGCATCAGCAACATCTTTTGTACCTTCCACCCAGTTCCCCTATATATCTTTGATCTTCTGAATCGTTGGTCGCTTTCTCTTGTTCTTAATGACACCATGAAAGAAAGTTGTGTTGGCATCTCCCTCTTCTAACCATTTGACTCTAGCCTTCTGCCTCAACAATCAACGGCTAGATCGATAACCATTTGACTCTAGCCGTTGATTGGTAACAACTTTTAAATGTCTTATTTGGTTCAATTCTCCCCCTCTTTATTTACTTTGCATGTACTCCAGTCTCTGGTACTAGAATAAATGGTTCTATAAAAAATTTCAACTGCATATATGTAGTTCAAACTGAAATTAATAAGTATGATTATTCCTATCCCGAAAAAACTGTAAATCGCCTATAATATGTGTTTATCCAAAAGATATTGAAACTTTTTTGATTAAATCAATTAATGAAGATGAAGAGGTAAATCTCAACCAAGTATAATAAAATCTAGATTTAATGATGCAAGAGATGAACAAGGTGAATAATGCTTCCTAGTGTGTCGGAACCAAATCATTAAGCGTAAATGTAATAACTTCAAATGTAGAAAAAAATATTGCAATGAATGCGATTAGCCAAGATAAAGGATGATGTATGGATCTCAGAACTGTAGTAAGCAAAGTTGTCTCTTTCTTTAGTATTCACTTTCCGACCCCCTCTACAAAATGTTCTCCCCCTATTTATAAGGGACAATCCCCTTTTAAACCCTAAAAAGGTATAACATAAAGAATATTCGAAAAGAATATTCCTACTGTCTCTTGCTATACTTACATTACCGCAGACGTTGTACGCTCGCTAACCACTGTCGGTCATTCCCACACTATGTGTTTAAATATTGCAATACTTCCTATAATCCTCACTAACTTGATTACCTTTTGTTTTTATTTTGTTTTTATTATTCCCCTTCCCAAATGTTAGTTCGTGCACTCTGGCAACATCATCCTATTCCACGAGATTCAGGGACCCTCCACCCACTCCTCCTCTTAGTCCTGTCAAAAACAAGAACAAAGGCAAAATGGAAGATTTGAACAACATCAGAAAGGAGAATTCAACTGAACGGGTAGAGGCCGCTAATGGCCATGGTACTCAGGTTCCTAAGGAGAATGTATCCCAACTTGAACAAAAGCTATTTAAATTCCAAGAAGAGCTCGATCAGGTTTGGAATCTGGCAAGCCTGTCATTTTCCCTCAGCACCCCAGATATCACCTTTCCCAATACTCAAAACCCTACACCATCTCAAAACATCCCAAAGCAACAGAATCATCCCGCTCCTCACACTATTCTACCAAAGACCCAATGCAACACCTGCCATACCCCAAATAACAATCTGCTACTCATCCCAGAACTCCAAAACTCCACAAATGACCACTTTCACACCCAACATAACACCCCCATCTACGTGGAGACCGTGCCACACTCCACCCAACTTATCTTAAGCATACCCGAGTCTGATGATAAAGATTTGCTCATCAGGAACCTGGCGGAGGAACTTAAGAAATTTACTAGCCGGATTCAAGGCGTGGAAGGAAGCAAGGGAATTGAGGGGCTGAACTATGAAGATCTTTGCATACAACCCGATGTCGAACTTCTCGAGGGATACAAACCTCCGAAGTTCGAAATGTTTGATGGTACAGGCGATCCAAGGGTCCATTTAAGGACGTATTGTGACAAGCTGGTTGGAGTAGGGAAAGACGAGAGAATCCGCGTGAAGCTGTTCATGAGGAGTTTGAAAGGAGATGCGTTGTCCTGGTACATTAGCCAAGATCCAAAGAAGTGGTCAAGCTGGGTAGGCATGGCATCTGACTTTATGGACAAGTTCAGGTTTAACATAGAGAATGCGTTGGATGTGTTCTATATTCAGAATCTAAAGAAGAAGCCTACAGAAACATTTCGCGAGTATGCTACTTGCTGGAGGTCCAAAGCTGCTAAGGTCAGGCCTGCCCTAGAGGAGGAACAGATGAACAAATTCTTTGTCCGGGCCCAAGACCCGCAATACTATGAACGACTAATGATGATTGAAAGCCACAAATTTTCCGACATTATCAAATTGGGTGAAAGAATCGAAGAAGGTATCAAAAGCGGTATGGTTACAAACTTCGAGGCCTTGCAAGCTACAAATAAGGCTTTACAGTCCGGTGGTGTGTCCAAGAAAAGGGATGTAGGAGCCATGATGGTTGCATAAAGGACCATATTTCCTATCAAATACCAAACTTACCCACCTCCACTCACATATCAGCCTACTCCGAACTACCAAACACCCTCACCCTCTTATCAAGCTCCACCACCCACTTATTAATCACCTCCACCTCCTACATATCAGCCTATTTCGCCCAGATATTCCCAACCCGCTCATGTCTACCAAACTTATAATACTCAACCATCCCACTATCAATCACCTCCTGCACGCCAAAACTTCCCTAGACCTCGACCAAATTTTGATCGCAAACCTCCAAAATAATATACAGCCATTGCTGAACCTATTGGCCAGTTGTTTGAGAGGCTAAAGCTGCTGGATATGTCAACCCTATCCCTGTTGCAACCCCTGAGAACCCTTCTCAGTGGCTTAACCCAAACAAATCCTATACATACCACTTCGGCATGAAAGGGCACACCATCGATGAATGTCGTTCTTTAAAAGACAAGATCCAGACTTTAATTGATAACAAGATTATTGTGGCAAAGGAACCCACTCCAAATGTCCGCAACAACCCTCTACCAAACCATAAGGGTAGAGGTATCCACATGATTGAAATAAGGGATGATTGGGATCCCGAGGGATCAATCGGGTTGATCGCAGAAGGTGATGACCCAAAGCAGCCAATAGTTACTCTTAATCCAATCATAGTCCAGATTCAACCATCTGGGGACGCTGGAATAAATATGTTTGTGCCACTTGAATTTGAAGCGACATCGTCTGCAAAGACACCAACACCAATTGAGGTCGAATTCGTGTCTCCGACAAATGCACCCACACCGTTTGAAGTTGCAGTTTTACCACCCAAGGCACATGCTCCGTACGGAGTAAGGGTAGCCACACCGATCCCAATGGCGATGTTGACTATGACACCATTCTATACAAAGACTGTACCTTGGGACTATACAGCCGAGGCAAGGAGGAAAGGCAAGGTCAGGTTCGAAGAGACTATTGCAACACAGAGGATGACAAGAACTGGTAGAGTCTATACCCCTGAACATCTAGCTGAGTCAAGCAAGTAGGCCTCCAACCAGCCACCCATCATTGACACAGGTCCAGACGACCTTTGGAGAAAGATACAGGCCAAGGAATACTCAGTCATTGACCAGTTGAACAAAACACCAGCGCAAATGTCCATTTTTGCTTTGCTACAAAATTCTGAGGCACAAAAGAACGCTCTGCTAAAGGTGCTGAGTGAAGCATACGTACTACGCAACATTGTAAGCACGTGATTTTTGCCCAATATGAGAATTACTCCCAAAAAATTCAAAAATAAAGTAATTTTCCTTGGTTTGCAATTTTGTGATATTTGTGATATTTTGAATAATTATTTGTATTTGTCTGTGCATGTTTATTTGTTAAATTAATAAAAATACAAAAAATATGTCGCATTTTGCATGTAGGATTTAAGTCTACAATTGTTAGTAATTAAATTTGTTTTACAAAAATTAAAAATTACAAAAATAGGCATCGTTTGCATTTTTAGCATTTAATGTCCAAATATACAATTTTATGCTTAATTATTATTTAATTGTGCGTTAATTGTTATTGGGAGTTAATTTGCGCTTTTATAACTTAATTTAGTTCTTAATAATAATTTAAGTATTTTTATAATTTAGTTTTAGAGAAATAAAAGAAGAAAAGAGAGCGAAAATATAAAGAAAGTCGAAATTGGGCCTCTTCTTCAATTTCAAGCTATTGGCCCAAAAAATGGCCCAATCTTCCCTACGACCCAGTCCATTTCGAACTGGGTCGACCCAGTCCATAACCCAAAAGACCCAAACCCCTTTGTCTTGCATTTTTACAAAACAAAACAAAAAAAAGAAGAAGAAGGAAAACCCTAAAAAACACTAAAACAACCCGCCCCCCTCCATCTTCTTCCTCTCCCAAAACCTTCATCCCAAGCCATCCATGGCTGCCTCCCATGGCTTCTTCTGCATCCACGCCCAAACACCCACACACACACATCAACCACACACAAGCTCCACCATCTCGCTAAACCAAAATAGTCCCCCGACGTCCGTCGTCGACCTCCCCGTCGCTTTCGCCGCTGCTTTGGCTGCGTTTTGCTCGTCAAGCGCGACTGTTTCTGCTTCGTCAACACCCATTTCCGTCGACTACAGTCGACGACCAGTCATGGCCCAAACGGTCCGCCATGGATGCTGTCACTGCACCAACGAACCAGTCCGCGTTCCATGGCTGCCTTCGACCTCGCCAACCGGCTGCTTCTCACTGCTTTTGTTGTGTCCAAACAGACCCATCACACAACTGTGGTTGCCTACATCGCCTCCGACTGGAACACAAAGCAGTCCATGATTTGGACGATCTCAAAGCAGCTCCAAACAGTCATGGAAGCTCCATGACCAGACGCTCCTGCTTCTGCTTGCAACGTCAATGGTTATTTCTTCTCCTTCGTTCCAGCTGCTGTATCTTCAGACGAGCTGCTGCCACCTTTTCGTTCGGTTGAGTTTTAGTCGAGGTCGTCGAGCGTCGTTTTGAGTTCGTCAAGTTTAAAAGGGAGTTGAACTCGTCGTTGAGTTCGTCGTTGAGTTCGGACAGATTCATTCCCATTCGAGGTTCGTCAAAACAGTCCGTACATATTTCTTTCGATCCAGTTAGTAGATTTTGAGTTTTATGTTTGTCCGTATTTCGTTCTGATATTTCTCGAATCTAAAATCGGTAGATATTTGATTTTTGGTTTTGTTCATGTTCATATGTTTTGTTGAATTAATTTTCAGATTTCAAATGTAAAATTAATTAGTTTATTTTTCATGTTTATTTCATGATTGTTTTGTTGTTAGAATAAATATTTGTTAGTTTGATGTTTGTTAGATTCAAATTGAAATTTAATTGATTATTTCTTCAATTTGTTTCATGTATTTATGTATTTTTAGAAATTGTTAATATTGTTAAGTTCAAGTTTAAGTTCATAATTATTTCTAACAACAAATCTTGTTATTTGTCTAAAAAAAAAAATTTTTAGTTGTGTTGAAGGAAATATATTGATTTAATCGTTTGAATCCGTCATGCTTGTTGTTTAATATAGATTTAATTCATGTTCATACTTTGTTTGGATGATCTTGAATCCGAAATTTGTATAGTTTGATTTCTTGTTTATCATTTATGATTATTTCTTGAATTTGTCTCATAATCTTGTTTTAAGTTTAATATAAGAATTGTTTGTTGTAATGTTGTTAGAGTTGATTTTAAGTTCAATATGATTGAATTTAGAAATCTTCATACTTTGTTTGTTGTTGGTGTTGAATCCGAAAATAGGATTGTTTGTTGCTAAAATATTGTTCAATCAAATTTTAGTTGTTCTTTGTTGTTCAATTTGTGTTCATGTGATTTGTTGTTGAAATATTGTTAAAATCGTGTTCATGTGATATTGTTGTTATGATGTTCATCCGTGTTCATATTGTTGTTTGAACATTGTTAGAAATTGATCATATTGTCTATATTTTGGTTAAGTTTGATTAATTGATGTGTTATAGCTGATGGGTAGTTTGGTAAATTTGTAATACGTTCAGGGGTAGTTTGGTAATTTCAGTAAGGTCGGAAGGGGTAGTTTAGGAATTGTACATTTTGTAATTGTTTATTTGAAGCATGGGGGACAAAATGAAATGGGGTGGGTTGTGATATGATTATTTAATATAAAGGGGGGACAAGATTTAATTTAAAGGGGAATCTTGCATTATTTTAAATGAAGCATGGGGGACAAAATGAAATGGGGTGGTGTGATATGTTTATTTAATGTAATGGGGATGAGTGGAAAGATAATGGGTTGGGTAGAGAAAAGTATGGATTTTAATTAATTGAAAGGTTTATGGGATGGGTTATATATGTGAGGTCTTGAAATCAAAAAATATAGACAGAGAGATAGAGAAAAAATACACAGATACGAGAGAGAGAAACAAATCTGAAAATAAGAGAGAGAAAAGGGCTGAACATTTAAGAGATAGAAAATTCCGAAAAATATTTAAGCTTTCAAAAAATAAAAATAAAAACTAAAAAAAATATTCTGCTTTCTTTTGTTGTTTGAAATCAGAATTAATTGTTGTTTCATCAAAGCTGGAAGATTTTTTTTTTTTTTGGATTACTACTCCACTGGTTTGTTACTGTTGCTGGGCTATTGTTGCTGTGTTGTACTGATTTTACTGCTGCTGCTGATACTCATATTCATTTTCTTTTGCTTCCAATATCAGGTACACAACTGAAAAGCTGGTTATTGTAATCCGAAATATGAAGCATGAATACATATGAAGAATGAAAATTTGAAGTTTTAATTTCGTTTTTTTTCTTTGTTTCTTTTGTTGATTGTATTTAAGCTATTTCATGAATTACTAAATAATAGCTGGAATAAGAAAATAATATCATAAGTTAGTCTGTAATAAATCAGTTCGGCAAAACAGGTTAATTCACTAGCTATGAAGGCTTCAAGATTGTAGGTTGATCATGAACAAGTAGCTAAATTTAGTTAAAACATGAATTTAAATTAAACATCGTAAATTAGGCATTAAGGCATGACTTGAGCTTAAGCAAGATTAGAAGAACGTTTAAGTCTAATAAACTTTCTAATAAGCTTTAGTAATTATGGTTAAATCTAGTTTCAAATGATTGTGAATAATTAATCTCAATAATATTTTTTTAAAAAATAATAATAACAATGCTGAGTTTTAATCTAGCTATATTTGTTTATTTTGAATATTAGTTGTTGAATTTTTATTTTATTTTAAATTTCGAAATTAAGAGTAATTTTTTTTCATCAATATTTGTATTAACCAAGCAATTAGCATGTCATGTTTTCTTAAAATTATAAAAGCTAGTAATTAATTAGGATTTTTCTTTCTTTATTTTAGAGACTAATTTTTATAGAAAAAATGTAGTCGCTTTAAGATTTGTCCATTTAAAATAAATGAGATGAGCCTCGCTTAATGAAATGTATAGATTTCGGGGCCCTCAATAAATGTACAGTTAATTGCTTAGAATTAGGGAGGAGCCGTTTTAGCAAATTTCACGGCCCTACCCAAAATAATGACACGCTAGTCGCTCTAGACGCGTATTTAATAATGTTATTTCCTTAAATACGGGTGTGCATTTATGTAACCCAAATCTAAATCTCAACGGAGTCGAAATGTGTCGATAACCACGGGTGCAATTGATTGCGACGTGATTTGAAATACGTTTTCACAATGTTGCAATTTTTCGTAAAATACTAACAATAAATAAAAAGAATAATAAAAGCGGCTAAGGGATAAAATTTGCACATAAGTTTATAATACGTATTATATTAGATAATCAAGCCGAATATAACAGTTAAGCGACCGTGCTAGAACCACGGAACTCGGGAATGCCTAACACCTTCTCCCGGGTTAACAGAATTCCTTATCCGGATTTCTGGTGCGCAGACTGTAATACAGAGTCATTCTTTTCCTCGATTCGGGATTAAAATAGGTGACTTGGGACACCCTAAATCTCCCAAGTGGCGACTCTGAAATAAAGAAATAAATCCCGTTTCGACTGTCCTTTAATTGGAAAAAACTCCTGTACCCTCGCGAGGGCGGAAAAAGGAGGTGTGACAGCTCTGGCGACTCTGCTGGGGATAACGACCCAGAACCACTAGTTCAGGGTTCAAGAATTCGAGCTTAGAATAATTGTTATATTTGGCTTTATTATCTGATATATATTGCATGTTCTGACATAACATACTAAATGTTGTCTTTTACCGCTTTGATATTATCTGAACTGTATATAAACTGTGCCGAAACCCTTCTCTTCTTACCTCCGGGGAGAAGCTCGCTGGTCGAGGCTCCCTATTCTGTTAGTGTCAATACCTGAAATAAGAAAGAGGACGGATAAGTTACGAAGCCGGATGGCCTTTTGGTTCCCGGTAAGTTGCCCCCTCCTCGACTCGAGTTGTCCGCTCGGGTACACAGTCTAGAACATATACCCAGGTTATAAACCTAGTATAACGAAACCTCATGCCGGATCCCTAATAGGAACGATTATTTGCATCACGTTACATATGACTTAGGGGACTCAACACAGGGGTTGGGTCCGTCTAGGACTAGCAACCTGAAATGAAAAGACCATTCTGATGCATCCTACTTGCTCTGTACATATATTTGTTCCGAACTTGCATGTTGACCGGTTTCTGAATCTCGGGAATGTTGGAAAATTGAAAAAAAAAAGAAAAAAAGGGAAAAAGAATATATCAGTTAGGGATTTAATTGATTATTTTAGAAAAAATCAATGACCAATTACTGGCGAAACTCTGCCGAAATTTTTAAAAAAAAAGGGAAAATATTTTATTTTGTTTTACTAAAAAATATATATAAAAAAAATCTTTTATTATTTTTTTTTCCGGAAAAATAGATTGTTTTATTGTTTGTTGAAAATGAAAAAAAAATCGTTATTTTGTCTTTTTCAAAAATAGAAAAGGAAAATAGATTGTCTTGCCAGGAAAAAAATAAAAATGAAAAAGAGTCATGTTTTAAAATAGTTCGGTTAATTTGACCGAACTACGCGGGTTTGATTCTCACCGGATGTGAGATACGTAGGCAACCCTCATCGGGTCCAACCCCCTTTTTGCTAAAAAAAAGCCAAAAAAGCCAAAAAACAAATAAATAAATAAAAAAAAAACATGTCAAGAATTTTAATTTTGCCATAAATAAGTCGGGTGGTGTCCAACCTCCCCTTTTGCTAATAATAGCAAAATATATATGTCAAATTTCTAAGAAGTCGGGTGACGCTGTTTTATGAAGACATAGCTGAATGTTCCCGAAGGGGACGCCGGAAGGCTGACTTTGCATAAACAGCCACATTTGGGTCATATTTAAGATTTGGTCCAGTTGACCCACACAGCCTTAAAAATCTTCGTCCCCGAGACGTTGAAAGGCTGTGTTTGCAATAGTGAGTTTCCTAATTTGAAAAACGATAAAAAAAAAGAGTCATAAATAAGTCAGGTGATGTTGTTATGTCATAAATAGCCAAATATTCCCAAACGGGGCACCGAAGGGCTGACTTTGCATAAACAACCACCTTTGGTCGTATTTTGATTTTTGACCTTCACAGCCTTAAAATTTTTGCCCCTGAGGCGCAGGAAGGCCGTGTCGCAATATCGGGTCTTTTATCTAAAAATATTAGAATTAAGAATTGAGTTCTTCATTTAAAATATAGGGTTAATTTTGAGTCGATAATATAGATAGTAGTTTTTGGAGTTAAATAAAAGTTTTCTTTTGCTTAAACGCTTTAATAAATGTGCAGGATGAGCACAACAATAAATGAGCCTTTTTCAATAATGACCAAAATCCCTTTTGAGCTGCAATTGTGGTGGAATGATTTGGGCAAAGAAGGGCAAGACGAAGTGAGAAAATATTTGAAAGACCTTCCGGATTTATTAGACATTCAGCCTCGGGGGGATATCATCAGGGCATTGGTCGCCCATTGGGATTCGGCACATAATGTGTTTCATTTTTCAGACTTTGAACTCACCCCAACAATAGAAGAAATAGCGGGGTACATTGGAAGTGACCAAGCTCCATTGAGATTCAAATACTTGATTGCTCCTAGAGCCATTACCATACATCGATTCCTGGATTCCTTGAAAGTACCCCAGACAGTTCATCACCCAGATTTTGCAAAGGGTTTCTGCAGTTTCCGCTTCGTGTATGATAGATATGGACATGTGGGCGGGTTCAATAATCCAGACTTTAAGCTTTGCAGCAGAAATAGCCGACAAAAATGGGAGAAACACAGGCGAGTGGCATTTATGGTAGCTTTTTTGGGTCTCGTAATATTCCCAAGGAAAGATGGTAATATTGATTTGAAAATAGCAGGCGTCGTCAGTACTTTGCAAACCATGGGGAAAAGCACTTTAGCACCTATGATTGTGGCTGATATCTTCAGAGCTCTCACTGCGTGCAAAGCTGGGGGCAAATTTTTTGAGGGATGTAACTTATTGTTGCAAATATGGATGATTGAGCATTTGTGCCCGCGCTCTCAGTTATTGAGTTATGGCTCGGCTGAGAAAACTTGTATAGGGGAATTTTGTACGAGAATCAAAGGGGTTGGTCTACCTGAAGGAGTCACAGCTTGGGCATTATTATTTCGGAACCTCGAGGCTAGCCAGATACAGTGGGTGCTTGGATGGTTGTCTGTCGAGGAAGTCATATATATGCCAGCAGCCCGACCGCATTTTTTGTTAATGGGACTCAAAAGCATACAACCTTATGCACCATATCGGGTTCTGAGGCAACTCGGTAGATATCAAGTAATACCGAGAGATGAAGATTTAAGTACCCAAGTGATCGAAATTAGTCCTGACGGTCGATTCCCCGAGGAAGAGGTTCGTCAAATTTGGAGTGAGTGTCAATATCTGATGGCAAACACTTGTGTGTCTGATAGGGTCAGAGGGGAAATTGCTCCAGGGTATCACGAATGGTTCAGAGGTGACGTGGCATATGGAAGACCGGCTAAAAGACCTCATCTCGAAGATTTCGCCAAGTCGTCCCAAGAGCAGTGGGATTGGTTAGCAAAGGAAGAAAGCTATCGGGTTGAGATTGGTAAATTAAAGCAACAAGTCGAGAGTCTGAAATTCGAGAGCAGTGTACAGGTTGCCGAGGATCAAGGTGAAAAGAATAGACTAGCCAGAGAAAATGACGCTCTTAAAGCCCAAGTCCGACAGTTGAAGATAACCATCGATAAGCAACCGAGGAGCCGATCCGATGAACAATTGGTAAAAAGATTGGAAAGCGAAGTCAGAGAATGGCGGGATGAGCTAGGAAAAGCTGAAAATGTCATGGCAGAACTCAAAGCACAATGGGCGACAAGAACCGAAGAGCGTCGCCAATACTTGAATCAGTTGAAGAGGGACCATGAGAAAATTGTTGCCAATTTAAAGAGAAAAGTAGTTGCCCTTGAAGGTAGAGCGGTTAGGCAGGCTAGAGACTTCGAAACTGAGAGCGGACATTGTTACAACTTGTTAGCCCAAATGGAGGCAGAAGTGCAACAGCTGCAAGACCAGCACTTGCAAGACTCCCGAGCTTTAAAGACGTGCAGCGATCAGATAAGACGCTTGCTCATAGAAAAGAAGCAAACAAAAGACAGGATTAGAGCCATTGCTCATGCTATTGTCAGGAGATGTCGGGTTTGTGAAGACATGACCCGTACTACTTTTATCTCAGCAGTGATGATCTATGTGAAGCGAACCATGAATGAGTTAGAGCAGCTTGAAAGGGATTTGGATCCTAGACCCGCGGCGAGGCCGAACGACGCCCCGCGGATACCTAAGTTTGAAGCACTAGAATATGCATAGTCCGTGTCTTTGAGTGTCTACCATGTCGAGTCAGTCTTTTGTACGTCCGGATTGAGTATGTTTGCAGCTTAGAGTTTTTGTTTGCTTTCAGATTACGTTTGTTAGTTTCTTTCCAAAACAAAAGATGTCGAGTTTGTAAGAGTCTGTTTATTAATGAAAGTTGAGCATTTTATTTCCACCCATATTTTTACATTTATCTGCACGAACTACGCTTGGTCTGATTCGTGCGGGGTCACGATACGTAGGCAATCTCTATAAGATTCGACCGTAATTTAAAAAAAAAAAAGAATATATGTTTGTCAGAGCAAAAATAAGCTGGGATGATGCATGAGGTCAGAGCAAAAGCATGTTAGAAATGATTAACGTGCAATTACAATATCTGTTAAGACTCTAACACTGACAAGTTTGTTGTTTTTCCAATATCAGTTAGTTGTTAGAGCGTACTGGCACCGTACCATTATCAAACAAGATCAAAAGGTCCTATACCAGAAAGCATGACTGGGTCAGACAACAGCGTTGAGTCAGAAAAAACGGCCAATCAGATGCTGAAGGAAGCCCTGGAGAAAATGGAAAAAATGAGGCTAGAAATGAATGAAATGCAGATAGCCTTAGCTAGAGCCCAGAAGGGGCAAGAACTACCCGTTACTCCTACCCTCCAACCAGTACACACGCCGGAATACCCCTCTCCCGGTCCTTCAACAAGTTTCCCAAGCCATCACTATTATCAGGGAAGAGAGGCTTATGATTCCCAAGCTCCACCTCCCACTCAAAACCCTCCTCCACCAAATGTTCCCGTCTTTGTGGCACCTCCCCCAGCTCCACTACATAGATCATCCAGTGAGCCGCTATTCCAAGCTCACGACACCCAATATTACCCTCCCGAACCCACTTTCAAAGCGCCTGAGCCATATACCTCCTCTCCCCATTTTGAAATCCCGGGAGAAGTTGAGAAACCGGTTAAGAATGCAGAACAAGAGGAGGTGATTCGTAAAGTCAAAAGCCTGGAGCAATCCTTCAGGAACATGCATGGTTTAGGAAACCAAGTTAGTGTCGCATACAAAGATTTGTGCCCTTTTCCTGATGTACAGTTGCCTGCGGGGTTTAAAATGCCGAAGTTTGACTTATATGAGGGGCACGGTGACCCAGTAGCCCATCTGCGTGGTTTTTGTAGCAAAATGAGAGGGGCTGGGGGAAAAGATGAGTTGTTGATAGCATATTTCGGGCAAAGCCTGAGCGGGTCAGCGCTAGAATGGTACACGAGGCAAGACCCCGGCCGATGGTATACATGGGATGATTTGGCCCAGGCATTCATCGGCCATTTTCAATATAACCTCGAAATAGTCCCTGATCGTCTGTCATTGTTGAAACTAGAAAAGAAGCCTGGGGAAAGTTTTAGAGAGTTTGGTTTCCGCTGGAGGGAACAAGCTGCAAGGGTTGATCCTCCCATGCGGGAAAGTGAGATGGTAGATTACTTCTTGCAAACATTGGAACCTACCTATTTTGGTCATCTAGTGACATCTGTCGGGAAGTCGTTTAATGAAGTGGTAAAGATGGGAGCCATGATTGAAGAAGGATTGAAATCTAACAAGATCTTGAGCTACTCGGCTTTGAAAGCAACCACCCAGGCCATCCAAAGCGGTACTGGTGGTGTGCTGGGAAAGAAGAAGAAAGAAGAAGTTGCTGCAGTTGAAGCTAATGTTTGGTCCAGGCACAATAACCGTCCACTCTACTACAACCAACCCAGACCCCATCACCCAAACTATCAATATACCTCATATGGTCCACCGCAACACTATTATCCACCACCAGAACCACAATTTTCTATTCACCATGCCCAGACCTACACTCAACCCCCAGTGCACTCGCAATGGCGTACACCAAGTCCCCAAAATACACAGCCACACCCACAAAACACCTATCCACCTCCCAGGGCTAACAGACCAGGAACCAGCTTCCGCCCAAACCAAGCTTTTAGAAATGAGAAGGCCCCAAACAAAAAAACATTTACCCCGCTGGGAGAATCTTACACTTCTCTTTTCCACAGATTGAAACAGTTGGGGATGTTGACCCCAGTTGAATCCAAAGCACCAAATCCTCTTCCCAGAAACCTGGACCACTCTGTTAGCTGCGAGTATTGCTCAGGGATGCCGGGGCACGATACTGAAAAATGTTGGAAGTTGAAAAACGCAATCCAAGAGCTCATTGATAATCGTCGTATTGAGGTACAGGCTCCAGAGGCCCCGAACATCAATCAAAATCCGTTACCAGCGCATTATGAGGCCAACATGATCGAACTGATACATAAGGGGGAAGAGCCTAAGAAACCTTCGCAGGTGGTTATGGTGATTCGTTCTACGGAAACCAAAGAAAAGACAGTGAGTGCAAGGCCAGTGGTTCAGTTAAAAGCAGTAGAAGACAAGCCAGTGCTAGTAATGGGAAAGGGATCGTTTGTGGCCGAGAAAAAGCAGGAGCCAGTCAAGATAGTGGTACCAAGGTCAGTATCCATGCCCGTGGTGGTCGTGAAGGGAGTCTATATAGAGCCGGTTGTCATAAAACCGGTAGTCCAGTTACCCATGGTTGATAGCAAAGCCGTACCCTGGAAATATGACAAAGTAGTGGTGACATACAAAGGAAAGGAAATTGAGGAAGAAAGTTGTGAAGCACAGGGACTGACCCGGTCAGGACGTTGTTTCGCCCCTGAAGAGTTGAGAAAAGCTAAGGGCGCAAAAGACAATCCAGTGCCAGTTAAAAAAGCTGTAACGGAAGAGGAAGCAGAAGAGTTTCTGAAAAAGATGAAAGGACAAGATTATTCCATTGTTGATCAACTGAGAAAAACACCGGCCCAAATCTCGTTGTTGTCATTATTAATTCACTCTGATGAGCATTGCCGAGCTTTAATGAAGATATTGAATGAGGCTCATGTGCCTGACAAAATCTCAGTAAACCATTTAGAGACAATTGCCAACAAGATCTTTGAAGTGAACAGGATAGCATTTTCTGATGATGAATTGCCTATGGAAGGCACAGAACACAACAAGGCTCTCTATTTGACGGTCAAATGTGAAGGTTCAATGGTTACTCGGGCACTAATCGATAACGGGTCGAGCGCTAATATTTGCACGTTATCCACATTGAACAAGTTAAAGATTGATGAGGATAGAATCCGCAAAAATAGCATTTGTGTTCGAGGGTTCGATGGAGGGGGAACAAACACAGTAGGGGATATTGTACTCGAATTGACTATTGGCCCAGTCGAGTTCACGATGGAATTTCAGGTGTTGGATGCTGCAGTATCCTATAATCTTTTGTTGGGTCGACCGTGGATTCATGCGGCAAAAGCCGTGCCCTCCACACTGCACCAAATGATCAAATTCGAGTGGGACAGACAAGAAATTGTGTTACATGGGGAAGATCCCACATGCGCCGTGAATGATGCCATTGTACCCTTTATAGAGACCGAAGATGATAAGGGGCCATGGGTGTATCAGATCCTCGACACGGTTCCGGTGAGCAGGTTGCTTGAGGGTAAAAGCATGCCATGTCCTAGGGTGTCAGCTACGACCGTCATGGTAGTGTCAGAAATGTTGAATAACGGGTTCGTGCCCGGGAAGGGTTTGGGGGTTGAACTGCAGGGCATTACTCAACCTGTGTCTTTGCCCAAAAATTTGGACACCTTCGGGTTAGGGTTCAAACCAACAGCGGCAGATATCAGAAAGGCCCGTAAATTGAAGAAGAAAGCTTGGGTGCTCCCTAAACCAATTCCTCGATTGTCCAGGTCCTTCGTCAGGCCGAATATCAAGAAACAGTCATTGGCAAAGATATCGGGTTCGTTAGTTGAGGCGGATGGGAATTTGGATAAGGTGTTTGAGAAAGTATTTGTTGAAGTAAACATGGTTGAGGCCGGGGAAGGGTCAAGCAGAGCAGACATACAGTACATCGGACCACGTGCTAACATCAGCAATTGGGAAGCTACTCCTCTTCCAGTTCGGAGGGAGTCGTGGTAGTGGGTTTTGTTTTCCTTTTTGTCACCTGGATTATTCCAGGGTTTGTAATCCAGTTGTTATGTTCCGTCCGTTTGGATGAGTTAAAACCTTGTTGTCTTTACGTTTAATGAAATGCAATTTTCTTCGTCCCTAATTCTCTTTCCATTTTCGTTTCTTTTCTTTGTACAGTTCTCTTTATGCTGATATCAATGACATGACATGCATGAGGAATCTTCGGCCCAGCTTTAAAAGCCAATCTAATTCAGAAGTAATAATACAAGAGGTCGAGTGTGATGATGGGATGGATTGTAATAATGATGAAGCTTATGAGGAAATTAGTAAAGAATTAAGCCACTTTGAAGAAAAACCCAAACCTAACCTAAATGACACAGAAGCAGTTAATCTAGGGGACCAAGATAACGTACGGGAAACTAAAATAAGTGTTCATTTGGATCCACAACTCAAAGGAGGAGATAATTAAAGTATTGCATGAGTACAAAGACGTTTTTGCATGGTCATATGATGATATGCCGGGTCTAAGCACCGATTTGGTGGTTCATAAATTGCCCACTGATCCAGCACTCCTCCCTGTCAAGCAGAAGTTGAGAAAGTTCAAAACAGACATAAGTGTGAAGATCAAAGAAGAGATCTCCAAGCAGTTTGAGGCAAGGGTCATTCAGGTTACACGGTACCCCACTTGGTTAGCCAATGTCGTGCCTGTGCCAAAGAAAGATGGCAAGACCAGGGTGTGCGTCGATTATCGAGACCTTAACAAAGCAAGCCCAAAAGATAATTTCCCACTGCCCAACATCCATATACTGATCGACAATTGTGCCAAACATGATATTGGCTCTTTTGTGGATTGTTATGCGGGTTATCATCAGATTCTAATGGATAAGGAAGATGCAGAAAAGACGGCATTCATCACGCCGTGGGGAACGTATTGTTATCGGGTCATGCCGTTTGGTTTGAAAAATGCTGGGGCAACTTATATGAGGGCCATGACAACTATCTTCCATGATATGATACATAAAGAAATTGAGGTATACGTGGATGATGTGATCGTTAAGTCTAGACAGCAATCTGACCATGCCAGAGATTTGAGAAAATTCTTTCAAAGGCTTCGCAGATACAATCTTAAGCTCAATCCTGCGAAATGTGCTTTCGGGGTGCCATCTGGGAAGTTGTTGGGATTTATAGTTAGCCGGAGGGGTATTGAATTAGACCCGTCAAAGATCAAAGCTATTCAGGAGTTGACACCTCCAAGAAACAAAACCGAGGTGATGAGTTTGTTGGGAAGACTGAACTATATCAGCAGGTTCATTGCTCAGCTCACGGCAACGTGTGAACCAATTTTCAAATTGTTAAAGAAAGATGCCGCGGTCAAATGGACTGATGAATGCCAGGAGGCTTTTGATAAGATAAAGAGGTATTTGTCAAACCCACCCGTGCTGGTCCCACCAGAACCAGGGAGACCTTTGATTCTATATCTGACAGTTGTGGACAGTTCATTCGGCTGTGTACTGGGGCAGCATGATGTTACGGGCAGAAAGGAGCAGGCTATCTACTATCTCAGTAAGAAGTTCACATCTTACGAGGTCAAGTATACTCATCTGGAAAGGACATGTTGTGCCCTAACTTGGGTGGCACAGAAATTGAAACATTACTTGTCATCTTACACCACTTACCTTATATCTCGCTTGGACCCGTTGAAGTATATTTTCCAGAAACCCATGCCCACAGGAAGGCTTGCAAAGTGGCAGATCTTACTTACAGAGTTCGACATTGTCTATGTGACACGGACTGCCATGAAAGCACAGGCATTAGCCGATCACTTGGCTGAGAACCCCGTTGATGAAGATTATGAGCCTTTGAAAACTTATTTCCCTGATGAAGAGATAATGCACATTGAAGAATTAGAACAAGCTGAGAAGTCGGGATGGAAACTTTTCTTTGATGGGGCTGCAAATATGAAGGGTGTGGGAATAGGAGCAGTACTTATTTCGGAAACAGGTCAGCATTACCCTGTTACAGCTCGGCTTCGTTTCTACTGTACAAACAACATGGCAGAATATGAGGCGTGTATATTGGGATTGAGATTAGCTGTGGATATGGGTGTACAGGAAGTCTTGGTCATGGGTGACTCGGACTTACTGGTACACCAGATTCAAGGGGAATGGGAAACACGGGACTTGAAGCTTATACCGTATCGACAATGTCTGCATGAGCTTTGCCAGCGTTTTCAGGCCATAGAATTCAGACACATTCCAAGGATTCATAATGAGGTTGCTGACGCTTTGGCTACTTTGGCATCAATGTTGCACCATCCAGATAAGGCCTATGTTGATCCATTGCAGATTCAAGTCCATGATCAACATGCTTACTGCAATATGATAGAAGAGGAAATCGATGGAGAGCCATGGTTCCATGATATCAAAGAGTACATCAAAGCGGGAGTGTATCCAACGCAGGCCACCGGTGATCAGAAAAGAACAATTCGACGGTTGGCAAGTGGGTTTTTCCTTAGTGGAGGAGTACTGTACAAAAGAACGCCAGAGCTCGGTTTGTTGAGATGTATAGATGCACGGCAGGCCACAACTATCATGACTGAGGTGCATTCCGGAGTTTGCGGACCGCATATGAGTGGGTATGTTCTAGCAAAGAAAATTCTTCGAGCAGGTTATTATTGGCTCACGATGGAGCGAGATTGTATAAGTTTTGTGCGTAAGTGTCATCAATGCCAAATACATGGAGATTTGATTCATGCTCCACCATCAGAATTACATACGATGTCCGCGCCATGGCCTTTTGTTGCATGGGGCATGGATGTTATTGGGCCAATTGATCCAGCAGCATCAAATGGGCACAAATTTATCTTGGTAGCTATAGATTATTTTACCAAATGGGTGGAAGCGAAGACATTCAAGTCTGTGACCAAGAAGGCTGTAGTTGACTTCGTGCATGCAAATATCATATGTCGGTTTGGGATCCCAAAGGTAATCATCACAGATAATGGGGCTAATCTTAATAGTCATTTGATGAAGGAGACATGTGAGCAGTTTAAGATTGCTCACAGGCACTCTACTCCGTACCGTCCCAAGGCAAATGGTGCGGTTGAAGCGGCCAATAAGAACATAAAGAAAATACTCCGGAAGATGGTTGAAGGATCTAGACAATGGCACGAGAAATTGCCTTTTGCATTGTTAGGATATCGCACCACCATGCGTACCTCGGTAGGGGCGACTCCTTACTCATTGGTATATGGTACCGAGGCGGTAATACCCGCAGAAGTGGAAATCCCATCTCTGCGAATCATTGCAGAGGCTGAAATCAATGATGATGAATGGGTGAAAAGCCGTCTTGAGCAGTTGAGTTTGATCGATGAGAAAAGATTGGCATCAGTGTGTCATGGCCAACTGTACCAACGAAGAATGGCAAGAGCATACAACAAAAAAGTACGTCCAAGGAAATTTGAAGTAGGGCAATTAGTACTGAGGCGGATCTTGCCTCATTGGTCTGAGGCAAAAGGAAAATTTGCCCCAAACTGGCAAGGACCATTTGTAGTAACCAGAGTGTTGTCTAATGGAGCATTGTATTTGACAGATGCGGAAGGAAAATGTGTAGAAATGACCATCAATTCCGATGCGGTCAAGAGATATTATGTATGATTTCTTTATTTTTCTAAATGTATCTGTTCGTATTTGGCATATCTTAAAGATTGAAATGATGAAGGCATTTTGTTCTGCTATCCAAACACTCATATCCCTTGTTATCCCCTTCGAGCCTTACTTATTTTTCATGCACCTCTTTCGGAATCATCGGCATTATCAGAGAACACAAGTGTCGAACATAAAGGAAAAAAAAAAGAGAAAAGAAAAAAAAAGAAAAGAAGAAAAGAAAAGAAGGAAAAATGAAAAAAAGGGAAAGAAGAGAAAACATAACAACGTAGTCTCTATGAAGTGAACTACGTTTGACTTGATCCCGAAAGGGTACGTAGGCAGCCTTACTCCAAGGTTCAGTCATACCAAATAGAAATCCAAAAATCCCCAAGCAAGAAACTGGGGCAGAAGTGGTGATTGTTATGAAAGTTGGATTCCGAAAGTTGTAATTTGAACCCATTGGAATTGTTTTGAGCCTTTTATACCTTTCTTTCTAAATCAATCCAAAAGCCTACATTACGGACCGAAGAAAGACCTTATGATCAGTTTTGAGAAATGCCAAGATGAACAGGTAGGAATAACCCACGATAGGGGCAACACTCTGGTTCGAGCAAGAAGAACAAAAATAAATGAGAGAGTCTTATGGGTGAAAACCCTCACGGGCACCGTAAGGCGACGGGAGCTGAGAGAAAAATAAATGAGAGAGTCTTGTTGGTGAAAACCTTTACGGGCACCTCAAGGCGAAGGTGAGATAAGAAATGGAAAACTGAGAAAGGTATGTTGATAGAAACCGTTTCGCGGTACCGCAGGGAAACAAGATTAAGGTCTAGATAAATCAAACAAGTGATGGAAGTTCTGGGCAATGAGGTACGGCAATTGAGAGTTGTTTGTTTGGACAGATTGGGCTGATTAATCCAAAATGCATGTCTTGACCATTGGTACTAGTTGTCTCGTTCAGATAAGTTTCTTTTCTTTCTCTTTTCAAACAGTCATCTGGTTTTGGATTCTTCTTATCCTTAACTCAAAAATCATTTCATTTTTCTTTTGAGGGTTTTTATCTAGCTGAGATGTTTCAGTGCCAGTTTTGTTCGATGCAAGCAGAAAGGACTTCAAAGTTCACTACCAGCTTCTAGAATTGTAAAGCACAACGTGGTCAGAGCATGTCAAAAACAACTTAATGTCAAGTGGAATACAGGGAATTAACGGAAGTTTCATCGGTGAAATGATTGGGAAATGTCGTGGGAAAGGCGAAAGCTCAAATAAAAGGTCAGAAAAGTGAAATAACAGCAGGGGTGTAAAGCATTTAGGTCGCCAGAGGTTGGGAAATTTAAAAGTTGGTCAGAAAGTCAAGCAGTTCAGGGTCAGTGTGTGGAAATTAGTCAACACAAAGCAAGGCAGTGGAAGGATTTTTCAGCAAGAATGCCATCAACTAACCACTGTTTTAAACTGACGAAATTTTCTTTGATTAAGCAGGGGGAGAAAAATTAGTTGTTGAAGAGGAATTCTCCAGGAGGGAAAAACAAGCACTAATTAGGATAAATGCAAGTTGTCAGGAGTCCGCCTGGAGAACAGAGACGTATTTTTCAAGTTTGACGTCAGGAGTCCGCCTGGAGAACAGAGACGTATTTTTCAAGTTTGACGTCAGGAGTCCGCCTGAAGAACGGAGACATACAGTTTAAATTTTAAAAGTCAGGAGTCCGCCTGAAGAACGGAGACATACAGTTTAAATTTTAAAAGTCAGGAGTCCGCCTGGAGAATAGAGACATTCATTTCAAATTTAGCAATCAGGAGTCCGCCTGGAGAACAGAGACGTACTTTTCAAGTTTGACGTCAGGAGTCCGCCTGAAGAACGGAGACATACAGCTTAAATTTTAAAAGTCAGGAGTCCGCCTGGAGAACAGGACGATTTATTTTCAAAGTTGTTGTTGAAGTCAGGAGCCCGCCTGAAGAGAGGAAAGGCGTTTATTTTAAAAGTTGTGTATTTGAAGTCAGGAGTCCGCCTGGAAAACAGAGACATACTTTTCAAGCATTGAAGTTGGGAGCCCGCCCATATAACAGAGGAATACATTCAGTCTTTACATTTCAAGAGTTGAAGTTGGGAGCCCGCCCAGAATAAAGAGGAATACATTTCAGTCTTTTCATTTCAAGCATTGAAGTTGGGAGCCCGCCCAAATAACAGAGGCATACATTTCAGTCTTTATATTTCAAGCGTTGAAGTTGGGAGCCCGCCCATAGAACAGAGGCATACATTTCAGTCTTTACATTTCAAGCATTGAAGTTGGGAGCCCGCCCAGATAACAGAGGCATACATTTCAAGTCTTTAATTTTCAAATATTGAAGTTGGGAGCCCGCCCATAGAACAGAGGCATACATTTCAAGATCGAGTCAGAGGACAATAAAACAGAGGGTTACAATAGGAATCCCCAGCAGAAAACAATAAAATTCCCCGGCACCGGAAAACAGAAGGTTGCAACAAGAGGTCACAGTACAAACTCAAGTACATGTGTCAAAAGAAGAAAAGCACCGGAAGAAATGCAAGCAGACAAGGAAGCAAGGCAACAAAAAACAAATTGTACTCTAGCCTAGCTTCTTGTTTTCTTTTAAGCATGGTGTAACAAGGAGATCGGTAAGCAGTGGTAATAGCATGCAACAACAGTAACAATGCAGTCCCACGGTAGTCCCAGCTACCAAAATTTCCCGAACTACATTGACCTGATTCCTGTTTAGCCCAGGATATGTAGGAAACCTTTGAAGCAAAGGTTCGGTCAAATCTTTTTTTTTAAAAAAAATGCTTCACACGGAGTACTCAGATGGGCAAAAATCGCTCGCTTTATCTTTGCACGAAAACCCTTCGTGTCTTCGGGCAAAGAGGGGCAGCTGTAAGCACGTGATTTTTGCCCAATATGAGAATTACTCCCAAAAAATTCAAAAATAAAGTAATTTTTCTTGGTTTGCAATTTTGTGATATTTGTGATATTTTGAATAATTATTTGTATTTGTCTGTGCATGTTTATTTGTTAAATTAATAAAAATACAAAACATATTTCGCATTTTGCATGTAGGATTTAATTCTACAATTGTTAGTAATTAAATTGGTTTTACAAAAATTGAAAATTACAAAAATAGGCATCGTTTGCATTTTTAGCATTTAATGTCCAAATATACAATTTTATGCTTAATTATTATTTAATTATGCATTAATTGTTATTGGGAGTTAATTTGCGCTTTTATAACTTAATTTAGCTCTTAATAATAATTTAAGTATTTTTATAATTTAGTTTTAGAGAAATAAAAGAATAAAAAAGAGCGAAAATATAAAGAAAGTCGGAATTGCGCCTCTTCTTCAATTTCAAGCTATTGGCCCAAAAAATGGCCCAATCTTCCCTACGACCCAGTCCATTTCGAACTGGGTCGACCCAGTCCATAACCCAAAATACCCAAACCCCTTTGTCTTGCATTTTTACAAAACAAAACAAAAAAAAAGAAGAAGAAGGAAAACCCTAAAAAACACTAAAACAACCCGCCCCCCTCCATCTTCTTCCTCTCCCAAAACCTTCATACCAAGCCATCCATGGCTGCCTCCCATGGCTTCTTCTACATCCACGCCCAAACACCAACACACACACATCAACCACACACAAGCTCCACCATCTCGCTAAACTAAAATAGTCCCCCGACGTCCGTCGTCGACCTCCCCGTCGCTTTCGCCGCTGCTTTGGCTGCGTTTTGCTCGTCAAGCGCGACTGTTTCTGCTTCGTCAACACCCATTTCCGTCGACTACAGTCGACGACCAGTCATGGCCCAAACGGTCCGCCATGGATGCTGTCACTGCACCAACGAACCAGTCCGCGTTCCATGGCTGCCTTCGACCTCGCCAACCGGCTGCTTCTCACTGCTTTTGTTGTGTCCAAACAGACCCATCACACAACTGTGGTTGCCTACATCGCCTCCGACTGGAACACAAAGCAGTCCATGATTTGGACGATCTCAAAGCAGCTCCAAACAGTCATGGAAGCTCCATGACCAGACGCTCCTGCTTCTGCTTGCAACGTCAATGGTTATTTCTTCTCCTTCGTTCCAGCTGCTGTATCTTCAGACGAGCTGCTGCCACCTTTTCGTTTGGTTGAGTTTTAGTTGAGGTCGTCGAGCGTCGTTTTGAGTTCGTCAAGTTTAAAAGGTAGTTCGAGCTCGTCGTTGAGTTCGTCGTTGAGTCCGGACAGATTCATTCCCATTCGAGGTTCGTCAAAACAGTCCGTACATATTTCTTTCGATCCGGTTAGTAGATTTTGAGTTTTATGTTTGTCCGTATTTCGTTTTGATATTTCTCGAATCTAAAATCGTTAGATATTTGATTTTTGGTTTTGTTCATGTTCATATGTTTTGTTAAATTAATTTTCAGATTTCAAATGTAAAATTAATTAGTTTGTTTTTCATGTTTATTTCATGATTGTTTTGTTGTTAGAATAAATATTTGTTAGTTTGATGTTTGTTAGATTCAAATTGAAATTTAATTGATTATTTCTTCAATTTGTTTCATGTATTTATGTATTTTTAGAAATTGTTAATATTGTTAAGTTCAAGTTTAAGTTCATAATTATTTCTAACAACAAATCTTGTTATTTGTCTAAAAAAAAATTTAGTTGTGTTGAAGGAAATATATTGATTTAATCGTTTGAATCCGTCATGCTTGTTGTTTAATATAGATTTAATTCATGTTCATACTTTGTTTGGATGATCTTGAATCCGAAATTTGTATAGTTTGATTTCTTGTTTATCATTTATGATTATTTCTTGAATTTGTCTCATAATCTTGTTTTAAGTTTAATATAAGAATTGTTTGTTGTAATGTTGTTAGAGTTGATTTTAAGTTCAATATGATTGAATTTAGAAATCTTCATACTTTGTTTGTTGTTGGTGTTGAATCCGAAAATAGGATTGTTTGTTGCTAAAATATTGTTCAATCAAATTTTAGTTGTTCTTTGTTGTTCAATTTGTGTTCATGTGATTTGTTGTTGAAATATTGTTAAAATCGTGTTCATGTGATATTGTTGTTATGATGTTCATCCGTGTTCATATTGTTGTTTGAACATTGTTAGAAATTGATCATATTGTCTATATTTTGGTTAAGTTTGATTAATTGATGTGTTATAGCTGATGGGTAGTTTGGTAAATTTGTAATACGTTCAGGGGTAGTTTGGTAATTTCAGTAAGGTCGGAAGGGGTAGTTTAGGAATTGTACATTTTGTAATTGTTTATTTGAAGCATGGGGGACAAAATGAAATGGGGTGGGTTGTGATATGATTATTTAATATAAAGGGGGGACAAGATTTAATTTAAAGGGAATCTTGCATTATTTTAAATGAAGCATGGGGGACAAAATGAAATGGGGTGGTGTGATATGTTTATTTAATGTAATGGGGATGAGTGGAAAGATAATGGGTTGGGTAGAGAAAAGTATGGATTTTAATTAATTGAAAGGTTTATGGGATGGGTTATATATGTGAGGTCTTGAAATCAAAAAATATAGACAGAGAGATAGAGAAAAAATACACAGATACGAGAGAGAGAAACAAATCTGAAAATAAGAGAGAGAAAAGGGCTGAACATTTAAGAGATAGAAAATTCCGAAAAATATTTAAGCTTTCAAAAAATAAAAATAAAAACTAAAAAAAATATTCTGCTTTCTTTTGTTGTTTGAAATCAGAATTAATTGTTGTTTCATCAAAGCTGGAAGATTTTGTTTTTTTTTTGGATTACTACTCCACTGGTTTGTTACTGTTGCTGGGCTATTGTTGCTGTGTTGTACTGATTTTACTGCTGCTGCTGATACTCATATTCATTTTCTTTTGCTTCCAATATCAGGTACACAACTGAAAAGCTGGTTATTGTAATCCGAAATATGAAGCATGAATACATATGAAGAATGAAAATTTGAAGTTTTAATTTCGTTTTTTTTCTTTGTTTCTTTTGTTGATTGTATTTAAGCTATTTCATGAATTACTAAATAATAGCTGGAATAAGAAAATAATATCATAAGTTAGTCTGTAATAAATCAGTTCGGCAAAACAGGTTAATTCACTAGCTATGAAGGCTTCAAGATTGTAGGTTGATCATGAACAAGTAGCTAAATTTAGTTAAAACATGAATTTAAATTAAACATCGTAAATTAGGCATTAAGGCATGACTTGAGCTTAAGCAAGATTAGAAGAACGTTTAAGTCTAATAAACTTTCTAATAAGCTTTAGTAATTATGGTTAAATCTAGTTTCAAATGATTGTGAATAATTAATCTCAATAATATTTTTTTTAAAAAAAAATAATAATAATGCTGAGTTTTAATCTAGCTATATTTGTTTATTTTGAATATTAGTTGTTGAATTTTTATTTTATTTTAAATTTCGAAATTAAGAGTAATTTTTTTTCATCAATATTTGTATTAACCAAGCAATTAGCATGTCATGTTTTCTTAAAATTATAAAAGCTAGTAATTAATTAGGATTTTTCTTTCTTTATTTTAGAGACTAATTTTTATAGAAAAAATGTAGTCGCTTTAAGATTTGTCCATTTAAAATAAATGAGATGAGCCTCGCTTAATGAAATGTATAGATTTCGGGGCCCTCAATAAATGTACAGTTAATTGCTTAGAATTAGGGAGGAGCCGTTTTAGCAAATTTCACGGCCCTACCCAAAATAATGACACGCTAGTCGCTCTAGACGCGTATTTAATAATGTTATTTCCTTAAATACGGGTGTGCATTTATGTAACCCAAATCTAAATCTCAACGGAGTCGAAATGTGTCGATAACCACGGGTGCAATTGATTGCGACGTGATTTGAAATACGTTTTCACAATGTTGCAATTTTTCGTAAAATACTAACAATAAATAAAAAGAATAATAAAAGCGGCTAAGGGATAAAATTTGCACATAAGTTTATAATACGTATTATATTAGATAATCAAGCCGAATATAACAGTTAAGCGACCGTGCTAGAACCACGGAACTCGGGAATGCCTAACACCTTCTCCCGGGTTAACAGAATTCCTTATCCGGATTTCTGGTGCGCAGACTGTAATACAGAGTCATTCTTTTCCTCGATTCGGGATTAAAATAGGTGACTTGGGACACCCTAAATCTCCCAAGTGGCGACTCTGAAATAAAGAAATAAATCCCGTTTCGACTGTCCTTTAATTGAAAAAAACTCCTGTACCCTCGCGAGGGCGGAAAAAGGAGGTGTGACAAACATCACTGGCGGGGAGATGGCCAACATGGTAGGACAAGTGTTGGAGAGCCATAAGATTACCTTTCACGAGGACGAGTTGTCACCTGAAGGTTTAGGGCACAACAAGGCACTACATATCACTGTGCAATGTGAGGACTATTTTATCACCAGAATCCTGATCGATGGAGGTTCCAGTCTCAACATTTGTCCACTGGTAACACTCAATAAGTTGGGTAAAGGACTGCACGAGATAAAGGATAGAGCAATCAATATGAAAGCCTTCGATGGTTCTCAGAGGTCCACCATTGGTGAGATTGTCCTATGCTTACAAATGGGACCAACATGGTTCGATGTCGACTTCCAGGTGATAGACGTGCCAACATCTTACAACCTGCTGTTGGGACGACCGTGGATTCATGCTGCTGGGGTCGTAGCATCAACAATGCATCAGGCAGTAAAATTCGAATAGAATCATCAAGAGGTGATCATTCACGGCGACGGTAGCAACCCTATATACAGTCGCCAGACCATTTCGGCAATCGAAGGAAGAAGGAAGCTAGGTGGAGAGACTTACCACCACATTGAAAGGGTAAATGTTATTGATAAAGATAAATGGTGGGATAACAAAATCGAGAGTATACTGAACTGGAGTGGATAAAAACCTGGCAAGGGGCTCGGAAAGAACCTCCAAGGAATCACTAAGCCCATAAAGCTCAAGAAACATGGCACCACTTTCAGTCTGGGATATGAGTACACCTGAAAAGAATTCAACAACTGGTCGCCACCATGGCGCGATCCTTACTACCCACTGGAGCAGCCAATACTGCGTTTGGAGCAGACTTTCCAGCAGGCCGACATTGTTTATGGGTCAGAGGAAGCAGAAGCCCTGGCCACGGTAAAGAACTTGTTCCTGGAAGACAACGACATGGACTGTTGTGTTATTCTCAAGAAGGAGGGGGAGGAAGACCCTTCCATACAGGCTGTGAGTAGAGGGGCACGCCTCAATAACTAGACTATCAAGACAACCAGAGTCCGGCGAGCCTCGGGATAGCAAGGCTAAAACAAGCACCATGCACTGTTTTTATTTAATAAATGATTTGCTTTTCACATTTTTGATTCCCACAATAAGATCTTCAATGTTCAAAACAGTTATGCAATTTATCAAAGAATTTTGACTTTTCTTATGAATCAACACTCATTGTTACTTTTCTCTCATTACTTTACTTATATAGCATTACTATTACTTATCTGGATGAACTAATGACTGTGACATGCAATGAGACAATACAATAAACGGATATTGATTTAGAGGAAGATGACATACCAGATGAGATTGTCAAAGAAGTTGAGAACTTCGAGAACAGACCTAAGTCCAACCTGGACAAGACAGAAATTGTTAACTTGGGAGATGTAGAAAATGTCAAGGAAACACGAATCAACGTCCACCTATCACCGTCAGAAAAAAAGGAATACACAGAATATGAAGACATATTTGCATGGTCGTATGATGACATGACTGGTCTGAGTACATCTATTGTGGATCACAAACTGCCAACCGATCCGACATGTCCTCCGGTAAAGCAAAAGCTCTGAATGTTCAAGCCTGATATGAGTTTGAAAATCAAGGAAGAAGTCACTAAGCAAGTCAAACTAAGGTTCTCAGGGTAGTAGAATACCCGCCATGGCTAGCCAACATCATGCCAGTACCAAAGAAGGATGGGAAGGTCAGAGTCTATGTTGACTACCAGGATCTCAACCGAGCTTGTCCAAAAAATGGCTTCCCTTTGCCGAACATACACATCATGATTGACAATTGCGCCAAGCACAAGCTGCAGTCATTTGTAGATTATTTTGCGGGTTATCATCAGATCTAGATAGATAAAGAAGATGTTGAGAAAACGGCTTTCATTACGTTGTGGGGAATGTACTGTTACAAGATGATGTCGTTCAGCCTAAAGAATGCAGGGGCCACCTACATGAGGGCCATGACTACCATTTTTCATGATATGATACACAAGGAGATTGAGGTATATGTAGATAATGTCATCATCAAGTCCAAGAAGGCCACTGATCACATGGAAGATTTGAGGAAGTTCTTCAATAGATTGTGAAGGTACAACCTGAACTCGAACCCCGCAAAATGCGCATTTGGGGTTCCTAATGGGAAATTACTTGGGTTTATTGTGAGTCGCCGAGGAATAGAACTTGATCCATCAAAAGTCAAAGCTATTCAAGAATTGCCACCGCCAAAGAATAAGAAAAATGTGATGAGCTTCTTGGGAAGGCTCAATTACATCAACCGATTCATAGCACAGTCTACGGTTATTTGTGAGCCAATTTTTAAGATGTTGAAGAAGGACGCCACTACCAAATGGACTGATGACTACCAAAAGGCCTTCGACAAAATCAAAGAGTACTTGTCAACACCACTAGTCTTGGTCCTGCCCGAGCCAGGTAGACCCTTATTACTCTACCTTGCAGTATTGGATGTGGTTTTTGGTTGCGTTCTGGAGTAGCATAATGAAACGGGGAGGAAAGAGCAGGCCATCTATTATCTCAGTAAGAAGTTCACCCTGTACGAGGCCCGGTATTCTCTATTAGAGCGCACCTGTTGTGCTTTGACTTGGGTAGCTCAGAAGCTGAGGCATTATTTCTGTGCCTATACTATGTATCTCATATCAATGATGGACCTTTGAATTACATCTTCCAGAAGCCCATGCCCACCGGCAAGCTAGCCAAGTGGCAGATCCTATTGAGCGAGTTCGACATTGTGTACGTAACTCAGAAATCGGTCAAGGGACAAGCACTGGCAGAATACCTTGCGGAGAATCCCGTAGATGGAGAATACGAACCTATAAAAACATATTTTCCTAATGAAGTGGTATCATTCATAGGAGAAGATATTGCAGAATCCTATGACGGTTGGAGAATGTTTTTCGATGGAGCAGCAGATTTCAAAGGAGTTGGCATAGGATCAGTCCAAGTATCCGAAACCGGTCAGCATTATCCAGTGTCCGCCAAACTCAGGTTCCCATGCACCAACAATATGGCCGAGTATGAAGCCTGCATCCTAGGGCTCAAAATGGCCATTGACATAAATATTCAAGAGTTGCTAGTAATGGGAGATTCAGACCTGTTTGTACATCAAGTGCGAGAAGAATGGGCAACCAAGAACTCTAAGATACTCCCGTATCTGCATCATGTACGGGAATTGAGGAAAAGGTTCACGAAAACTGAGTTCTAACATGTTCCCAGAATCTAGAATGAGTTCGTCGATGCATTGGCTACCCTGTCGTCTATGATACAGCATCCAGACAAAAATTTCATTGATCCCATTCCAGTAAAGATCCATGATCAGCTAGCTTGTTGTGCCCATGTTGAAGAAGAAGCAGACGCAAAACCTTGGTTTCATGATATCAAGGAATATTTGGCAAAAGGAGAGTACCTAGAACTTGCAAATCCTACTCAGAAACGCACACTTCGGAGGTTGTCCAACAGTTTCTTTCACAGCGGAGGAATCCTATATAGGAGGACTCCCGATTTGGGATTATTAAGGTGTGTCGACTCAAAGGAAGCATCCAAGCTACTAGAGGAAATTCATGCTGGGACCTGCGGCCCACATATGAACGGTTTTATCTTAGCAAAGAAGATACTCTGAGCTGGTTACTTTTGGATGACTATGGAAACGGACTGCATCCAGTTTGTCCGAAAATGCCACTGCTGTCAGATACATGCAGACATGATAAAGGTGCCTCCAAATGAGCATTATGAAACAAGCGCAGCTTGGCCATTCGCCGCTTGGGGAATTGATGTCATTAGACCAATCGAGCCTGCCACTTCCAACGGGCACAGGTTTATCCTAGTAGCAATCGATTATTTCACCAAATGGGTCGAAGCGACATCTTACAGAGCAGTGACTAAGAAAGTCATGGCGGACTTTGTCTGCGACCGCATTGTTTGTCGATTCGGGATTCTAGAGTCGATCATTACTGATAACGGCTCCAACCTCAACAGTAACTTGATGAAAGCTATGTGTGAAACCTTCAAGATCAAACACAAGAATTCCACAGCCTATATGCCGCAAATGAATGGAGTTATAAAGGCCGCCAACAAGAATATCAAGAAGGTATTGAGGAAAATGATTGAGAGGCATAAACAGTGGCACGGGAAGTTATCATTTGCTCTATTGGGATATTGTACCACAGTCCACACATCCACCGGGGCAACCCCCTATATGCTGGTTTATGGTACAGAGGCAGTCATTCCCTCCGAGGTAGAAATTCCTTCCCTAAAGATCATATAAAAAGCTGAGCTCGACGACGCAGAATGGGTGAAAAGTCGTTATGAGCAACTAGTACTTATCGACGGAAAAATAATGAATGCAGTTTGCTATGGTCAACTCTATCAAAAAAGAATGTCCAGAGCCTTCAACAAAAGAGTCAAGCCAAGACAGTTCACACCGGGGCAGCTGGTGTTAAAGAAAATTTTTCCGCATCAAGATGAAGCCAAAGGGAAATTCTCTCCCAACTGGCAAGGTCCATACATGGTTCACCGGGTTCTGACAGGAGGAGCCCTCATACTTGCAGAAATGGAGAGAAGTCTAGCCAAAACTAATCAATTTAGATGCAGTCAACCACTACTACAATATCACCAGATTAGAGCCGAGCAGGTCAAGCAAAGCCAGCGGGGATACGAACTAACCCCCCTTTACAAAACTCACAATTTTTCTTTGGATGCAGGCACTTGGATTGCAAAATCATCAAATATACTATACACCAGTGGGACAAACATTATTCAGGAATACAATTCTTGGAACCGTTTCCACTTACCAACATTTGCTATCTGCACACACCAGTGATATTCTGTATGTCACAATGTCCCCGGCAATCACAATGTCGCAATCTGCTATCAGCTAAGAAAGCTCTACTACCATCTGCCATTTTATTTCTTGCATAAGGTTGCCATTCTGCCTTTCGAGACTAAGCGTTGTCTCCATCTGCATTTTTCATTGCATAAGGCTACCATTCTGCCTTCCGAGACTAAACATTGTCTCCATTTGTATTTCTGCATTGCATAAGGCTACCATTCTACCTTCCGAGACTAAACGATGTCTCCATTTGCATTTCTGCATTGCATAAGGCTACCATTCTGCCTTCTGAGGTTAAGCTCTACCTCCATCTGCATTTTTGCATTGCATAATGCTACCATTCTGCCTTCGAGGTTAAGATCTGCCTCCATCTGCATTTGCATTGCATAAGGCTAAACACTGCCTCATTGCATCCGCATGGCTGAAAGATCACCGCACACTACATCTCATGGGCTGAAAGATCGCCACATAATGCATCTGCATAGGCTGAAAGATCGCCTCATACTGCATCCGCATGGCTAAAAGATCGCCACATACTGCATCTCATGGCTAAAAGATTGCCCCATACTGCATCTGCCTGGCTAAAAGATCGCCTCATACTGTATCTCATGGCTAAAAGATCGCCTCATACTGCATCTGCCTGGCTGAAAAATCGCCTCATACTGCATCTCATAGGCTGAAAGATCGCCACATACTGCATCTCATGGGCTGAAAGATCGCCAAATTATCCAAAGGCGTCATCGTTCAGAGGCACCATCTTCATAGCCCGAGAACACCATGTCATGGCCTGAGGATCCTTTTTAATATTTTGCATATCATTATTCAAAAACACCATGGTTCGGAGGCACCATCCTCATAGCCCGAGAGCATCATTTCATGGCCTTCTAATCCTTTATCATACGCTTTATGGCCCAAGACGTCATGATCTAAGGACGTCACCCTAACCGTCCGAAGACAACATTCATAGTCCGACGGTAATTTGTATCATGTTTAGATTTATGCACAGTATACGCTTGTATTGTTTCTAATTGCAAGTATACCGGAAAGCAATGGCCATCCCGGCAGGAGAAATCCCGCTCCAGTTCCCGTAGCCATATCGAACCTTAACCATTCTCACAAGCTGCCCACTCACCCCGTCCTGGATAGCGCGTCCGTTCTTGGAAAATCTCCATCGGCATACTTCGCCGACGGATCTTGAACTACATATGGCCTGATTCCTGAAAACCGGGGATATGTAGGCAGTTTAGAATCCAGGGCATGGCCTAACTTCTTCAAATCGTTTTGTTCAGTCAAAATTGGCCATCATATCTTTACCCAACAACTCTTTCATCCTTCCCGGGTAAAAAGAGGCATCTGTTGATACCCAATTTTTCCTATATATTTTTCAATATGCTAAATACCTTAAAAATAGCATATGTATGCATATATAAGAATGTCCAAGTGTTTGTTATTTTTTCTTAATTTTTAAAGATTTTTAAACCAATTTATTTCTCTATTTTATCCATAAAAATCGAATAACTATGTCCAAAAATTATCATTTTGGTGATTCACTTGTTGTACTTTTATATTTATGCTAAAATATAGTTAAGGGAATTTTTGAATATTTTTACAAATTTATTTAGTATTTTTTAAAGCTAAATTGTATAATTGCAATATTAGCCTCTTTTAGGATTTAATTGCGTTTGTATTCACGAAAATTAAGTCCAATATTTTTAAATTGATAATTATATATTATAAATCATTTTAGTACTTTTAATTTATTTTCAGAAATTAATTTGCTATTTTTTATAATTTTAAAAGGGGAAAAATGGCTATTCAAATGATAGCTCAATTTTATTTCAATTATAGCCTAAGTTGACCCCAATCTGAACCCAATTCTTTCGGCCCAATTCCCACTCAAACCCGACCCCCTAACTCAATTTACACGACCTAACCCGGATCCCCACTTAACCCCTTTAATCCCAGTCGTTGATCATTTAGATTAATGGCCATCGACTTCCCTTTCCTTTTTAACTCCAAACGACCCCTTACCCTACTTTATTATTCACCTACCACCGCCTTTGAATCCCTCTTCTCTCTCAACTCACTCTGAAACTCTTATGAACCCTAGCCGCCGCCATCAAACTACACCTTAATCCACCCTAAACCTTGCCTAATCCATGGTCTCCCATGTCCATTGGAGACATGTAGTGGCCTCCTATGGCTCCTGGGTATTTGTTCCCGTGGTTTCATGGCCAGACCTTGTGGGATTGTGGGATTATACTGGGTCGTTGTTGTTTCATGGCCAGACCTTGAGGGAATTTGGTCCAGTCCTTGTTCGATTTCAGTTCATGGCTTTTCTCCGGTCATCCTTGACCTTTCTCCGGCCAGCCATGGCCGTTCGAGTCAGATCTTTGACTCTCCTGGTTAGATCGGTAACTCTTTAGGGCCTTTCTCACCTTTTCTGGTTTTTTCAAAACCCTAATCTTTAAGATCTTTCAACTTTCTCTCAGATCTGCTTTAGATCTGTACTTACTATGACTTTCTTAAGTGTTTCTCGAAGGTTCTTTAAATTTACTTTCAAAACGACTCTTCATTTTTCGATTAGGGTTTTCCTTTAAGTTATTTCAAAAATCCCTTCTCTGATTTTAACGTGTTTGTAATTTTTCTATGTTTTGCTCATGTTGTTCTTATATCTGAGTTAGCATGTGTCACACCTCCTTTTTACCTACACCCCGGAAGGATATAAGGGATTTTTTTCCAATTTAAGTGACATTATTCGAAATGGGATTATTTATTTATTTTCAGAGTCACCACTTGGAATATTTTAATTGGTGTCCCAAGTCACCGATTTATTTTAAATCCCAAGTCAAGGAAATTTCGACTTTCCTTTTTTAAGTTTGCGAACCAGAAATTCTAGATAAGGAATTCTGTTAACCCGGGAGAATGTGCTAGGCAATTCCGAGTTCCGTGGTTCTAGCACGGTCGCTTAGCAATTTATACTTGGTTTAGTAAAATTGTTTAATTACTGGTTTTAGAACCTATGTGCATTTAACTTTCACCACTTTTTAATTAAGAAAATTATCTTGAAACGGGTCACGCGCACGTGTACCCATTGATGAAAATTCATTTATTAATACACCCCTAAATCATACTAGCGATTTGTGAGTTATTCGTTTCCTATGTTTGATTTAAGATTAGGATAGATATGGAATTATTAAGCCCAAAAAACTGCTTAGTGAACTTAATAATTCCAAATACCTTATCCAACGTTATTTTTTGTTCTTTTCCCCCTTTTTAAAAAAAATATTCCTACTAAATTAACACTTGAATTTTTTTAACTTTTATGGCTAAGTGATAAAGAATTGTAAACACATTTCTTTAAAAGAAACTTACTATAATCTTATAAAGAAAATTTATTAGTTTATGGTCTATTCACAAGAATGATTAAAAAATTTAACCGATTTATGACTTAGGGATACTATATAATTATTTCGTCCACGATTAACGATGCTTTATTATTATTTAAAAATTTGGCTGAAGTTGCGCGAACGCATACTCCGATTTATTTTAAAAATCATAATTATATCGCGCGAACATGTACATAATCACAATAATACATTGAACGTGCCTAAAGCAAACTACGATCATTTGTTATTTTATATCTAAGTCATAAGAAATTAATACGAAGGCCATAAATTATTTGTGCTCAATTAAACAACCTACGAATTCTAGCAAAATTCTTTTAGCATTAACCTCACTAATAACCAAATTCAAATACCCAAGCATCACAAATTAGCACAAGTAAAGATTATACGATAAAAAAAATCTCGACGCATTGTTATTATTCCAAAAGAAATAAACTTCTCTTAGCATGAAGGAACAATTCTAACTTTTTATAACAAACACACCGAAAATGAAGATATGACACCCCTTCAACACAAAATTATTTACATTAACACCGTCAATTGTAAAGATAGGACGCAGACGGTAAATTAAGCTTTGCGCCAAGTAAGAGCTAAGTCGTGACTTAAAATTACTAGCCTAAGTCATGTGAGCTTGAGTAATTATAGCCGACTCCAAATTAACACGGGTAATGGGATACAAATGAACATGTCAGACTTTCGTCCATTTGAGCGCAACAAACGGTTTAAGCCAAATTCGAGAGAATGCCTAATAAAAATTCATAATATCAGAATGATTTATAGTATTGATGTGAGTCCTATTTTCATCTCAAATCAGGGCTCAAAAGGGAGCCCAAGTCAAGTTGTAAATGCTACTGGCCTAATGATTTCTAAGTGGCCTGAATTAGGCCCAAAAGAAGGCCCAATTCGACAACTATTATGCATTGACAAAAAAAAACAGAGATTCAAGATCGAATTCCTTCAGCAGCACAAACAATATCCAAACTCAAGATTGAAGGACCCCAAATTGACTTACAACACACGAAATGGTCCAGACTTAACTCAAAAACAACCATGAATACTCATTTAATAATTAACCCAAAGCTGACCCTATGTGAATCAGTTAAAATCTATGAGACATACACATATTCGTCCACTTAGCCTCCAAAGTTAATTGCTTCAAAAAGAACGAACAACTAAACAGCCAGGAGAGACTCAGAACTAAACCCAATAGCAATTCTATAAACTAATCTGATAAACATTAAAAATAATCGAATTTACCTCACACTAAATGCATTCACAAGCCTATCATAAATGTATCAGTATGAGCTTACTAGTAGTTTTAGCATGGATATCATAGCTAATCATGATTCGAATAAAAAATTTAGACAAGAAAACAGACAACTGATGCCTCAGATAGTTTATAACTTAACATAATCACATGGATTCAGCTGATCCATATTTGACTTGAATATTTTTAAGATCAAATACCTATTATTTCTAGCAGAATTTAAACACAAACATGCCTTTCATGGCTCAAATAAATCTTCACTACAACAAATGATAAATGGTCCTTAAATCACACGGAAACTAACTAAGAAATGAAATGAACTACAATGCAGTGTCAAATAAACGAAGTACAACACTAGTTGGAGCCATATTCTGAATCTCATTCTTTTATTTCATACATCAAACCTGACTGCACATATTTAATAGAGCTCAAAATATAGTACCTGGATATGAAATGAACCAAGGAAGCGAAGTCAGTGATCAACAACAAAAGCAACAACAAAACAGCCCAGATTTAGTACATGAAACTAGAAAATCGATTCAAAATCCAATGGAACAATGGTCTTCAACACAGCTTGATAAAAAAAAACCTTCCAAAACTAATATCAAATCAATTCAAATCCTTTTACTGAACATTATTGTTTGCAGAACTTAAATGAATCAAAAACTACTAAAGCAATGGAACAGTAGGGAATTCCTAGCTGTTTTTTTTGTATTTTTCTGAACTCTATCTTTTCAAAATCTCTGCATTCTGCAGCATTTTTCAGAACACATTCTCCTCTTCCTATTTTTTCTTGTTTTTTCAGAATCTCTTTTCTCTTCTCAGTATTTCAGAGTATCAGAATTTATGTATTTCAGACTATCAGAATCTATGTATTTCAGAGTACCAGCCTCTCCTCCCTTTTCTCAGTGTGTTGTTTCCTTAAATAGGCAATGGGAAATGCTTTTTGAATTCACAGAGTGCCCTTTCAACATTTAAAAATTCGATTCCACTCAATTCTTAAGGTTTTAGTTTATTCAGTAGTGAAATCTAAACCCTACCACTATAGAAGCTTCTTAATTAGGTGACTACCACTTTTTATTAAACAATTCTCAATCTATCCTTACAACCCTGAAACTAACCCTGGAATCAAAGCCAACATGGGTCAAGTTGACCCAATTCAGAACCCATAAATCTGTAATCCCCATTGAGCACCATCCAGAAACTCATTTCAAACAAAACAAGAGACTTTTGAAAGAAACAGGGGCGAAGGAACAGATGATGACGAACTAAATAATAGAAACTAATGAATTAAACATGCTTTTAAATTAATCATGTAATATTGACGGACTAATAGGTGAGTCTATAATGAAGAGAAGAAAGTCGGATACAACAAAGACTAAAATGAAATTAAAAATGGCAAATAAAATCATGCAATACCAGTTTAATGAATAAAAATACCTAGCAAAAATGGCCAGCTTTGAATTTCTTCTTCAAACTCTCGATTTCGACTGAAAGAGATCTCAATCACGTGTTCTCAGATGAAAATACATGACTGAGGTCCGTTTTGGTCTTAATCATCATCAAATCTACCGATTCTGGAGTTTTGACATTTTTAGGTCTTATCTTCGATCCAAAAATTGACGAGTTCGGGGAATATTCGAAGGAAAAGAGTCATGGATTTGGAAAGAAGGGAGCGAGAGGGTTCTAGGGTGTTATTTTGGTGATGAACGAAATTGGTGCCGCCACCCTAAGGCGGTGGGGGAATGGTGGCGGCATTAGGGTTTGGGGATGGCCTCTGAGAGAGAGAGGGGTGTGAGAGAGAGACGATGCAAAGGGGGGAGGGGTCTGAGGGGTTTGGGTATTATAAAAATGAGGAATTAACTGGAGCCGTTGGATTAATGGCAATCAACGGTCCAGATCAATTAGGAAGGGGAAAACGGGGTCGTTTGGAGTTTAATGGAGATCAGGTACGGGGAAACGGGTTGGGTCGGGTAATGGGTGAAGCTCGGGACCGTTCGATCAAAGGAGATCGACGGTCCTGATCAAAACTTATCCAAACGACGTCGTTTAGGTGGCAACGGGGCTTGACCGGGTTGGGACGGGTTTGGGCTGGACTGGGGCGGGTTTCAGGTGTATTTGATTTGGGCCTCTTGAATTAAATTGAATTTGGCCCAAATTTGATTTCCTTCTCTTTAATTCTTTTTCTTTTCTTTTCTTCCTTTTTTTCGAAAAATTAAAACTAAAATCCTAAATTAAATTATAAAACCAAATCAACCTATCAAAAATACTAATTAATTCTAAATAATAATTATCCCAAATATTATTTACCAAATCAAAAAAAAGAAAATCACGAAATTTCAACATTAAACACTAAAAATGCAAAATACGTTATTTTTTTGAATTTTTTCATTTTTGTAAAACAACAATTCACTTAATTAATCTAAAAAATGTAAAATTAAATCCTAAATGCAGAAACTATATTTTTGTATTTTTAATGCATTAAACATGTACACAAACATATGCAAACAATCAGGAAAATAACATAATAATTCCTAAAAATAACACATAATTAAAGAAAAGACCTAATTTTGGGAATTCTTTTGGAGTAATTTGTATGAGGCAAAAATCACGTGCTCACAGCTCCCCCTCTTTGCCTGGAAACACGAAGAGTTTTCGTGCAAAGATAAAGTGAGCGGGTACGAGCGATTTTTGCCCGTTGGAAGACTCCGTGGGAAGCATTTTTTGAAAGAATTTGACCGAACCTCTGCTTCAAAGGTTTTCTACATATCCTTGGCTATAAAGGAATCAGGTCAATGTAGTTTGGGAAGTTTCGGTAGCTGGGACTACCATGAAGCTGTGGTTTTGCTGCTGATACTGCTTACTGACCTCCTTATTAGACCATGACAAAATGAAGAAGCTAGACTAAGCTATAATCTATGCTTTACAAAGATTTATTTTCGAACTTGGTCTTGTGACTGTTTTTGCCTATCTCTGTTCTCCAGGCGGCCCCCTGATTGCTTGGACTTGAATTGCTTCCTCCCTTCGTTCTCCAAGCGAGCTCTTGATTACTGAAACCTGAATTGTATTGCCTCCATTGTTTTCCAAGTGGGCTTCTGATTACCAAAACTTGAACTGCTTTCTATTCTTTGAAATTAGTATTGTCCTTCCCTGTTCTTCAGATGGGCATCTGACTTCCAAAACTTGGGTTGTGTTCCCTTGTTCTCCAGGTGGGCTCCTGACTGCTTGACCTGAGTTGTATTCCATTGCTCTCCAGGTGGGTGCCTGATTGCTGAAACTTTAACTATTGTCCCTTGTTCTCCAGGTGGATGCCTGATTACTGAATCTTCAACTGCTTTTCCTTGTTCTCCAGGCGGATGCCTGATTGTTGAAGCTTGAATTGCATTCCTGTGTTCTTCACGTGGGCTCCTAACTGCCGGGTCTTTAACTATTTTTCCTTGTTCTCCAGGTGGACGCCTGATTGCTGATACTTTAACTGTTGTTCCTTGTTCTCCAGGTGGACGCCTGATTGCTGATATTTCAACCGCTATTCCTTGTTCTTCAGGTGGGCGCCTGATTGCTGATATTTCAACTGTCTTTCCTTGTTCTCCAGGTGGATGCCTGATTGCTGAATCTTTAACTGTTTTTCCTTGTTCTCCAGGTGGATGCCTGATTTCTGAAATTTGAATCATCGTCTTCTTGCAACTGCCTTTTTTTGACTTGTTCTCCCTCGTTCCTCCAAGCGGTTACCTTATTACCAATACTTGTGCCAATCTTCCTTAAAACTTGATTTGTTTTCCCTTGTTCTCCAGGTGGACCCCTGATTACTTGGTCATGCTCTGCTTTTTATCTTTAATATCTGTGTTGTTCTTCCCTGTTCTTCAGACGGGCATCTGACTTCATCAAAATAGACAACAAAAGAAAATTTTCTGCCCCAGTTTGGTAATCGAGCACATCTGTGAGTGTTAATTGAATCCTTTTACCAAATATCACTAACAATCTACAAGCTATATCCCATTATCCAGGAGGGTCCTGAAAATCTCTAGTAAGTTTCCAAAGCTACATTATATTTTTTAAAGGTATGATTTCCGTCGAATCTTGTTATCTAAGACAGTCTTAAAGCTACATCCCATTATCCAGGAGGGTCCTGGAATTTCGAATTAAAGCTTATCTTACGAATGACAATTTCAACGCTAAACTGTACTCTCTTATAACAACACTCACTTATCTAATGGAATGCTTAAAGTTACGTCCCATTATTCAAGTGGGTCTTGAAAATTCTTATGCAAACTTTGTAACCAACTTATATTCCTTTTGGTGTGAACTTGTCCTATATTTACTACTTATGATTGTTTTGGATTTTAACCTAGGTCCCATTTTCCAGGAGGGTCCTGAAGTTTCGAATTGAGTCTTGTCTTAAAAAAATGAAAAATTCAAACAAAGTTATATTTTCACAAAGTAGGGCTTATGCTAGATATTGTACTCATGAATATTTCGAATTAAAGCTAAGTCTCATTATCCAGGAGGGTCCTGAAAATTTCCAATTAAATCGAGGAAAAGGTGGAAAAAGATGGTATTTCTTCTTGGGGGAAAAAGTTGAGGAAGCAGAAAATCATAACCACCAGTCTGGGAAAGAAGAGAAGTCAGAATCTTTGTTCTCATGGGGTAAAAAGGTAGAAAAAGATGGTGTTTCTTCTTTCTTGAGGAAGTAAAGCGGAAACGGGTTCTTTTCGGTCCCTTTGATGGCCAACCCTAGAGATAGAGGCTATGAGAGTCTCCCCAAATTACTTTGAAATCTGAGGCCTCTGGGTAATATCCAAAGTGTATCTCAAACATGCAAACTTCGAAGCTCCACTTATAATCCTTTGGGGTGTATTTATGCCAAATTCCGCTACTCATGATTATTTTGAATTTTAAACTAAGTCCCATTTTCCAGGAGGGTCCTGAGAATTCTGCGATCAAACCTGCATGGTACTTGCTTTCCTTACAAGGTGCTTCCTAAAACAAATGCCATCTTTGCCCCTGTTTCAAATTAAAGAAAATCTTGTCAGTTTAAAACGTGGCGATTAGTTGTGGCATTCTTGTTGGGGATGGTTTTCTCTTTGCCATGCTTTGCTTCGATCGACTGCCTTGAACTGGTCGAACGATTGTTTTGACCTTCTGACTGATCCTTAACTGCAGGATCCCCCAACTGTTGTTCTCTCCTTCTGACCTTTCTGCCTGAACCCGTACATCTCCCATGACATTACTGAACCATTCCACCAATATAGCTTTTGCTTACACCATATGTCCCACTTTTCATCATACTATCTCTAGCATGTCTTAGCCGTATTTTGCTTTGTGCAATTTTGATTCTGGTAGTACACTTTGACATTCCTTATTATTTGTTGAAACAAGGCTAACCTTGGAAGAGCTTTAGAGGAGTAAAGTTAACAACAATGAAATGCAATGATTTTGAGAATTAAGAATAAAGAAGAAAATCCAAATTTGGTTGACCGCTGGAGATAGGAAAAGAAACTTATCTGAGTGGATTCACTGGTACCAATGATCATGGTATGCATTTTGGATTAATCATCCCAGTCTATTTAACCAATCTCCTTTCCAATTGTTTTACTTTGTGCTCCCAGATTTCCACAACCCAATTTACTTTCCGCCAACTTACAGACCTTGTTCGACTTGCAGTGCCCTGAAGGGTTTTCACTGACAAACCTCTCTCATTTGTTTATTCCTCGATTCCTTGGAAATTATGGTGCTTGTGAAGGTTTTCACCAATAAGACTCTCTCATTTTTATTTTCTCTCGGCTTTCGTCGCCTCATGGTGCCTATGAGGGTTTTCACCAATAAGACTCTCATTTTTTGATTTCTCTTGCTTAAACCAGAGTGTTGCCCCTGATATGAATTTTATTTACATTGCTTGACTTGGAATATCTCAAAGACTGATCGGGAGGTCTTTCTTTGGACAACAATGTGGGTTCTTGGATATGTTTGGAAAGAAAAGGGTATCAAAAAGGCTCAAAACAACTCAAATGGGTTAGAATTACAACTTTTGGAATCAGATTTTTTATCTCAATCACAACTTCTGCCCCAGATTCTTGCTTGGGGATTTTTTTGATATTTTATTTTACTATGACCGAGTCGTGAGGCTGACTACATATCCTTAACAGGAATCAGGTCAAACGTAGTTCACACTGAATTTCTTTGTTGTTATACTTTCTCTTTTTCTCTTCTTTTCTTTTCTCTTTTTCTTTTCTTTTCTTTTCTCTCTTTTTCGTTATTGATTCCAAAATGGGGGTATGAAAGAAATAAATAAGGCTCAAAAAGGGGGAACAAAGGGTAGAGTGTTTAGATAGTAGAACAAATTGCCTTCGTTATTTCATTCTTCGAAACAATGCCAAGTGCAAACAATCAACAATTATAACAAAGAAATCATACATAATATCTCTTAACTGCATCAGAATTTATAGCCATGTCTATGCATTTTCCTTCGATATCTGTTAAACATAAAGCACCATTGAACAATACTCTGGTCACAATGAATTGCCCTTACCAATTCGGGGCAAACTTGCATTTTGCTTCAGCCTGATGTAGAAGAATACGCTTCAGCACTTGCTGACCTACTTCAAACTTTTGGGGGTGCACCTTCTTGTTGTATGCTCTTGCCATTCTCTTTTGATATAACTGGCCATGACACACTGTTACCAATCTTTTTTTATCAATCAAGTTCAACTGCTCCAAACGAGTTTTGACCCACTCATCATCATCAATCTCAGCCTCAGCGACAATCCGAAGGGAAGGGATTTCAACTTCTGCAGGTATTACTGCTTTAGTGCCATATACCAACAAATAAGGAGTTGCACCTACCGAAGTACGAATAGTAGTGCGATAACCCAACAATGCAAATGGTAATTTTCCGTGCCATTGCCTCGAACCTTCTACCATTTTCCAAAGTATCTTCTTTATGTTTTTGTTCACTGCCTCGATTGCTCCATTCGCCTTGGGGCGATACGGGGTAGAATTTAGATGTGTAATCTTAAACTGTTCACATACCTATTCCATCAAATTACTGTTAAGATTAGCACCATTATCCGTGATGATCACCTTTGGGATTCTGAATCGACAGATGACATTTGAGTGACCAAAATTGATCACTGCTTTCTTGGTCACCAATTTGAAAGTTTTGGCCTCAACCCACTTGGTGAAATAATCAATTGCTATCAGAATGAACCTGTGTCCGTTGCATGTTGCTGGCTCAATTGGTCCAATGACAATCATGCCCCAAGCAACAAAGGGCCATGGTGCTGACATTGTGTGCAATTCCGATGGTGGAGAATGAATCAGATCTCCATGTACTTGGCACTGATGACATTTGCGCACAAAATTGATACAATCTCGCTCCATGGTGAGCCAATAATAACCTGCTCGGAGAATTTTCTTCGCCAGCACATATCCGCTCATATGTGGTCCGTAGACTCCCGAATGTACTTCAGACATGACAGTCGTAGCTTGTCTAGCATCTATGCATCTTAATAATCCAAGGTCTGGTGTTTTTTATACAAAACTCCTCCACTTAAGAAGAATCCACTTGCCAACCCTCGAATTGTTCTCTTTTGATCCCCCGTGGCTTGCACTGGATATATCCCCATTCTGATGTACTCCTTGATATCATGGAACCATGGTTCGCCATCAAGTTCTTCTTCAATCATGTTACAATAAACATGTTGATCTCGAACTTGAATATGCTGAGGATCGACATAAGCTTTGTCCGGATGGTGCAACATTGACGCCAGGGTAGCCAAAGCATCGACGACCTCATTATGGACCATTGGAATATGCCTGAACTCCACTAATCGAAACCGTTGACAAAGATTATGCAAACATTGTCGGTACGGTATGAGCTTCAAATCTCGTGTTTCCCATTCTCCTTGAATTTGATGTACCAGAAGATCCGAGTCTCCCAAGACTAAGACTTCCTGGATATCCATGTTTGCAGCTAGCCTTAGACCCAAAATACAGGCCTCATACTCAGCCATATTTTTGGTGCAATAAAACTGAAGCTGAGCCGTAACAGGATAGTGATGCCCTGTTTCAGAAATAAGCACAGCTACTATTCCGACTTCTTTCATGTTGGCAGCCCCATCAAAGAAAAGTTTTCAGCCTGGTTTTTCAGTTTGCTCCAGTTCATCGATATGCATCACTTCTTCATCGGGAAAATAAGTTCTCAATGGCTCGTAATCTTCATCGACTGGGTTCTTGGCCAAATGATCAGCCAATGCTTGGGCTTTCATCGCAGTCCGAGTTACATAGATGATGTCAAACTCTGTGAGCAAAATCTGCCACTTCGCAAGTCTTCCTGTCGGCATAGGCTTTTGAAAGATATACTTCAACGGATCCAAGCGCGAAATGAGGTAAGTAGTGTAGGATGACAAATAATGTTTCAATTTCTGAGCCACCCAAGTTAGGGCGCAACATGTCCTTTCCAGATGAGTGTACTTAACCTCATAAGCCGTGAACTTCTTGCTAAGATAGTAGATGGCCTGTTCCTTTCTGCCGGTGATGTCATGCTGCCCTAGTACACAGCCAAATGAATTTTCCAAGACTATCAAGTAAAGAATCAAAGGTCTCCCTAGTTCTGGCAGAACCAGCACAGGTGGGTTTGACAAGTATCCTTTTATCTTATCAAATGCTTCTTGACACTCATCAGTCCATTTGACCGCAACATCCTTCTTCAGCAATTTGAAAATAGGCTCACAAGTTGTTGTGAGCTGAGCAATAAACCTGCTGATGTAGCTCAACCTCCCTAACAGACTCATCACTTCAGTCTTGTTCTTCGGAGGTGGCAATTCATGGATGGCTTTGATCTTTGATGGGTCCAACTCGATTTGCCTCGCCGGCTGACTATGAATCCCAACAGCTTTCGGGATGGAACACCAAATGCGCACTTAGCAGGCTTAAGCTTGAGGTTGTACCTGCGAAGTTTCAGGAAGAATTTCCTCAAATCCCCAACGTGGTCAGCCTGATGCTTTGATTTTATGATCACATCATCCACGTATACCTTAATATCCTTGTGTATCATATCATGAAACACAGTAGTCATCGCTCTTATGTAAGTTGCACCGACGTTCTTCAAATCAAATGGCATTAACCGGTAGTAGTAAGTCCCCCATGGTGTGATGAATGTCATCTTTTCTGCATCTTCTTCATCCATTAGAATCTGATGATACCTTGCATAGCAATCCACAAAAGATCTAATCTCATGCTTGGCACAATTATCGATCAAAATGTGGATATTGGGTAGTGGGAAGTCATCCTTAGGACTTGCTTTGTTGAGATTGCGGTAATCGACGCATACTCTAATCTTGCCATCCTTCTTCGGCACAGACACGACATTAGCCAACCAAACAGGATATCGAGTGACCCAAATAACCTTTGCATCCAACTGCTTGGTGATTTCTTCTTTAATCTTCACACTCATATCAGTTTTGAATTTCCTCAACTTTTGCTTGATGGGAGGAAACACTGGATCAGTGGGCAATTTGTGGGCCACTAAATCAGTGCTCAAACCCGGCATGTCATCATACGACCATGCAAAAAACATCTTTCTATTCGATGAGTGCTTTGATTAACTCTTCCCGGATCTTTGGCTTGAGATGGACAGTTATTTTAGTCTCTCTAATATTATCTGTGTCCCCTAAATTGACGGCTTCTGTTTCATTCAGGTTGGGTTTGGGTTTTTCTTCGAAGTGAATTAACTCCTTACTAATCTCTTCGAAGGCTTCATCTTCATCGTATTCTGATTCGTAGTCACAATCTACTTCTTGAACTATTATTTCGGAATCAGATTGATTTTTAAGACTGGACTAAGGATTCCTCATGCATGCCATGTCATTAGAACCAGCGTAAAAAGAACTGTACAGAAAAGAAAAGAAAAACTATCAGGAATGATAAAGAAAGGGAAACTGCATTTCATTTGAATGATGAAAGATAACAAGGTTTGCACACTTCAAACAGACTAAAAGATAAAAAATCTGGATTACAACCCTGGAATAACCCAGACAAACTGAAGGAAACTCAAAATAAACTACCAAGACTCCTTTCGATGGGGGAGAGTAGTAGCCTTCCAATTGTTAAGTTTTGCTTTTGGCCCGACAAATTGCACTTCCGTATTGCTATAACCCTCTCCAATTTCCACCATGTTCACACTATCGAACAACTTCTCAAATCTTTCAATTAACTCCTTGTCAAGATCAATCACAGAACTGGGAATTGCAGTTACTGGGCAACTTCTGGTACCGGACTTGACAAATGATTTGGAAAAATGTGGGACTGGCTTTGAAAGGACCCATGCCTTCTCTTTTAGCTTTCTGGCCTTTCTTATGTCTGCGGCAGTGGGCTTGAATCCCAGACCAAATGTTCCCAAGTTTTCAGGAAGGGACACCGACTATATGATGCCTTGTAAAGATGAGCCCAAACCTTTACCGAGTACAAAACCATTCTTCAACATCTCATAGGCTACCATGATTGATACAACGGTTATCTTTGGATTTGGAATGTATTTCCCCTCCGGAACTTTCTCTACCAATATCGTGTCAGAAAATTGGTAGACTCATGGTCCCTGGTCATCTTCTACTTCAATGACCGGTACAATGGCATTGCTGCGAGCGCATAAACTGTCTTCCCCATGCACAACTATTTCTTGTCTATCCCATTCAAATTTGACTACCTGGTGTAGTGTTGATGGGACTGCTTTAGCGGGGTGGATCCATGATCGACCCAACAGCAAATTATAGGAAACAGCTATGTCCAGCACCTGAAACTCCATTGTAAACTCAACTGGACCTATTGTCAGCTCCAACACTATGTTCCCAACTAAATTTTTACCTCCGCCATCAAATCCCCGTACGCAAATACTGTTCTTATGGATCCTCTCATCTTCTATTTTCAACTTGCTTAGAGTGGAGAGAGGACAGATGTTTGCGCTTGACCCGTTGTCAACCAATACCTGGGTCACCATAGAGTTCTCACATTTTACTGTGAGGTAAAGAGATGTTGTGCTCAGTACCTTCTACAAGCAATTCATCATCGGAAAACGTGACTCTATTTGCTTTGAAGATTTTGTTGGCTATTTTTTCCAAGTGATTCACGGAGATTTTATCGGGAACGTGCGCCTCATTCAAGATCTTCATTAATGCTTGATGGTGCTTATCCGAATGGATCAATAATGACAATAGAGAAATTTGAGCAGGCATCTTTCTTAATTGTTCCACGATAGAGTAGTCCTGTAGCTTCATCTTCCTCAAGAATTCTTCTGCTTCTTCTTCAGTTACGGCTTTCTTTACCAGCGCTGGATTATCTTTAGTTCTTCTTAACTCCTCGGGAGTAAAACACCTTCCCGAGCGAGTCAAACCTTGTGCTTTACAGACTTCTTCTTTGACTTCCTTCCCTTTGTACATCACTGTTACCCATTCGTAATTCCATGGAATAGCCTTGCTGTTGATTATTAGTAATTGGGTTACCGACTTGATAATAACCCAGTTTGCGCGGGCACCTTCCACGATTATAATGGGTTTACTGGCCGCTTCGGGCACAACCACCTTCATCCTTTCCTATTTCGTTGCAACTTTGCTTAAAGACCCCTTCTCAACTACTACAGATGGCCCAACACTCTTTTTGCTCAACTTGAGCACCGACTCCTCACTTGCTGACTATTCATCTATCTTGACTCCACTGGACCGAATCATCATGACAGTTTGTGATGGCTTCTTGGGTTCCCCTTCCTCATGCACTATTTTAATCATATTCGCCTCCTAATGGGCTGGCATCGAATTCCTATTGATATTGGGTGCCTCGGGAGCTTGAACTTCAATTTTATTGGTATAAATGAGCTCCTGTATCGCACTTTTCAAGTGCCAGCACTTCTCTGTGTCATAACCTGGAGTACCAGAATAATACTCACAACTGATAGTATAGTCAAGGTTTTTTGGAGGAGGATTTGGCAGTTTGGACTGTATCGTCCGCAACATATTCAGTTGTTTTAGCCTGTGGAATAGACTAGTGTATGATTCTCCCAACGGAGTAAAGGTTTTCTTTTTCTGCAACCTTTCACCCTTGAATGCTTGACTAGGCCGGAAACTTGGTCCGGGAGTGTTTTGGTAGGCTCGTGGATGTGGATAAGTATTTTGTAGGACGGGAGCATGCCATTGAGTGTGGGCAAGAGGTTGGTTGTATGCTTGTGCATGGTGGACGGAAAAATGAGGTTCTAGTGGGGGATAGTAGTGTTGGGGTGGATTGTGGTGATACGTTTGTTGGTGGGGTCGAGGTTGATTGTAGTGGTAAGTGTAAGCACGTGATTTTTGCCCTATGAAAGAATTACTCCCAAAAGATTCAAAATAAAATGATTTTCCTTGGTGTGCAATTTTGAGAATTTTTGTGACATTTTTGGATAATTATTTGTATTTGTCTGTGCATGTTTATTTGTTAAATTAATAAAAAATACAAAAATATGTCGCATTTTGCATGTAGGATTTAATTCTACAATTGTTAGTAATTAAGTTTGTTTTACAAAAATTGAAAATTACAAAAATAGGCATCTTTTGCATTTTTAGCATTTAATGTCCAATTTTATGCTTAATTATTACTTAATTGTGCGTTAATTGTTATTGGGAGTTAATTTGCGCTTTTATAACTTAATTTAGTTCTTAATAATAATTTAAGGATTTTTAGAATTTAGTTTTAGAAAAATAAAAGAAAAAAAGAGAGCAAAAATACAAAAAAATCGGAATTGGGCTCTTCTTCTAATTCAAGCTACAAGCCCAAAAATACGCAACCTTCCCCATGACCCGGTCCATCTCCACACGGGCGACCCGGTCCGCCCCATAACCCTAATACCTAACCCCTCTTCATTTTTTCATTTTTCTCCCAAACACAAAACAAAACAAACCAAACCCTAAACACTAAGACATCCGCCCCCCCTCTCTTCTTCTCCAAAACTCCCAAAACACACACATCCATGGCAGTTCGTCCATGGCTGCCTTCGAACCAACGACCACCTCCTTGTTGCGTCTTCTCCTCAACCCCGCGACTGCTTCTGCTTCGTCGCCTTCCTCCATTGAGCTCATTTCTGTTGACGTTACTGCGTCTTCGTCGTCAACCCGTCGCCATGGCTGCCATAGCTAAGCTCCAACAGCTTCATCTTCTCATCACAAGCGACTTCACGTCCAAACGACCCCTCCTCCGTGGTCCGCCATTGACGCAGCCAGCAGAACTGCACGTCGAACACAACTGCTCTTTCATCTTCTTCATCTTCGCCGAGCTCGAGCTCCCATGGCTGCCCAAACCACCACCTTACGACCAGCAGTCCACCATCGTCATCCTCCTGCTCCAACGACCACCCACTTCGCCTTCTTGTAAAGCTGCCAATTTTGTGTTCAAATCTTCCAAGAACCCATGGCTGCCCCCGTCCAACGCCTGTTGCTCCAGCAGCAACCAACGATCCCGCTACATCCAGTCGTCGATGACGAACAGCCCGTCGACCTCCAGCAGACCCAAACGGCTCACCTCCTATGATTTCTTCATCGAGCATCTACTGCAAAACCAAGCTGCACCCGCTGCGTTGCTGCTGCCTTAGCTCCGACCAACATCTACTTCTGCAGCGTAGCTGCTGCGTCGTCGAGCAGCTGAGTCTAAACCAAACCCCGTCGCTTTTACTGTGTTGTTGCTGCTTCGTCAAGCATTTGATTCGAAACAAATCCCATTCCGGTTAGTGGGTTCGAGTTTCACTTTTGTCCGTATTTTTGTTTTGATATTCTCAAATCTAAAATCGGGAAATGTTTGTTTTGTTCGTGTTCATTGTTTTGTTAATTTTTCAGTTTGTTCATGTGAAATTGTTAGTTTAATGTTTGTTAGATTCAAATTGAAATTTAATTAATTATTTCTTCAGTTTGTTTCATGTGTTTTATGTATTATTTTTCAGAAATTGTTAATGTTGTTAGATTCAAGTTTAAATTCATAATTGTTTCTTCTTCGGTTTTGTTTTTATTTTTCTAAAAGAATTTAGTTGTAATAGGGAAATATGTTGGTTTAATCATTTGAATCCATCATGTTTGTTATTTAATACGGATTTAATGCATGTTTATTTCTTTGTTTGAAGTTCATCCAGTAATTTAATTTGAGTTTGTTTTGGTTTTTGATTTGTTGATTTAGTTTGAATCATGTATTTTGTTGTTAATATTGTTGTCTCTTTTGCTCATTCATTTTTGGTCTAAGTTAACCAGGATTGGTTCCCAATATGGTTAATTTATTTCCATTAATTTGAAGTTGTATGATTCATCTGTGTTCATATGATTTGTTGTTGAATTTGTTTAGAAATTGGTCTTATTGGCTATATTTTGATTGAGATTGATTAATTGATTGGTTATAGCTGATGGGGGTAATTGGTAATTGCAATAAGGTCGGAGGGGTAGTTTTGGAATTGAACATTTTGAATAATTCTTTATGTTAAGCATGAGGGACAAAATGTAATGGGGTGGGGTTGATATAATTGTTTAATATAATGGGGGACAAGACATAATGTAGTGGAGGGGAATATTGTAATTGTTTATGTTAGGCATGGGGGACAAGACATAATGAGTTGGGAATAATTCTTTAGTTTAATATAGTGGGGGACAAGACACAAAATAGTGGGGAATAATTCATTTGTTTAAGAAAGTGGGAAGCAAAGCATGCAATGGGGGAATATTTCGAGTTGGGAATTCAAGACAAGAGTCTTGTTATATATAGAGTCATTTGACACATTCTTGGAAAGAGGTTTTTAGGGGCTGGAACGAAAAAAAGATTTTTACACTTGAGCTTCAAGACTTAGAGTTGGAAGACTTGAAAGATTTTTGGAGGTTTACTTTTGAGAGAGTGAGACATTCTGAAAATCCTAAGAGAGTGTTAGAGAGTTAAAAAAGAAGAAGGAGAAAACAAAAACAAAGTGAGAAACGAGTTTTGTTTCGTGTTTAATACACGCGTGGTTTGTTGCTGTTTAGTTTGTTTACAAACTTTTGGGTTTGCTCTATTGAGCTGTTGTTGCTGTGTATTTACACTACTGCTGCTTCTACTGATCTTCATCTTCTTTCCTTGCTGCCCAAATACCAGGTACACAAACTGATACACTGGTTCATCTTGTAAGCCACTCGAAGCATGAATGTGAAAATGAGAAAGATTTGAAGTTGTAAATTAATGTAGTCTTTTCTTTCTTTTCTGTCTGTATGTAGAATATTCTATACGCTGCCCATGTAAACTCTTTAAACTACTCACTTTCGAAACTTAACTATAATAACTCGAAAGTATGTAAATAAAAGTAGGACCTTTTCTTCATTTATTTTAGAGAAAACGAAAAATAGAAAATATAGTCATTCTAAGATTATCCTTTTAAAAAAAACAATGAGACGAGCCTCGCCCAATAAAAAAAAATACAAATTGCGGGGCCCTCAATAATTGGTCATAATAAATACTTAGAATTTGGGATGGAGTGTTTAGTGAAATTCACTGCCTTCCCCAAAGATAATAACGCGTTAGCCTCTTTAGACGCGATTTAATTAAATTACTTTCTTAAACTCGGGTGCACATTTATGTGACCCAAATCCAAATCTCAGCGGAGTCAAAATGTGTCTCTAATCACGAGTACATTGATTGTGACGTGGTTCGAGATGCGTGTCCATGACGTTGCAAATTCCTTTTAGAAAATAAGAATGAGATGAGCCTCGCCAAATAAAAATATAAAATTGCGGGGCCCTCAGTAAATATTTGCATTAAAATTGCTTAGACTTCGGGATGGACAGTTTAGTAAAATTCCACGGCCCTACCCAAAGTAAATGATACGCTAGTCACTTTAGGTGCGTATTTAATAATGTTATCTTCCTAAACTCGGGTGCACATTTATGTGACCCAAATTCCAATCTCAACAGAGTTGAAATGTGGCTCTAATCACGGGTACATCGATTGTGACGTGGTTCGAGATGTGTTTCCACGATGTTGCAATTCTTGATAGAAATAACAGTAAATGATAAAAGCGGTTAAAAGTTAAATTTTGCACATAGGTTCAACATGTATTAAATCAGATAATCAAGCCAAATATGACAGTTGAGCGACCGTGCTAGAACCACGGAACTCGGGAATGCCTAACACCTTCTCCCGGGTTAACAGAATTCCTTATCCGGATTTCTGGTGCGCAGACTGTAATATGGAGTCATTCTTTTCCTCGATTCGGGATTAAATTGGTGACTTGGGACACCCTAAATCTCCCAAGTGGCGACTCTGAAATAAATAAATAAATCCCGTTTCGATTGTCCTTTAATTGGAAAAAACTCCTTGTACCCTCGCGGGGGCGGAAAAAGGAGGTGTGACAGTAAGAACCACTGGATCCGGATTAGAAATTCGAGCTTAGATAAATTGTTATATTTGGCTTTATCTGATTTTTACATGTTTGAGCCTAATGTGCTAAATGCTGCTTTTACCGCTTTGATATTATTTGACTGTATATATAAACTGTGCCGAACCCTTCTCTCTTCACCTCCGGGGATGTGCTTACTGGTTGAGACTCCCTATTCTGTTAGTGTCATACCCTGAAATAAAAAAGAGGCTCGGATAAGTTACGAAGGCGGATGGCCTTTTGGTTCCCGGTAAGTTGCCCCCTCCTCGACTTGAGTTGTCCGCTCGGGTACACAGTCTAGAACACCGACTCAGGTTTTGAACATAGAATAACATGACTTCATGACGGATCCCTAGTAGGAACGATTATTTGCATCATGTTGCATTTGACTTAGGGGACTCAACACAGGGGTTGGGTCCGTCTAGGACTAGCAACCTGAAATGAAAAGACCATCCTGCTGCATCCTATTTGTGCTGTGCATTTATTCCGAACTCGCATGTTGACCGGTTTTTGAATCTCGGGAACGTTGGAAAATTGAAAAAAAGAGAAAAAGAGAGAAATAACAGTTAGGGAGTTAATTGATTATTTTAGAAAAACCCAGTGTCCAAGTACTGTTGGAACTCTGCCGAAATATATTTTACTTTTAAAATTATTTGTTTACCCAAAAAAAGTAGGAAGTGTGTAGGAAAAAGTCCTTTATTTTAGTTTGCTTTGTTTTCAAAAAAAAAACGAAAAGGAAAAATAGTTTCTTTCGCTAAAAAAAAGGGGAAAATATGTTTGTTTTCAAAATCAGTTAGTTTATTTACCCGAACTACGCCGGTTTGATTCTCGCAGGGTGTGAGATACGTAGGCAACCCTCATCGGGTCCAACTTCCCATTTTGCAAAAACGACCAAAAAAGAAAAAATGACAAAATGTTGCCACTTTTTCAGGTGATGTCGTTTTTTGTAAAAATAGCCGAATGTTCCTAAGCGGGACGCCGGAAGGCTGACATTGCATAAACGGCCATCTTTGGTCATTATTTTTTTTGATTTTTGACCGGTTGACCCTCGCAACCTTAAAATCTTCATTCCCGAAGTGCTAAAAGGAAACCGAGTCCATCGTTTTGAAAAAAAAATCTTGGAAAAGAACATAGATAGTTTTATTTTGAGTCTAATAAAAGTTTTTCATTGGCATAATTACCTTAATAAATGTGCAGGATGAGCACAATACAAAACAAACCCTTTTCAATAATGACCAAGATCCCTTTTGAGTTGCGATTATGGTGGAATCACCTAGGCAAGGAAGGGCAAGACAAAGTAAAGAAGTATCTGAAGGATCTCCCGGATTTACTAGACATCCAACCTCGGGGTGATGTTATCAGATCATTGGTCACTTACTGGGATTCAGCACACAATGTATTTCATTTCTCGAACTTTGAGCTCACCCCGACATTGGAAGAAATAGCAGGATACATCGGAAGTGATGAAGCTCCGTTAAGGTTCAAGTATTTGATTGCACCTAGGGCCGTCACTGTACACCGGTTTTTGGATTTCCTAAAAATACCCCGAACATTTCACCATCCAGATTTTGCAAAAGGTTTCTGCAGTCTCCGCCTCATATATGCTAGATACAGCAACGTGGGCGGTTTCAATAAGCCAGATTTCAAACTATGCAGTAGAGATAATCGACAAAAGTGGGAACAAAGGCTGGTAGCTTTTATGATAGCTTTTTGGGTCTTATAGTGTTCCCAAGGAAAGATGGAAACATTGATTTGAAAGTAGTTGGGGTCGTCAGTACCTTGCTCACCCAAGATAAAAGTACTCTAGCGCCTATGATTAGGGCTGACATCTTCTGGGCTCTCACTGCTTGCCGAACCGGGGGCGACTTTTTCGAGGGATGTAACATATTGTTGCAAATGTGGATGACCGATCATTTATGCCACCGCTCCCAGCTCTTGGGTTACGGTTCGCCCGAGAAGACTTGTATTGGAGAATTTTACACAAGAATCAAAGGGGTTAGTCTACCCGAAGGAGTCACAGCTTGGACGTCATTCTTCCGAACTCTCACTGCCAACCAAATCCAGTGTCGTATGGTTGACTGTTGAGGAAATCATATACATGCCGACAACCAGGCCCCACTTTCTGTTGATGGGACTTAAAAGCATCCAACCCTATGCACCGTATCGGGTTTTGAGGCAACTTGGGAGGTATCAAGTAGTGCCGAAAGATGAAGACTTGAGTACCCAAGTGGTTGAAATCAGTCCGGACGGTCGGTTCCCCGAAGAAGAAGTTCGCCAGATCTGGGGTGAGTGTCAACATATGACGGCAAATACTTGTGTGTTGGATACGGCTAAAGGAGAAGTTTCCCCGGGGTATCACGCTTGGTTTAGAGGTGACATGTCCTGCGGGAGACCAGCTAAAAGACCTCATCTCAAAGATTTTGCTGAGTCATCCCAGGAGCAATGGAACTGGTTAGCAAAGGAAAAGGGTTATCGGGCGGAGATCGGTGAGTTGAAGCAACAGGTTGAAAGTCTGAAATTCAATAACAGTATGCAAGTTGCTGCGGATCGAGGTGAAAAGAATAGATTGGCCCAAGAAAATAAAGAACTTAGGGCCCAAATCCAGAAATTGAGAATGGCTCCCGATAAACAACCAAGAAGTCGATCAGATGAGCAGTTGATAAAAGGGCTGAAAAATGAAGTCAGGGAATGGCGAGATGGTTTAGAAAAGTCTGAGAATGTCATGGCAGAGCTCAAAGTACAGTGGTGTACAAGAGCAGATAAGCATCGCCGATACTTGAATCAATTGAAACGCGACCACGAGAAAACTCTTGCCAACATGAAGAGAAAGGTGGCTACACTTGAGGGTAAAGCAGTTAAGCAGGTTGAGGATTTTCAAATTGAAAGCGGACACTGTTACGACTTGATGGCCCAAATGGAGGTAGAAGTGCGACAACTGAAGAATCAGCATATGCAGGATTCTCAGGTGTTAAAAACATGCAGTGATCAGATAAAACACCTGCTTATAGAAAAGAAGCAAGCAAGGGACAGGATTAGAGCCATTGCCCGCACCATTTTTAGAAGATGTCGCGCTTGTGAAGATATGACCCATGCTACTTTTGTCTCAGTAGTGCTAATCTATGTGAAATGGACCATGAATGAATTAGAGCAACTCAAAAGGGACTTGGAACCTAGGCCCACGGCGAGGCCGAACGACGCCCCGCGGGCACCCATATTTGAAGCTTTAGAGTATGCGTAGTTCGTGTCTGTATTTCTTTATATTTTTTTAGCCTATGGTTTGTCAGTCCATTGTCTTTTCGCATCAAAGTATTTCCGTAGTATTGGAACTTGTATCTGACCTTAGTTTGCGTTTGTTATTTTCTTTCTGCAAAAAGGATTTTAGTTTGTAATAGTTTGTTTTAAGTAATGAAAAAATGGAAAATCTTTCTGCATGAACTACGCTTGGTCTGATTCGTGCGGGGTCACGATACGTAGGCAATCTCTATAGGATTCGACCTTAATTAATAAAGGAAAAAGAGAGAGAAGAAGAAAAGAGAGGTAACACTCGAAAGAGGCACAAATAAAATAAGCCGGAATGATGCATGCGGTCAGAGCAAAAGCATGTTAGAAATGGTTAACTGCCTAAGAACATTGCATCCCCCAATGTGCAATTACAATATCTGTTAAGACTCTAACACTGACAAGTTTGTTGTTTTTCCAATCAATACCAGTTAGTTTGTTAGAGCGTACTGGCACCATACCATTATCAAACAAGATCGAAAGGTCCTATACCAGAAAGCATGACTGGGTCAGACAACAACGTTGAGTCGGAAAAGACAGCCAATCAGATGCTGAAGGAAGCCCTGGAGAAAATGGAAAAAATGAGGTTGGAAATGAATGAAATGCAGATAGCCTTAGCTAGAGCCCAGAAGGGGCAGGAACTACCCGTTACTCCTACCCTCCAACCAGTACACATGCCGTAATACCCCTCCACCGGCCCTTCAACGAGTTTCTCAAGCCATCACTACTATCAGGGAAGAGAGGCATATGATCCCCAAGCTCCACCACCCAGTCAAAACCCTTCTCCACCAAATGTTCCCATCTTTGTGGCACCTCCCCAGCCCCTTGCACAGATCATCCAGTGAGCCACTGTTTCAGGCTCACGACACACAATATTACCCCTCTGAACTCACATTCAAAGCACCCGAGCCACATCCCTATAATCCCCACTTTGAGGTCCCGGTGGAGATTGAAAAGCCGGCTAAGAGCCCAGAGCAGGACGAGGTGATGCGGAAATTTAAAAGCCTGGAGCAGTCCTTCAGGAACATACACGGGTTAGGCAACCATGTCAGCGTGGCCTACAAGGATCTATGCCCTTTCCCTGACGTTCAATTACCAGCAGGGTTCAAGATGCCCAAGTTCGATTTGTACGAAGGGCATGGCGATCCTATGACACATCTACGGGGCATTTGTAGCAAAATGAGGGGAGCATGGGGAAAAGATGAGCTACTGATAGCTTACTTTGGCCAGAGTTTGAGCGGGTCGGCACTGGAGTGGTATACAAGACAAGATCCAAGCAGGTGGTACACTTGGGATGACTTGGCACAGGCTTTCGCAGGACACTTCCAATACAACCTTGAGATAGTCCCAGACCGTCTAACATTGCTAAAGCTTGAGAAGAAACCCGGAGAGAGCTTTCGAGAATTTGGGTTCCGATGGAGAGAACAGGCAGCCAAAGTTGATCCCCCAATGAGAGAGGGAGAAATGGTAGATTACTTTCTACAAACTCTCGAGCCAACTTACTTCGGTCACTTGGTGACGTCAGTTGGAAAATCATTCAATGAAGTGGTGAAAATGGGAAGTATGATAGAAGAGGGACTTAAGTCCAATAAGATCCTGAGTTACTCGGCAATTAAGGCAACAACTCAAGCCATTCAGAGCGGCACGGGAGGTGCGCTCGGAAAGAAAAGGAGAGAGGAGGTCACGACAATAGAGGCCGGCAATTGGTCCAGATCTAGAGGTCCTTCCCCTCATTACCAACCCAGACCCCATCATCTAAACTACCCACACATTCCAAATTACCCTCCACAACCCTACTACCCACCACAAGAACAACATTTCACCGTCCTTCAAGCCCAGACATTCACCCAACCTCCGGTTCACCCACAATGGCGTGCGCCGGCTCCCCACAATACATACCCACCTCCACATAACACATACCCACCACCACAAAACACCTATCCACCACCAAGAGCCTACAGGAACCCTCCAGGGATGGGTTTCAGGGGAAATCCGGCCGCCAGAAATGAAAGATTGCAGAGGCAAAGAACTTTTACTGAGTTGGGGGAAACTTATATTGCCTTGTTCCACAAATTGAGGCAGTTGGGTTTATTAAATCCTGTTGAGCCTAGATTACCAAATCCCTTACCCCAAAATATGGATCACTCGGTAAGATGTGAATATTGTTCGGGAGCTCCCGGACATGATACCGAGAAATGTTGGAGGCTGAAACATGCGATACAAGATCTTATTGATACCAACAAGATCGAGGTACAGGCACCGGAGGCACCTAACATTAACCAGAACCCATTGCCAAAGCACCCTGAAGCCCACATGATCGAGCTTGTGCACGAAGTAGGGGAGCCGAAGAAACCCCCACAGACAGTGATGATGATCCGTGCCACTCCAAAAGAAAAATCGATCAATGAGGAAGCAGGGGTACAGTTGAAGGGGGAAGATGTCAAGCCAGTGGTGATATTGGGGAAGAATCCATCTGTCGCTACAAGGAAACCAGAACCAGCCAAGTTGGTAATAACGGCAGCATCATCTGTACCCGTGGTTGTTGTGAAGGGGGTCTGCAGGAAACCGGTCATCATAAAGCCAGTAGTCCAAACACCAGTGATTGATAGCATGGCCGTGTCTTGGAAGTACGAGAAGGAAGTGGTGATGTACAAGGGACAACAAGTGGAGGAGGATAGTTGTGAGGCGCAGGGACTGACTTGATCAGGACGGTGCTCCGGCGGAGTTGAGAAGACCCAACCCAGCTGCAACAAAGAAACCTGTGTCAGAAGAAGAAGCTGAGGAATTCTTGAAGAAGATGAAAGTGCAGGATTACTCCGTGGTCGAACAGTTGAAGAAAACACCGGCCCAGATCTCGCTGCTATCATTACTAATCCATTCGGATGAACATCGTCGGGCCCTGATGAAGATACTGAATGAAGCTCATGTGCCCAACGAGATTTCTGTAAATCACCTGGAAATGATTGCCGACAAAATTTACGAGGTGAACAGGGTAACATTTTCAGATGATGATCTGCCAGTGGAGGGCACGGAGCATAATAAAGCTCTCTACCTAACTGTCAAATGTGAAGATTCCACAGTTACTCGGGCATTGGTGGATAACGGCTCAAGTGCCAATATTTGTCCATTATCCACCCTGAACCAGCTGAAGATCGACCACGGCAGGATCCACAAGAACAGTATTTGCGTCCGAGGATTTGACGGAAATGGAATAGCCACCGTGGGGGATATTATACTTGAGTTGACCATCGGTCCGGTCCAGTTTACCATGGAATTCTAGGTATTAGATGTCGAGGTATCTTATAACCTTCTGTTGGGACGACCATGGATCCATGCAGCCAAAGCAGTGCCATCCACCTTGCATCAGATGGTCAAGTTCGAGTGGGATAGACAAGAGGTCGTGTTGCACGGCGAGGACACTACGTGCACCATGGGAGTCGCCAGTGAAATCATTCAGCACCCTAAGGTAGCTTCCGCAACGGTCATGATGGTTTCAGAAATGCTGGGTAATGGGTTTGTGCGAGGAAAAGGCTTGGGAGCTGAGCTTCAGGGAATTGTTCAACCTGTTTCCTTGCCCAAGAATTTGGAGACCTTTGGATTGGGGTTCAAACCAATTGCGGCCGATGTAAAGCGAGCGCGGAAAATGAAGAAGAGAGTTTGGTTTCTTCCCAAACCAATACAGTGTCTCTCAAGATCTTTTATTAGAGCAAGCGCCAAGGGGTCACCGGTCCCGAAATTTCTCGGGCCATTGATTGGGATTGACGGGGAACTGAATTAAAGCTTCGAAAGATTATTCGCTGATGTCAATATGGTAGAAGTTAGAGAGGGTTCCAGCGGAACAGACATACAGTTTATGGGGCCTGAGGCCAAAACCAACAATTGGACGGTTACTCCTCTTCCTACTCGGGAAGAGTCCTGGTAGTAGGCTTTGATTTTTGCTTTCTTGTTTTTCGGATTATTCAGGGTGTAATCTAAATCTCATTTTGTCTTGTAAAAGTGTGAACCCTGTTATCTCGCATTTTAAATAAAATTCTTTTTCTTGTTTCATTTTAATTTTGTTTTATTCTTTTCTCTTTCTGAACAGTTCTCTTTTTACTAGTTCTAATGATATGGCATGCACGGCGGATCTTCGACCTAGTCTAATAAATCAATCTGACTCCGATTTAATGATACAAGAGATCGATTGTGACGATGAGTCTGAATATGATGAGGATAAAGCCTTCAAAGAAATAAACCGAGAACTATGCCAATTTGAATAGAAACCCAAGCCTAATCTGAATGACACCGAGGCTGTAAATCTAGAAGATGCGGATAATGTCCGAGAAACCAAAATCAGCATCCACATTGGGCCTGACATCAGGGAAGAATTAATCAAAGCACTCATTGAGTTTAAAGATGTTTTTGCATGGTCGTATGATGACATATCGGGTTTAAGCACCAAGCTAGTGGTTCACAAATTGCCCACTAACCCGGCATGCCCTCCCGTCAAGCAAAAATTGAGGAAGTTCAAGACAGATATGAGTGTGAAGATTAAAGAAGAAGTAACCAAGCAGCTACAAGCAAAGGTTATTCGGGTCACTCGATATCCTGATTGGTTGGCTAATGTGGTGCCAGTACCAAAGAAAGATGGGAAGATCAGGGTATGCGTCGACTACCGCAATCTGAACAGGGCAAGCCCAAAAGATAATTTTCCATTGCCCAATATCCATATCTTGATCGACAATTGCGCCGGACGAGAAATCGGATCCTTTGTGGATTGCTACGCCGGGTATCATCAGATTCTGATGGATGAAGAAGATGCAGAGAAAACAACTTTCATTACGCCATGGGAGACTTATTGCTATCGAGTAATTCCATTCGGTTTGAAGAACGCTGGGGCAACGTACATGAGAGCAATGACTACTGTGTTCCATGATATGATGCATAAAGAGATTGAAGTGTACGTAGATGATGTGATCATCAAATCCAAGCGTCAGGAAGACCACGTAGCAGACCTTAGGAAGTTTTTCCAAAGACTTCGAAGGTACGATATTAAGCTCAACCCAGCCAAATGTGCATTTGGTGTTCCATCTAGAAAGCTGTTGGGATTCATCGTCAGTCGGCGAGGAATTGAGTTGGACCCGTCAAAGATCAAATCCATCCAGGAATTGCCCCCACCGAGGAACAAAATAGAAGTAATGAGTTTGTTGGGAAGGTTGAACTATATCAGCAGGTTCATCGCTCAGCTCACAACGACTTGTGAACCCATCTTTCGATTGCTGAAGAAAGATGCCGCGATAGAATGGACGGCCGAATGTTAGGAGGCATTTGACCAGATCAAAGGATATTTATCCAATCCACCTGTGTTGGTTCCACCTGAGTCGGGGAGGCCATTAATCCTTTATCTAACGGTCCTGGAGTATTCGTTTGGCTACGTATTGGGGCAACACGACATCACAGGAAGAAAAGTGCAAGCCATCTATTATCTCAGCAAGAAGTTTACACTCTATGAGAATAAGTACACTCAACTTGAGAAGACATGTTGTGCTCTAACTTGGGTAGCACAGAAGTTTAAGCATTATCTGTCGTCACATACTACTTACCTTATTTCACTCCTGGATCCATTAAAGTATATTTTCCAGAAGCCTATGCCCACAGGAAGATTGGCAAAATGACAGATATTACTCACAGAGTTCGACATTGTCTATGTGACGAGGACGGCCATGAAAGCCCAAGCATTGGCCGATCACTTGGCTGAGAATCCTATTGATGAAGAATACGAGCCTTTGAAAACGTATTTTCCAAATGAAGAAGTGATGCATATAGAGGAGTTAGAACTGAATGAGGAACCAGGGTGGAAGCTTTTCTTCGATGGGGCTGCGAATGCAAAAAGAGTTGGAATAGGAGCAGTACTTATTTCGGAAACAGGACATCATTATCCTGTTACGGCTCAGCTACGTTTCTATTGTACCAACAAGCATGGCTGAATATGAGGCATGCATTTTGGTCCTACGATTGGCTACAGACATGGATGTTCAGGACGTCTTGGTCTTGGGAGACTCGGACCTCCTAGTACATCATATCCAAGGTGAATGGGAAACACGGGATTTAAAGCTTATACCATATCGACAATGTTTGCATGATCTGAGCAAGCGATTTCGATCAGTGGAGTTCAGACACATCCCGAGAGTTCACAATGAGGTTGTCGATGCTTTAGCCACTTTAGCATCGATGTTGCACCATCCAGACAAGATCCATGTTGACCCATTGTATATTCAGGTTCGTGATCAGCATGCCTACTGCAACATAATAGAAGAAGAAATGGATGGCGAGCCATGGTTTTATGATGTCAAGGAATACCTTAGGATGGGGATATACCCGGAGCAGGCAACCGGAGATCAAAAGAGAGCCATTCGACGACTGGCAAATGGATTTTTCCTCAGTGGAGGAATGTTGTACAAAAGAACCCCAAATCTGGGATTGCTGAGATGTATTGATGCGTGTCAAGCCACGATAGTGATGACAGAGGTACATGCTGGAGTCTGTGGGCCCCATATGAGCGGATATGTGTTGGCAAAAAAGATTCTGCGAGCGGGATATTATTGGCTCACTATGGAGCATGATTGTATCAGTTTCGTACGAAAATGTCATCAGTGTCAGATACACGGAGATCTGATTCATTCTCCACCAACGGAATTACACACAATGTCAGCACCATGGCCATTTGTGGCATGGGGCATGGATGTCATTGGGCCTATCGAGTCGGCAGCTTCGAACGGTCACAGGTTCATTCTGGTAACCATCGATTATTTCACTAAGTGGGTTGAAGCCAAAACTTTCAAGTCAGTAACCAAGAAGGCAGTGGTGGATTTTGTCCATTCCCATATCATCTGTAGATTTGGGATCCCAAAAATAATAATCACGGACAATGGTGCTGATCTTAACAGCAACTTGATGAGAGAAGTATGTGAACAGTTTAAGATTACACACCGTAATTCCACCCCGTATCGGCCCAAGGCGAATGGAGCGGTTGAGGCAGCCAACAAAAACATAAAGAAGATATTGAGGAAAATGGTTGAAGGATCTAGACAATGGCATGAAAAGCTACCATTTGCATTGTTGGGATACCGCACTACTGTTCGTACTTCAATAGGAGCGACTCCTTATTTGTTGGTATACGGAGCTGAAGCAGTAATACCAGCAGAAGTTGAAATTCCATCCCTTCAAATTGTCGCTGAGGTCGGGATTGATGATGATGAATGGGTCAAAGCCTGACTGGAGCAGTTGAGTTTAATTGATGAAAAAAGATTGGCAGCAGTATGCCATGGCCAGTTATATCAGAAGAGAATGGCAAGAGCATACAATAAGAAGGTGCGCCCCAGGAAATTTGAAGTATGGCAACAAGTATTGAAACGGATCCTCCCACATCAGATTGAGGCAAAAGGCAAGTTCGCCTCGAATTGGCAAGGGTCGTATATTGTGACCAAAGTATTATCCAACGGCGCTTTACGTCTGACAGATGTCGAAGGAAGATGCGTCGACATGGCTATCAATTCTAATGCAGTCAAAAGATATTATGTGTAATTTCTTTTGTTGTTTATTTGTTTGTTTGTACTTAGTGCTTATCGGATGATGAAATGACGGAGGCAATTCTTTCTTCTATCCAAACACTTTTAACCTTTGCTTTACCCCTTTGAGCCTTACTTATCTTTTTATACCCCTCTCTTGGAATCATTAATGAAAAATTAAAAAAAAAAAAAATTTGAAGGTCGCAAGAAAACAAAGGAGTCAAGTGAACTACGTTCGACCTGATTCCTCAAAGAGTATACGTAGGCGCCTCACGGCTCGGTCATATATATATAAAAAAAATAAAAAAAAAATTCCCCAAGTAAGAAAACTGGGGCAGAAGTTATGTTTTAAATTTTGAAAAAAAAAGAGTTTGATTCCGAGAGTTGTAATACTTTACCCATCAAAGTTATTTTGAATTTTATATCCTTTTCTTCTAAAACCTATATTGATGTCCAAAAAGACCTCCCGATCAGTATCCGAGGGGTGTTAAGACAGGAAAATGAAAACTGAGAATAAAACGCCGGTCGCCGGCTGAATAAGGATCATGAGCTGAAAGAATTGATAGCCATAAGAATTCCCAACAGAGAAAATCTTATCGGCAACACTCCAATCCCCAGTTGAAAAAACAAAATGAGAGAGTCTTATCAGTGAAAACCTTCACAGGCACTATAAGGCGACAGGAGCTGTGAGAAATGAGAGAGTCTTATTAGTAAAAACCCCTCAAAGGGCACTATGAGGCGACAAGGTATATTGGCGGAAAGGATCCGCATTTTGCGAAGAATTGGGCACCTATTTATCCCCAGCAAGTGAAAACATCAGAAAGATTGATCGACACAAATAGACTGGGTTGATTAATCCGGAATGCACAACATGATCGTTGGAATCGGTTATATCACCCAGATAAGTTCATTTCTTTTCTTTTCCCCATTATTTGTTCAGAAAGATTTTCTCTTTTTCTATCTCTTCATTTCTTTGTTTAAAAGACTTTTTCCAGAAATTTATGTTTTAAGAAAGGTCTTTCAGAGCTCACTACCAGTTTCCAAAATGGTACAACATAAAATGTGAAAAGGGCAGGCCAGAGACAAGGCAATAAGACAAAAGACGTTGGTTGCCAGACCGAATAATATTGTCCTAAAATGGCAAAGAAAGTACGGGGAAGAACCGGAAAAAAAATTGTGGGCCAAGTTGCAAGAGGATCCCCAGCAAGACTCCGACCGAATATCGACCAAGTTCCGAGGTGGTCGGACAACACAGAATGGGAAAGGAAGAAAGGAAAATCCATCTTCAGCAAAATAACCCCCGGCAAGTTTTGAGATACAGAACGGGGAAGGGATAAATGGAAAAGTCATCCCCAGCAGAATGTTATCCCCAGCGAATAACATCATCCCCAACAAATTTTGGGAACGCCAAACAGGAATAAGGGGAAGGGAACAAACATCCCCATCAGGAGTGACATGACCACTCACCATATTTAAAAAAAAACTAACTAAATTTTCTTTGATTTGAACAGGAAAATAATGTGTTGATGATGGCCTAAAGACACGCCATAAGAAAGATCGCCAGAACTGGGGCAGAAAATTTTCTGCCACAAGTGAAAATTTTCTCGGAGAATCGAGGAATCAAATTCAAGTTATTCTTTACCATTAGGCGCCCACCTGTATAACAAGGGAATACATTTCATGTCTTTACCATTAGGCGCCCACCTGTATAACAAGGGAATACATTTCATGTCTTTACCATTAGGTGCCCACCTGTATAACAAGGGAATACATTTCATGTCTTTACCATTAGGCGCTCACCTGTATAACAAGGGAATACATTTCATGTCTTTACCATTAGGCGCCCACCTGTATAACAAGGGAATACATTTCATGTCTTTACCATTAGGCGCCCACCTGTATAACAAGGGAATACATTTCATGTCTTTACCATTAGGCGCCCACCTGTATAACAAGGGAATACATTTCATGTCTTTACCATTAGGCGCCCACCTGTATAACAAGGGAATACATTTCATGTCTTTACCATTAGGCGCCCACCTGTATAACAAGGGAATACATTTCATGTCTTTACCATTAGGCGCCCACCTGTATAACAAGGGAATACATTTCATGTCTTTACCATTAGGCGCCCACCTGTATAACAAGGGAATACATTTCATGTCTTTACCATTAGGCGCCCACCTGTATAACAAGGGAATACATTTCATGTCTTTACCATTAGGCGCCCACCTGTATAACAAGGGAATACATTTCATGTCTTTACCATTAGGCGCCCACCTGTATAACAAGGGAATACATTTCATGTCTTTACCATTAGGCGCCCACCTGTATAACAAGGGAATACATTTCATGTCTTTACCATTAGGCGCCCACCTGTATAACAAGGGAATACATTTCATGTCTTTACCATTAGGCGCCCACCTGTATAACAAGGGAATACATTTCATGTCTTTACCATTAGGCGCCCACCTGTATAACAAGGGAATACATTTCATGTCTTTACCATTAGGCGCCCACCTGTATAACAAGGGAATACATTAAATCATGCCCAGCATAACAAATCTGATGAAGAAAGCCGTATCCCCAGAGGAACCACCGAAAAGCTTAATGAAGGAAGCCATATCCCCGACGGACCGAGCAAAATGATGAAACTAGTATTCAGAAAGGCAAAAGGCCAGTGTCATCCTATCCACGGCGAACCGAGCAAAATGGTGAAACTGGTATTCAGAAAGGCAAAAGGCCAGTGTCATCCCCAAATTCACGGAAGAAAAGCACCGGAGGAAACACAAGCCAACAAGAAAGCAAGGAAACAAGAACAAGTTGCAGATAGATGAGATCTTATGATCCGTAGTCTAGCCTAGCTTCTTGTTTTCTTTTAAGCACGGGGTAACAAGGAGATCGGTAAGCAGTGGTAATAGCATGCAACAGCAGTAACATTGCAGTCCCATGGTAGTCCCAGCTACCAAAACTTCTCGAACTACATTAACCTGATTCCCCTTTAGCCAAGGATATGTAGGAAACCTTTGAAGCAAAGGTTCGGTTAAATCTTTTTCAAAAAAATGCTTCACACGGATGGGCAAAAATCGCTCACTTTATCTTTGCACGAAAACCCTTCGCGTCTTCGGGCAAAGAGGGGCAGCTGTAAGCACGTAATTTTTGCCCTATGAAATAATTACTCCCAAAAAATTCAAAATAAAATGATTTTCCTTGGTGTGCAATTTTGAGAATTTTTGTGACATTTTTGGATAATTATTTGTATTTGTCTGTGCATGTTTATTTGTTAAATTAATAAAAAATACAAAAATATGTCACATTTTGCATGTAGGATTTAATTCTACAATTGTTAGTAATTAAGTTTGTTTTACAAAAATTGAAAATTACAAAAATAGGCATCTTTTGCATTTTTAGCAATTAATGTCCAATTGTACAATTTTATGCTTAATTATTACTTAATTGTGCGTTAATTATTATTGGGAGTTAATTTGCACTTTTATAACTTAATTTAGTTCTTAATAATAAATTAAGGATTTTTAGAATTTAGTTTTAGAAAAATAAAAGAAGAAAAGAGAGCAAAAATACAAAAAAATCGGAATTGGGCTCTTCTTCTAATTCAAGCTACAAGCCCAAAAATACCCAACCTTCCCCATGACCCGGTTCATCTCCACACGGGTCGACCCGATCCGCCCCATAACCCCAATACCTAACCCCTCTTCATTTTTTCATTTTTCTCCCAAACACAAAACAAAATAAACCAAACCCTAAACACTAAGACATCCGCCCCCCCCTCTCTTCTTCTCCAAAACTCCCAAAACACACACATCCATGGCAGTTCGTCCATGGCTGCCTTCGAACCAACGACCACCTCCTTACTGCGTCTTCTCCTCAACCCCGCGACTGCTTCTGCTTCATCGCCTTCCTCCATTGAGCTCGTTTCTGTTGACGTTACTGCGTCTTCGTCGTCAACCCGTCGCCATGATTGCCATCGCTAAGCTCCAGCAGCTTCATCTTCTCATCACAAGCGACTTCACGTCCAAACGACCCCTCCTCCGTGGTCCGCCATTGACGCAGCCAGCAGAACTGCACGTCGAACACTGCTGCTCTTTCATCTTCTTCATCTTCGCCGAGCTCGAGCTCCCATGGCTGCCCAAACCACCACCTTACGACCAGCAGTCCACCATTGTCATCCTCCTGCTCCAATGACCACCCACTTCGCCTTCTTGTAAAGCTGCTAATTTTGTGTTCAAATCTTCCAAGAACCCATGGCTGCCCCCGTCCAACGCCTGTTGCTCCAGCAGCAACCAACGATCCTGCTACATCCAGTCATCGACGACGAACAGCCCGTCGACCTCCAGCAGACCCAAACGGCTCACCTCCCATGATTGCCTCGTCGAGCATCTACTGCAAAACCAAGCTGCACCCGCTGCGTTGCTGCTGCCTTAGCTCCGACCAACATCTACTTCTGTTGCGTAGCTGCTGCGTCGACGAGCAGCTGAGTCTAAACCAAACCCTGTCGCTTTTACTGTGTTGCTACTACTTCGTCAAGCATTTGATTCGAAACAAACCCCATTCCGGTTAGTGGGTTCGAGTTTCACTTTTGTCCGTATTTTTGTTTTGATATTCTCAAATCTAAAATCGGGAAATGTTTGTTTTGTTCGTGTTCATTGTTTTGTTAATTTTTCAGTTTGTTCATGTGAAATTGTTAGTTTAATGTTTGTTAGATTCAAATTGAAATTTAATTAATTATTTCTTCAGTTTGTTTCATGTGTTTTATGTATTATTTTCAGAAATTGTTAATGTTGTTAGATTCAAGTTTATATTCATAATTGTTTCTTCTTCGGTTTTGTTTTTATTTTTCTAAAAGAATTTAGTTGTAATAGGGAAATATGTTGGTTTAATCATTTGAATCCGTCATGTTTGTTATTTAATATGGATTTAATGCATGTTTATTTCTTTGTTTGAAGTTCATCCAATAATTTAATTTGAGTTTGTTTTGATTTTTGATTTGTTGATTTAGTTTGAATCGTGTATTTTGTTGTTAATATTGTTGTCTCTTTTGCTCATTCATTTTTTGTCTAAGTTAACCAGGATTGGTTCCCAATATGGTTAATTTATTTCCATTAATTTGAAGTTGTATGATTCATCTGTGTTCATATGATTTATTGTTGAATTTGTTTAGAAATTGGTCTTATTGGCTATATTTTGGTTGAGATTGATTAATTGATTGGTTATAGCTTATGGGGGTAAATTGGTAATTGCAATAAGGTCGGAGGGGTACTTTTGGAATTGAACATTTTGAAAAATTCTTTATGTTAAGCATGGGGGACAAAATGTAATGGGGTGGGGTTGATATAATTGTTTAATATAATGGGGGACAAGACATAATGTAGTGGAGGAGAATATTGTAATTGTTTATGTTAGACATGGGGGACAAGACATAATGGGTTGAGAATAATTCTTTAGTTTAATATAGTGGGGGACAAGATACAAAATAGTGGGGAATAATTCATTTGTTTAAGAAAGTGGGAAGCAAAGCATGCAATGGGGGAATATTTCGGGTTGGGGATTCAAGACAAGAGTCTTGTTATATATAGAGTCATTTGACACATTCTTGGAAAGAGGTTTTTAGGGACTGGAACGAAAAAAAGATTTTTACACTTGAGCTTCAAGACTTAGAGTTGGAAGACTTGAAAGATTTTTGGAGGTTTACTTTTGAGAGAGTGAGACATTCTGAAAATCCTAAGAGAGTGTTAAAGAGTTAAAAAAAAAGAAGGAGAAAACAAAAACAAAGTGAGAAACGAGTTTTGTTTCGGGTTTAATACACGCGTGGTTTGTTGCTGTTTAGTTTGTTTACAAACTTTTGAGTTTGCTCTATTGAGTTGTTCGGTTTTTCTTCAAAGTTTTCTGGGCCTCGAATCTGATTCGAATTGCTGTTGTTGGGTTGTTGTTGTTGCTGTGTATTTACACTACTGCTGCTTCTACTGATCTTCATCTTCTTTCCTTGCTTCCCAAATACTAGGTACACAAACTGATACACTGGTTCATCTTGTAAGCCACTCGAAGCATGAATGTGAAAATGAGAAAGATTTGAAGTTGTAATTTAATGTAGTCTTTTCTTTCTTTTCTGTCTGTATGTAGAATATTCTATACGCTGCCCATGTAAACTCTTTAAACTACTCACTTTCGAAACTTAACTATAATAACTCGAAAGTATGTAAATAAAAGTAGGACTTTTTCTTCATTTATTTTAGAGAAAACGAAAAATAGAAAATATAGTCATTCTAAGATTATCCTTTTAAAAAAAAATAATGAGACAAGCCTCGCCCAATAAAAAAAAATACAAATTGCGGGGCCCTCAATAATTGGTCATAATAAATACTTAGAATTTAGGATGGAGTGTTTAGTGAAATTCACTGCCTTCCCCAAAGATAATAACGCGTTAGCCTCTTTAGACGCGATTTAATTAAATTACTTTCTTAAACTCGGGTGCACATTTATGTGACCCAAATCCAAATCTCAGCGGAGTCGAAGTGTGTCTCTAATCACGAGTACATTGATTGTGACGTGGTTCGAGATGCGTGTCCATGACGTTGCAAATTCCTTTTAAAAAATAAGAATGAGATGAGCCTCGCCAAATAAAAATACAAAATTGCGGGGCCCTCAGTAAATATTTGCTTTAAAATTGCTTAGACTTCGGGATGGACCGTTTAGTAAAATTCCACGGCCCTACCCAAAGTAAATGATACGCTAGTCACTTTAGGCGCGTATTTAATAATGTTATCTTCCTAAACTCGGGTGCACATTTATGTGACCCAAATCCCAATCTCAACAGAGTTGAAATGTGGCTCTAACCACGGGTACATTGATTGTGACGTGGTTCGAGATGTATTTCCACGATGTTGCAATTCTTGATAGAAATAACAGTAAATGATAAAAGCGGTTAAAAGTTAAATTTTGCACATAGGTTCAACATGTATTAAATCAGATAATCAAGCCAAATATGATAGTTGAGCGACCGTGCTAGAACCACGGAACTCGGGAATGCCTAACACCTTCTCCCGGGTTAACAGAATTCCTTATCCGGATTTTTGGTGCGCAGACTATAATATGGAGTCATTCTTTTCCTTGATTCGGGATTAAATTGGTGACTTGGGACACCCTAAATCTCCCAAGTGGAGACTCTGATATAAATAAATAAATCCCGTTTCGATTGTCCTTTAATTGGAAAAAACTCCTTCACCCTCGCGGGGGCGGAAAAAAGGAGGTGTGACAGTAAGGTGAACCTCTGGATCCGGACCAAGTTCCTGAATCAACCATCGCTGCTTCCTCTCTCTTCTTTTTCCCAATCCCTCCTATGCCGCCCTGAATAGCCTGAGTAGTCACTTTGATAGCCGAATAGCTTATGATTTTATTCGACTTGAGGCCCTCTTCTACCATGCCCCCCATCTTTACCACTTCGTTGAACGACTTTCCCACAGTTGAGACCAAATGGCCATAGTAAGTAGGTTCCAAAGCCTGTAGAAGTAATCTACCATCTCACTTTCCTTCATTGGGGGATCTACTCTTGCTGCTCCCTCCCTCCATTGGAAACCATATTCTCTGAAGCTTTCATTGTGCTTCTTCTCCAGTTTAGTTATGGATAGTCGATCTGGAATGATCTCAATATTGTATTGGAAGTGACAAGCAAATGGTTGCGCCAGACATCCCATGTGTACCATCTTCCATGGTCTTGGCGAGTATACCATTCCAATGTTGATCCACTCAAACTTTGACTGAAGTAAGCCATTAACAATTCATATTATCCTCCCGCTCCCCTCATCTTGCTGCAAAAACCCCTCAAGTGGGCTACTGGATCACCGCCCATTGTATAGATCAAACTTGGGCATCTTGAAACCTGCCAGCAATTGCACATTCGGAAATAGACATAGGTCCTTGTAGGCCACACTTACTTGACCTCCTAGTCCCCGCATGTCCCTGAATGATTGTTCTAAGCTTTTAACTTTCCTGAACATCTCTTCTTGTTCAGGATTTTTGGATGGTTTATTAGCTTCTATCGAGAAATCAAAGCGAGGAGTATAGGAATGGGTTTCTGGAGCTTTGAAAGTAGGCTTTGAGGGGTATTATTGGTTGTCCTGGGCCTGGAACATTGGATCTCTAGGAGATTTGTGGAGTGTAGCTGGTGGAGGTGCTACGAAGACAGAAGTTACTGGTGGAGGAGGGTATGGAATTGGTTTAGGGGGTGGAGATTGTGGTGTATGAGAAGTGGTTCCCTGGTAGTGTTGGTAAATGGGAAAGCTCGGGGAGAGATCGGGGGCAGGCTGATCCTGTGGTTGAGCCGGTGGGGGAGTGAAGGTAGGGTTAGCTGGGTAAGATGATGGCGGTTGTCCTTTAGCCCGGGCCTGATACATTTCGGCCATTTGTTGTTTCAATTTGTACATCTCTTCTTTCATGGCATTAACGTCCAACTCTTCTCCTTCGATGACACTGGTGTCTACATCTGGGTAGACATGATTATTTCACCTTTGGATCTGGTTTGGTATGGGTGGGTTGCCAGTATGCTTAGGAGAACTAACTGTTTGAATTCTGGATTCATCAACAACAAACTTGTTAGTGATTAGAGCATAACATATAGGCAACCGCACATTGGAATGCAATGCACCTAAGCAATTTAACCATTTCTATCATGCATTTGCTCGGTTGTTTGTGTCATCCCGGCTCTTTCCTATTTACGACCTATCTTATAACTCATGCCCCTTTTTGATTGACCTCTCATCATTTTTATTCCTTTTTATTTTCCTCTTTTTTTGGTTATGGTTGAATCCTATGGATATTGCCTACGTATCATGACCCCGCATGAATCAGACCGAGCGTAGTTTTGGTGGAAACAATTATTATTTTTTTTTATTTATTTTAACAAACAAAACAGTACAATGACAGAAATGATATTACATTTGGACAACACATTAAGAAAATGGTTTAAAAGACTCAACATGGACTCAAACTAAAACATGACTATTATATGAAAAGTTTTAACAATTATGACTATGCTTCACTCCACAATCTTTTGCTTTCAATCACTGGAACATTTGCTCAGGGTGGGGCTTGACCCGGCTGACTTCCTAATGTATGGTACATCCTCTCTAACTCTACTGTAAGATGACGGGAAAAAGTAGATGCATGCTCCAAAAACCTCTCATAATCCATCCTCTGGCAGTTCACATAACTTTGAGAGGTATAAACGGCCAAATCACAGATTTGTGCTCTGAAATCTTGGAGATTCTGGTCTTGGTTTAGTAATTGCTATTGGCGAGTGATGGCTATATATTTTATGTGGCCCTCGCGATCTAAAGCCAACTCCAATTGAGCCCGAAGTCTGGCCTGCTCGAGTTTTGCCTGTGCTCTCTCCCTATCAATATATGCATGCTGATGTTCTCTGTTGTACCTTATCATTTCTTCCAATTGTGCATGGAGCTGAGCCTTTGAACGTGTCCAATGATCCTTCTCTTTTTCGAATTGAGCCATTTCTTCTTCAAATCTCATTACTTGGTGTTCTTAACTAGATTTGGCCTCCTCATTCAACTGTATGATTTTTTCCTTAGCTTTGTCTAACGCCTTTTCGGTTTTTGCCAAAATGGAGTCATAATATTGCATCCTTTCCATCAGATTGGCAATGATTTTCTGATCTTTCCAACTTCTCACTGGCGCTTTAGAGGCTTTCTTCATCTGTTGAAACTGAGCGTAGAGAGTTTTATTCTCGCAAATCAGACTCTTCTTTTCACCTTCTGCTTCTTGTGCTTGTAAGTTTTTCTCAAAATTGAGGTTCCTCAGGCTTTCTTCTAAGGCATGAATAGTTGCTTTTTACCCCTTCTCCTTTTCACCCTGTAAGCACGTGATTTTTGCTTCACGGACAATCGCTCCAAAAGAAAACAAAAGTAGTGACCAATGACCTCGCTGTACAAATTTTCATTTTTATGACATGTACTGCTGGTCATTTGTGGTTTGGCCCATGTTTCATTTGATCTTACCAATCAAAATACAAAGTATGTATGTCATGGTAATCAAACCGTAATTCGGTCGTTAAAAGAAAATTCAAAATATATGTGCATTGCCCGTTCTAGGTTGTGATTTAACTTGCTTAAACATTTTAATTTGGCGTGATAATGGTGTTGAAGTGTTACATTGTTGTTTGTTTTAATTTCATTTGTTTGATCATTTATTTGTTATTTTTCATTTTTTGTTTAAAAATAGAAAACAAAAGAAAAGAGTGAATGAAAATCAGTTTGGGCCCAAGAAATAAAACAAAAATAGGCCCAAACCAGCACAAGTCCAGTCCAGACTAGGCCTGCCCTGACCACCTCCCGAAACGACGCCGCATCATGCGTCTGATCTGAGCCGTTCAAACACACCGATCCAACGGCCCACCTCAGCACCCGTAACCCAACCTAGTTAGCCGGTCCAACCCAACCCATCACTTAAACCCAAACGACCCCGTTTTAATGCCAAACGACCTCGTCTCACCCCTCACCATCAGATCCCAGCCGTTGAGATCAGATGATCTAACGGCCTGGATCCAATCCTCTACGCCGTATATAAGCCTTCCCTCACACCCCACGCCCCCTATCCGAATCCCACCTTTCCCCATTTTCCTCACCAAGCCCTGAAACCCCCCGAAACCCTAGCAGCCGCCATAGTTTCCCTTTCACCAGAACCCGGCGGCATGAACACCGGTGACCACCTCCTGAACACCCTAGGACCCCCTCACTCTCCTGAATATGGATCTATTACCCCCTAGCCTCGAATCCCCTTCCTTCATCTCGAATCTTCATTTGAAGATTCGAGTCGAACCCGTACCTATACCAAACCTCACCATCTTCATACCAGATACTCCCCTGACCCCACTCGTGACCAAACCAGGCTTGGTTTGGTCCGAATCTACCCACAACTCTTAGAATCTCAAATCTAAGAATCCAAAACCTAGAACAGGAATAGCCTTGGAAACCGGCCAGTCTTATCAGAGTTTGAGGTCTAATAGACCTTAGTCAAGGTGTTCTCGTGTGAGAACACCCTGATTAAGGTTTGCTCGGCCTCAAGGGTTCAAAGTTGAGTCAGATTTGGGTCAATTTGGTTTGGACATTTTTCGGTAAGTTTTTCTTTTCCTTTTTGTTTTATTCAACTGCTAATTAAGTTGTCAGCATGTTTCGTTGTGTTTGTTTGTTATTTTTGTTATTTTTTATTCGGATTTCTTCCATCTCTGTCAAAGACCTTTTATTTGGTCGGTTGATTTTCTATGTGTGTTCTGAATGTACTCTGAGATATACATGTTCGATTAGGATAGTCGTCGCATAAATAATTCATATAGGTTCCCAGTGATTGACCAAAGTTGTCCGAAGCCCTTTAGGTCCCTGTATGTATTTGTTTATATGAACGACTGATTGTTACCTGTTATAATTAGTATAGTCGACTTGATAAATGTCGTCGATTAACCTCCTACGACTGAATGTTCAAATATTCTAATTCGTACAACTTCACGTAAGTGAATGAACCTGTTGATTGTTAATTGGATGCTTGACATTAGCTGTGACTACTAGCTCATAACTGCATTGTAAACAAATTAAAAGAATCAGGTTAGGGCAGTCTTGAATTGAGCTTTCAGAAGTTCAAAATGCCCTGATGCTGCAAGGGGTTTAAGGCAGTAATAATCAAGGTTAACAAGGGTAGTCTGGGGTTAGAGAAAAGCAGGAAAAGCTTAGTTTAAGTGAGCTGACAAGTAGGGTACTAATTTAGGATTAAACTAATGCAAATGGGGAACAAGACACAAGAGTATGGGGGTTTAAAATGAATACTTAAATGAACCCATAACTCTTGATTAAAGAATAAGGCCAAGCGTGGGGAACAAAATGGCTGGCATCAAAAGATGCTTAGGCATGGGATTTAATAGGGATGGGCAGTCTGCAATTGGGAGGATCCAGGCAGCTTGACTGCACTGGTTGTTTGGCTTATAAATAGGCTATTTCAGAACTTAGAAGGGGCCGGAAATTTTAGTCTTGAGGAGAGGTCTTGTGAGTTGAAGAAAACTGGAAAAAAAACAGAAGGAAATTTCCAGAAATACTGTAATTGAACACTGTCCAAAAACTGCACAAAGAAACCAAGTTGGTTATCCTAACTGGGATTGTTATTTGTTCCATTAAGAGAAGTCTGTGTTCTTCTGCTGTGATTGTTACTACACTGAGCTTTCTGTGTACTGTTGGTTTGAGTTTTGACTATCGGAACTGTAGTTGTTATTTGTTAAGCTTTTGGGGTTATTGGGATCACTGGATTGCTGTTACATTCAACATTCTGGGCTGTTGTTTCCTGCTCTGTTTTTCTGGATTGTCTGTCCATTGCTCGATCACTTGTTGAGCTTCTCCATTGTGGCTGTTTTGGTTGTTGCTGTGTTGTGTTGTTTACCTGCTGTTGTGCTTGCTGTGTACCACTCAGCTGATCATCTTTCTTCTTCTTTTGCTCCTCTATACCAGGTACACAAATATACTACCACTGTAACTTGAAAGGTTTGAGCATGAATGTAAAAGAGAAGATCTGCAGATGCTTATATATGCATAGACTATTATGTTAGGCCTCATATAATGTATAATAGTTTACATTCTTGTTTTGGATACTGGAGATAGTCCTCATGCCTAATAAATGTCAATGTATGGTAGTTGAATGTTAGACTGTGTATATAGGTTGGTGATAAAAGTATGCCCAATGCATTAGGTTGTATCTTAGATTTAGCTTACTGGTGTAGTATAATTCTGTAATGTATGCCAAGCATTAAAATCGTACACTACTAGTTAAGTTCTTTCCCTTCTGATAAACTGCTTCATATAACTGGTAAACCATGTTTTAAGATAAAGAACACAGAGCTTGCAATCTCAACCTCACGAAGGTCGAACCTAGGTCGAAACAGACCAAGCAGGCCCGCATCGAACAAACAATGGCCCAGGTCTGGTCCATCACGCATGGGCTGGATTTGGGCCCTTAATTTTTGCTCGGCTGACTGTGTACGTGGCCGTGCTTCTGATTTTACACAAGCACTCGGAATTCTGTTATAGATAACTTGCAAGCATGTAATTAACTAGGGCTATCTGCTGTTTTCAATTAGTAGAGACAAGCGCGACAAGAAACGTAGTTGCTATAGGATATCCCTTTAAAAACAAGGATGAGACGAGCCTCGACGAACAAAATGTACAAAAGTTGCGGGGCCCTCTATTGTATGTATATATCAAAGTATTTAGAATTCGGGACGTGCCGTTTAGCGAATTTCACGGCCCTCCCAAAATAATAACACGATAGTTTCTTTAGGTGCGTATTTAATAATCTATTTTCTTAAACTTGGGTGTGCATTTCATGCGACCCAAATCCAAATCCCAAAACGTCAAATAAAATATGTTCCGGATTGTGGGTGCATTTCATGTGACACAGTCCAAAGACATGTTTTTTTAGCGATGTTCACATTCCTAAAAAAAATGATAATAAAGCGGTAAAAGATAAAATTTGCACATAGTTCATAATTGTATTTAAAATCAGATAAATAAGCCGAGTATAACAGTTGAGCGACCGTGCTAGAACCACGGAACTCGGGAATGCCTAACACCTTCTCCCGGGTTAACAGAATTCCTTGTCCGGATTTCTGGTACGCAGACTGTAATATGAAGTCATTCTTTTCCTCGGTTCGGGATTAAAATTGGTGACTTGGGACACCCTAAAACTCCCAAGTGGCGACTCTGAAATAAATAAACCAATCCCGTTTTGATTGTCCTTTAATTGGAAAAAACTCCCTTGTGCCCGCGCGGGTATGAAAAAGGAGGTGTGACAGCTCTGGCGACTCCGCTGGGGATAAAAACCAGAACTACTGGTTCTGGGATAGAAATTCGAGCTTAGAATAAATTGTTATGTTCAGCTTTATCTGATTTTGTTACATGATCTATGCTTAATGTGCTAATTGGTTGCCTTTTACTGCTTTGATATTACGTGAACTGTATATAAATTGTGCCGAAACCCATCTTCTCTCTGAGTCTTCTAAATCATGAAGAAGGGCGTACTTCGTACGGCTTCTTTTCTGTATAGTGTCAAATCCCAATTTAGAACGAGGTTCGGACAAGTTGCTAAGCCGGTGAAGCTTCTGTATTCCCGGTACGCTGCCCCCTCGGCTCGAGCTGTCCGCTCGGGTAAGCCAGGTCTAGAACAAACACCCAGGTTCTGAACCTAGAATAACTCAACTTCATGCCGGATCCCTAGTAGGAACGCTTATTTGCATCATGTGCATTTTTGACTTAGGGGACTCAACACAGGGGTTGAGTCCGTCTAGGAATAGCAACCTGAAATAGAAAAGGCCATCCTGATGCATCCTACTCACTGCTTGTGCATTTATTTGCTTCAAACATGCATGATGACCGGTTTTGAATGTTGGGAAATTTTTACAAAAAAAATAATAAATAAAAAAAATGACAAAATGCAGATAGAAGAGAAAATGGGTATATTTATGAGTTTGTTTTACTAAAAACAAAGGAAAAGAGAAAAGAGAAAAATAGCAAGCTGAGAATGAGGAATGAGTTTTTATTTTATTTTACTCTATTTTCAAAAAAAAATAAAAAAATAATGATAAATAAATAAACTAGTTAGTTTATTACCCGAACTACGTCGGTTTGATTCTCACCGTATGTGGGATACGTAGGCAACCCTCATCGGGTCCAACTCCCTTTTTTCATTTTACCAATAATGATATACCATAAAGCATATATGTACATATATATACATGTATATAAATACATATATTGTTTGTTTTTGTTTTCAAAGATTTTTTGTTTAGAGTCAAAATAAAGGTTTTTGTTTTCGCCTAAAAGGTCACCTTAATAAATGTGCAGGATGAGCACAGAGCAAAATGAACCATTCTCGGCCCTCAGCGAGGTCCCTCTACAACTCCACATGTGGTGGAATGACTTGGAAGCCGATAGCAAAGGGGTAGTAGGAAGAATATTGGGAGGTTTTGTAAATTTGTTGGGTGTTAGGCCGAGGACAGATATTCTTGAAGCTCTAATACCATTTTGGGACCCAACCCGCAATGTATTCCGTTTTGTTGACTTTGAACTTTCACCAACACTTGAGGAAGTCGCCGGATATGCGGGATTGAATGAGAGGTTAAGAGGGCAATATTTGCTTTCGCCAAGGCCAGTGTCTCCGCATGCGTTTCTGGATCTACTAAGCATTAGTCGGAAGGTACAACATGACGATTTATCGAGAGGATGTTGTGATCTCCATTTCTTGTATCAGCGGTACGGAGCCCCGCAGGGTTTCGAGGAACCGAACCTTGGGCTAACTCACGGCGGGAACAGAAACAAATGGGAAGCAAGACGTACTTTGGCTTTTATCACAGCATTCTTGGGAGTCATGGTCTGTCCAAGGAAGGATAAAAAGATAGAGATAGGTCTGGTAGGGATGGCCGACGTGGCAATCAAAAGAACCAATAGTACTGTGGTTCCTTTGATTTTGTCCGAAATCTACCGGGCTCTGACTATATGCCGAGAAGGAGGCAAGTTCTTCCAAGGTTGCAACCTGTTACTTCAGCTATGGATGCAGGAACATCTCCATCACCGAGTAGGATACATGAACCACGGGTTGACCGAGAGGAATTGTATCAGCGGATTCAAGAAGCGCATGACAGGCGCCAGATTTCCTGAAGGTGTCGAAGCATGGTTTACACGGTTAAGGTCAACAACAGCTGACCAAATTGAATGGGCATTCGGTTGGTTGACTGATACTGAGGTGATCTACATGTCGGCTGAAGAATGTCATGTTCTCTTAATGGGGCTTCGCAGCATCCAGCCATATGCCCCTCATCGGGTATTACGACAACTGGGCAGGTTTCAAGTAGTCCCTACTGATGAAGATCTGAGCAAGCATGCCTTGGAATTAAGCCCGGGAGTCATATTCCCCGAGGGGAAGATTAGAAAACTGTGGCATGAATGTAGATTCTTGGAGCCCAAGACCATGGTGCGAGAACTAGCTAAAGGTGAGGTAGACCCAAAGTACGATGCTTGGTTCGAAAGAAGGTTTCAGATTCGGCAAAGACCTGCTAAAAGGGCCCACGTCCAACACTTCACAGATGATTCACAAGAGCAATGGGGATGGTTAAAAAGGGAGGAAGGTTACCGGGTTGAAATCGGGAAGCTAAAGCAACAAGTCGAAAGGCTTGTATTTGAGAACAATGTGCAAGTCGCCTCGGAGCAGGCTGAAAGAAACAAGCTAGCCCAAGAAAAGCAAACCTTGAAGGTCGGCCTTCGCCAAGCCAGTAAGAGTAACGGTTACCGACAGAAGCGTCGCTCTGACGAAAGATTGATAGCAAGTTTGAGAAATCAGGTCATCCAAAGCCAAGAAGAATTAGAACAATCAAAAGCTTGCATAGCAAGGATGAAGGTCAGATGGGCAAAGTACACAATGGCCCGGAAGCAGCGTTTGCAACAGGTCATAAGGGATTATGAAATGAGCGTCGGGATATTAAGGGAGACGAACTCCACTCTACATGATCGGATCATCAAACAAGCACGAGACGCCCAGGCCGACAGAAGACAGTGCTACGATGCAATGGCCTGCATGGAAAGACAAATGGAGTTGTTCCAGGATCGACTTGCCGACAATGCTCAGGCACTGGGGTTAAAGAACCGACAAATCAGGCAGTTGTTCAGTGAAAGGGATAACATTCGAGCAAGGATTGACGAAATCGGGCATTACATCTACATGAAATGCCTGGCATGTGAGCGAACACATCGGAAGACCCTCCTTGTTTCCATCATGGGCTGCGTCCAACGGATTATGAACGAGTTGAAGAGCCTACAAAGAGACCTTACACCTAGAGCCGCGGAAAGGCCGAATGATGCCTCGCGGGCCCTTAAGTTGGAGAATTAGTTTTTGGTCAAGTCCTGTTTATTTGGCTTTTGTTGTTTTCCCATATGTTGTTTTCTTTTCTTCAAACCAAGTTTAAAACCGTGGAGTCTGTACTTTTGCTATTTTTATTTGAAGTAATGTGTAATAGCAAATTTTGATAATGAAATTAAGTGATTCCAGAAGAATTTCTATGTGTCTTTACTTTGAGGCAGAACTACGCTTGGTCTGATTCGCGCGGGGACGTGATACGTAGGCAATCCCCATAAGATTCGACCGCTTTTAATAAAGAAAGAAAAGAAAATACAAAAATAAATAAAAAGGGGGCAAATGAGCAAGCCGGGATGACGCATGTTGTTTGAAGCAAAGCATGTAGAAACGGTTAGCTGCCTAGGAGCATTGCATCCTCTATGTGTTATGATCAAATCTGTTAAACTCTAACGCTAACAAAAGTTTGTTGTTGTCTGATACCAGACAAGTTAGTTGTTAAAGAACTCTGGCAACACACTCCTATCAAACCAGATCCAAAGGACCGATAGCAACAAGCATGACTACTTCAGAAAATAGTAATGAGGAAGAGAGGCCGATGAGCCAGTTGTTAAAAGAAGCGATGGAAAAGATTGAAAGGATGGGACTAGAGATGAATGCAATGCAGCTAGCCATAGCCAAAACACAAAAGAGCCCTGAAACACTGGGACACATGCCAGAATACCCTCACTCCGGCCCTTCCACAAGCCGCCCAAATCCCCTTTATCATCAAGAAAGAAGCCCTCATGATTCCCAAGCTCCACCACCCCATCAACCTCTCCCAACACCCAATATTCCCATTTTTGTGGGACCAACATCAGCCCCTTTGCAAAGAACGACCAGTGAGCCATTGTTTCAGGCTCACGATACACAATACTATCCCCCGAGCCTACATTTCATGCTCCCGAGCCACAGACTTACAATCCACACTTGGAAGTGCCGGCAGAGATTGAGAAGCCGGTCAAGGCCCCTGAACAGGATGAGGTATTGAGAAAGTTCAAAAGCCTGGAGCAGTCTTTCAGGAACCTGCACGGTTTGGGCAACCAGGTCAGCGTAGCATACAAAGATCTATGCCCTTTCCCAGACGTCCAACTCCCGGCTGGGTTCAAGATGCCTAAATTTGATCTATATGAAGGGCACGGTGATCCCATGGCACATTTGCGGGGATTCTGTAGCAAAATGAGAGGGGCAGGCGGCAAGGATGAGCTGCTGATAGCTTATTTCGGCCAAAGTCTGAGCGGATCTGCACTAGAATGGTATACCAGGCAGGATTCCAGTAGGTGGTATACTTGGGACGATCTGGCGCAGGCTTTTGCAGGTCATTTCCAGTACAATCTCGAGATAGTCCCTGACTGTCTCACATTATTAAGAACTGGGAAGAAACCCGGGGAAAGTTTTCGCGAGTTCGGGTTCCGCTGGAGAGAACAAGCAGCTAGAGTCGATCCTCCCATGAGAGAGGGAGAGATGGTGGACTATTTCTTGCAAACATTGGATCCAACCTACTTTGGTCACTTGGTGACAACAGTTGGAAAATCTTTCAACGAGGTGGTCAAGATAGGGGTCATGATAGAAGAGGGTCTGAGGTCTGACAAAATCTTGAACTATTCGGCACTCAAAGCCACAACCCAGGCTATTCAAAGCGGCACGGGAGGTGCGCTGAGAAGAAAGAAAGAAGAGGTTGCCACGATCGAGGCAGGCAGTTGGTCCAGGGCTGGCAGGCCACACTACAACCAACCCAGACCTCACAGGTCAAACTACCCATACAACCCACCACAAAATTTCTATCCACCTCGAGAACCACATTATTCCGTACACCAGGCCCAAGCATACACTCAGCCTCCGGTTCGCCCGCAATGGCGCGCGTCGGCTCCCCAGAACATACATGCACCACCACAAAACACCTGCCCTCCACCGAGGGCGTATAGAAACCCTTCAGGGGCAGGCTTTCGGGGAAATCCAGATGCTAGGAATGACAGGTTGCGGAAACAGAGAACTTTCACGGAGTTGGGAGAAACCTACACCGCTTTGTTCCACAAGCTGAGGCAATTGGGTTTGGTTAGTCCTGTCCAGACTCGAGAACCAAATCCCCCACCTCAGAATTTGGATCGATCAATAAGTTGTGAATACTGCTCAGGGATGCTCGGGCATGACACCGAGAAGTGTTGGAAGTTAAGGCATGCCATACAGGATCTTATCGACACCAATAAGATCGAGGTCCAGACACCGGAAGCTCCTAACATCAACTAAAACCCACTGCCAGCGCACCACGAGACTCACATGATTGAGTTGGTGTATGAGGGAGGAGAATTGAGAAAACCCTCACAAACAGTAATGATGATCTAAGCCGCCCCGAAAGAAGTCTCAACCAGTGGGGGAACGAGGGTACAGTCCCAGGGAGAAAGCGTCAAGCCAGTAGTGATATTGGGAAAGAGCCCGTCCGCCATGACAAGCAAACCCGAGCCAAACAAGTTGGTATTATCAGGGGTTCCGCCCGCACCTGCTGTTGTGTTGAAGGGGGCATATAGAGAACTGGTCACCATAAAGCCGGTAGTCCAGCTGCCGATGATTGATAGCAAGGCTGTGCCTTGGAAATATGAAAAGGCGGTGGTGATGTACAAAGGAAAACAGGTGGAAGAAGTTAGTTGTGAAGCGCAAGGGCTGACTCGATCAGGTCGATGTTTTGCTCCGGTGGAGCTAAGAAGAACCAACCCAGTTGCAACCAAGAAACCTGTGTCCGAAGAAGAGGCTGAGGAGTTCCTGAGGAAGATGAAAGTGCAGGACTACTCCGTGGTCGAACAGCTGAGAAAAACACCGGCCCAGATCTCGTTGCTGTCATTACTGATCCATTCTGAGGAGCATCGACGGGCTTTGATGAAGATATTGAACGAAGCTCATGTACCCAATGAGATTTCTGTAAACCACCTGGAAACCATTGCCAGCAAGATTTTCGAGGTGAACAGGGTAACATTCTCAGATGATGACCTGCCAATGGAAGGTACGGAGCATAATAAAGCTTTGTACCTAGCTGTCAAATGTGAAGACTCGGTGGTAACTCGAGTACTGGTGGATAATGGCTCAAGTGCCAATATTTGCCCACTATCTACCCTGAATCAACTAAAGATTGACCACGGAAGGATCCACAAGAACAGTATCTGTGTCCGAGGGTTCGACGGAAACGGAACAGCCACTGTGGGGGATGTTGTACTTGAACTAACCATCGGTCCAGTCCTGTTTGCCATGGAATTCCAGGTGTTAGACGCCACAGTATCTTACAACCTGCTGTTAGGACGACCATGGATTCATGCAGCCAAGGCGGTGCCCTCCACCCTACATCAGATGGTGAAGTTCGAGTGGGAAAGACAAGAGGTCGTGTTACACGGCGAGGATACAACGTGCACCATGGGCGGAGCCATTATACCTTTCATAGAGACCGCTGATGACAAAGGTCCTTGGGTCTACCAGATTTTCGATACAGGGTCGGCCAACAAAATTTCTGAAGGAGAAATCATCCCGCACCCTAGGGTAGCTGCCGCAACAGTCATGATGGTCTCAGAAATGCTGGGTAATGGATTTGTGCCAGGAAAAGGCCTGGGAGTCGAGCTTCAAGGGATTGTCCAACCTGTCTCCCTTCCTAAAAATCTGGAAACTTTCGGATTGGGGTTCAAACCAACCGCAGCAGATAGGAAGCAAGCGCGAAAAATGAAGAAGAGGGTCTGGTTTCTGCCTAAGCCGGTGCCACGTCTCTCAAGGTCTTTTGTCAAAGCAAGTGCCAGGGGGTCACCGGTCCCGAAGATTCTAGGACCAGTGATCGGTATAAATGAGGACCTAAATCAGAGTTTTGAGAGGCTATTCGATGATGTCAGTGTGGTAGAAGCTGGAGAAGGTTCCAGCAGAACAGAGATACAGTTTGTGGGGCCGGAGGCCAAGACCAACAATTGGACAGTTACTCATCTTCCTGTCCGAGGGGAGTCTTGGTAGTAGGCTTTGATTTATGTTTTGTGTGTTTTGTTTTGTTCGGATTATTCCAGGGTGTAATCCAAATTTTACTTTTGTTTTGTAAAAGTGTGAACCCTTTTATCCCGTAAGTTTAATAAAGTTCTCTCTTTTTGTCCTATTTTAATTTTTGTTTTGTTCTTTTTCTTTCTGAACAGTTCTCTTTTTACTGGTTCTAATAACATAGCATGCACAGCGGATCTTCGGCCTAGTCTAATAAATCAATCTGAATCCGACTCAATGACGCAAGAGTTCGTTTGTGACGATGAATCTGAATGTGACGAAGGTGAAGCCTTCGAAGAGATAAACCGAGAACTGCGCCAATTTGAGGAAAAACCCAAACCCAACTTAAATGACACTGAGGCTGTGAATCTAGGAGACGTTGATAACATCCAAGAAACCAAAATCAGCATCCACATTGAGCCGAATGTCCGGGAAGAATTGATCAAAACCCTCATGGAATTCAAAGATGTTTTTGCATGGTCATATGATGATATGCCTGGATTAAGCACCAATTTAGTGGTTCACAAATTGCCCACTGACCCGGCATACCCTCCGGTCAAGCAAAAACTAAGGAAATTTAAAACAGAAATGAGTGTAAAGATCAAAGAAGAGGTGATTAAGCAGCTGCAGGCGAAGGTCATTCGGGTCACTCGATACCCCGAGTGGTTGGCCAATGTGGTACCAGTCCCAAAGAAGGATGGAAAAATCAGGGTGTGCGTCGACTACCGCAACCTCAACAAAGCAAGTCCCAAGGACAATTTTCCATTGCCCAACATCCATATCTTGATCGATAATTGCGCTGGGCGCGAGATCGGATCCTTTGTAGATTGCTATGCGGGTTATCATCAGATCCTAATGGACGAGGAGGATGCGGAAAAGACAGCGTTTATTACGCCATGGGGAACCTACTGCTATCGGGTAATGCCGTTCGGATTGAAGAACGTCGGGGCAACGTACATGCGAGCAATGACTGCTGTGTTTCATGACATGATACACAAAGAAATCGAAGTGTACGTCGATGATGTGATCATCAAATCTTGGCGTCAGGGAGGACCATGTAGCAGACCTAAGGAGATTTTTCCAAAGACTCCGAAGGTATGATATCAAGCTTAACCCGGCCAAATGCGCATTCGGGGTTCCATCAGGAAAGTTGCTAGGATTCATCGTCAGTCGACGGGGGATTGAGTTAGACCCATCCAAAATTGAATCCATCCGAGATTTGCCACCGCCAAGGAACAAAACAGAGGTAATGAGTTTGCTGGGTAGACTCAATTACATCAGCAGGTTCATCGCTCAACTCACAGCAACTTGTGAGCCCATATTTCGGCTACTGAGAAAGGATGCTGCAGTAGGTTGGACGGCAGAGTGTCAGGAGGCTTTCGACCAAATCAAAGGGTATCTGTCTAATCCACCCGTATTGGTCCCGCCTAAGCCCGGGAAACCCCTAATCCTTTACCTGACGGTCTTGGAAAATTCATTTGGTTGTGTACTGGGGCAACATGATGACACAGGAAGGAAGGAGCAGGCCATCTACTATCTTAGCAAGAAATTCACAGTACATGAGGTCAAGTACACTCAACTCGAGAAAACATGTTGCGCCCTAACTTGGGTAGCTCAGAAGTTGAAGCACTACCTGTCTTCATATACTACTTATCTCATATCCCGTTTGGACCCATTGAAGTATATCTTTCAGAAACCTATGCCCACGGGAAGGTTAGCAAAATGGCAAATTCTTCTCACAGAGTTTGATATCGTCTATGTGACGAGGACAGCCATGAAAGCCCAGGCGCTGGCCGATCATTTGGTAGAGAATCCCGTTGATGAAAAGTACGAGCCCTTAAGAACGTACTTTCCCAACGAGGAGGTAATGCATACAAATGAGATGGAATTAACTGAGGAACCGGGCTAGAAGCTTTTCTTCGATGGAGCTGCAAACGCAAAAGGGGTTGGAATAGGAGCAGTACTCATTTCTGAAACAGGACGCCATTATCCTGTTACGGCTCAACTACGCTTCTATTGCACCAATAATATGGCCGAGTATGAAGCTTGCATTTTGGGTCTGCGCTTAGCTGCGGACATGGATGTCCAAGACATCTTGGTCTTGGGAGACTCGGACCTCTTGGTACATCAAATTCAGGGTGAATGGGAAACACGATATCTAAAGTTCATACCATACCGACAATGCTTGCATGATCTGAGCAAGCGATTTCGATCGGTGAAGTTCAAACACATCCCGAGAGTTCACAATGAGGTTGCGGATGCCCTGGACACCTTTGCATCAATGTTGCACCACCCTGACAAAATGTATGTTGATCCTCTGCACATCCAGGTCCGTGATCAGCACGCTTATTGCAACGCCGTAGAAGAGGAACCAGATGGCGAACCCTGGTTTCATGATATCAAGGAATACCTCAGAATGAGGACATATCCGGAACAGGCCATTGGAGACCAAAAAGAGCCCTTCGGCGTTTGTCGAATGGTTTCTTCCTCAGCGGAGGAGTGTTGTACTAAAGAACCCCGGATTTGGGATTGTTGAGATGCATAGATGCCAGTCAAGCCACAACGGTTATGGCAGAGGTACATGCTGGAGTTTGTGGACCACACATGAGCGGGTATGTGTTGGCAAGAAAGATCCTTCGAACAGGGTGTTATTGGCTCACCATGGAACACGACTGTATCACTTTCGTGAGGAAATGCCATCAGTGCCAGATACATGGAGATTTGATTCATTCTCCGCCAACAGAGTTACATACGATGTCAGCACCCTGGCCGTTTGTGGCATGGGGCATGGATGTCATTGGGCCCATCGAGCCGGCAGCATCCAACGGTCATAGGTTCATTCTAGTGACCATTGATTACTTCACCAAATGGGTTGAGGCTAAAACCTTCAAGTCGGTAACCAAAAAGGCAGTAGTGGACTTTGTTCACTCCCATATCATCTGCAGATTTGGAATCCCAAAAGTGATCATCACGGATAACGGGGCGAATCTTAACAGCAGCCTGATGAGGGAGGTATGCCAACAATTCAAGATTGCCCACCGCAATTCCACCCCATATCGTCCCAAGGCGAATGGAGCGGTCGAAGCAGCCAATAAGAACATCAAGAAGATACTGCGAAAGATGGTGGAAGGATCCAGACAATGGCACGAGAGATTACCCTTCGCTTTGTTGGGTTACCGCACTACTGTCCGGACTTCCATAGGTACAACTCCTTATTGTTGGTGTACGGAACTGAAGCTGTAATACCGGTGGAGGTCGAAATTCCATCCCTCCGGATTATCGCTGAAGCCGGGATTGATGATGAGGAATGGGTCAAAGCTCGATTGGAACAGTTGAGCTTGATAGATGAGAAAAGATTAGCAGCAGTGTGCCATGGTCAGCTATACCAGAAGAGAATGGCGAGAACATATAATAAAAAGGTACGCCCCAGGAAGTTTGAAGTAGGGCAGCAGGTATTGAAGAAAATCCTCCGACATCAGGTCGAGGCAAAAGGCAAATTCGCCCCAAATTGGCAAGGGACTTATATCGTGACCAGAGTGTTGTCCAATGGTGCTTTGTGTTTGACAGATATCGAGGGAAGATGTGTCAACATGGCTATCAATTCTGATGCAGTCAAGAGATATTATGCGTAATTTCTTTAATTATGGCAATTTTTGGTTCATTTGTTTGTATCTGGTATTTATTGGATAATGAGATGACGGAGGCAATTCTTTCTTCTATCCAAACACTTTAACCCTTGTTTCCCCCTTCGAGCCTTAAGTTATTCTTTCATACCCCTCTTTTGGAATCACTAATGGAAAAGACATGAAAAGAAAAAAAAAAGAAAAAAAAAGAAAAGAAAAGAAAAAGAAAAAAATGAAAAGAAGGAAAAAGAAAAAGAAGATAAAATCATAAGAAATACAAAACCGTGGGAACTACGTTTGACCTGATTCCTCAAAGAGGATACGTAGGCGCCTCACGGCTCGGTCATAGTGTGCATCATAGTGTATATAGGATGCATAATGTACATAGTGTTGCATAATAGGCACAGTGTGCGTAACGCACGTAGCTCAACCTAAGTGTAAAAATAAGATTCCCCAAGCAAGAAAACTGGGGCAGAGGTTATGTTTTAAGTTCCAACAAAGGTTTGATTCCAAAAGTTGTAGCACATCACCCATCAAATTATTTTCATTTTTATAGCCTTTCTTTAGCCCCACACCAAAACCAACATCAACGTCCAAAAGACCTCCCGATCAATGTCCAAGAGATGCCAAGTCAGGCAAATAAGGCCGAGAATAATACACCGATCACCAGCAAAGAAGAGGATCGTAAGACTGGGAATGAATTGATGGTCAAAGGAATCTCCAGAAGAGAGGGTCGTATCAACAACACCCCGATTCCTCGAAAGAAATAAAATGAGAGAGTCTTATCGGTGAAAACCTTCACAGGCACCGAAAGGCGACGTAAGATGAGGGATATAAAATGAGAGAGTCTTATCGGTGAAAACCTTCACAGGCACCGAAAGGCGACGTAAGATGAGGGATATAAAATGAGAGAGTCTTATTGGTGAAAACCTTCACAGGCACCATAAGGCGCCGGGAGATGAGAGAAAGAGAGAGTCTCATTAGTGAAAACCCCTCGAAGGGCACTATGAGGCGACAAGACAGATCAACAAAAAGCGACCACATTCGCAACGAAATGGACACTCATTTATCATCCCCAGCAAGTCAGACCGATATGAATAGACTGGGTCGGGAATCTATGGTGCACGTCATGATCACGGGGACCAGTCATGTCCTCCAGATAAGTTCTTCTGAGTTTCTTCTCCCACCAAATATTGGTTCAGAAAGATTTTCTCCTTTTTCTATCTTTTATTTCTCTTCCTAAAAATTTGTCTTAAAAGGGATTTTTTTTTCAAAGCTTACTACCAGAGACCGAAGGGGAATTCATCCAATGCAGGATAACACAAACAGTCTTAAAGGCCGGCCCCAGGCAATGCAATGATCGTGCCTCGTAGTTTTTGGAGGAAGTAAGCTCCAAAGGGAATGGTTTCGGGAGTAAAAGCAGATTCCCACAGCATGTGCTTAAAGAGAAAGCAGAAAAGGGAACAAATTGAAAACCAGCCCCAGCAGGCTAGAGACCCCCAGCAGGCAATTTTGTCCACTAACCAATTATGGGGACATAGAGCAAGAAAAGGGGAAGAGAGGAAAAATCATCCGCCGGAAAGGCACCCTCTACCACCACGATTAAAACTAATTAAATCCTTTTGTCTGCTGCAGGAAAACAAAGGATTGATGATGGCAGCGAGATGCAACGCCAGGGAAATCACCAAAAACCGGGGCAGAAAATTTTCTGCCGATTGTCAAAAATTTTCTCGGAAGAACGGGGAAACAATTTCAAATACATTTAAGTTCTAGGTCGCCCACCAGTATAATGCGGGAATACTTTTAAGTTCTAGGTCACCCACCAGTATAATGCGGGAATACATTTAAGTTCTAGGTCGCCCACCAGTATAATGCGGGAATACATTTAAGTTCTAGGTCGCCCACCAGTATAATGCGGGAATACATTTAAGTTCTAGGTCGCCCACCAGTAAAATGCGGGAATACTTTTAAGTTCTAGGTCGCCCACCAGTATAATGCGGGAATACATTTAAGTTCTAGGTCGCCCACCAGTATAATGCGGGAATACATTTAAGTTCTAGGTCGCCCACCAGTATAATGCGGGAATACATTTAAGTTCTAGGTCGCCCACCAGTAAAATGCGGGAATACTTTTAAGTTCTAGGTCGCCCACCAGTAAAATGCGGGAATACATTTAAGTTCTAGGTCGCCCACCAGTAAAATGCGGGAATACATTTAAGTTCTAGGTCGCCCACCAGTATAATGCGGGAATACTTTTAAGTTCTAGGTCGCCCACCAGTAAAATGCGGGAATACATTTAAGTTCTAGGTCGCCCACCAGTATAATGCGGGAATACATTTAAGTTCTAGGTCGCCCACCAGTATAATGCAGGAATACATTTAAGTTCTAGGTCGCCCACCAGTAAAATACGGGAATACATTTAAGTTCTAGGTCGCCCACCAGTATAATGCGGGAATACATTTAAGTTCTAGGTCGCCCACCAGTATAATGCGGGAATACATTTAAGTTCTAGATCGCCCACCAGTAAAATGCGGGAATACTTTTCAGCTCTAGATTTTGGAATCAGTAACCCCACCTGAAGGCGGAAGGTTACAACAGAGATCCCCAAGCAGGATACAATAAAATCCCCAGCACCAAGAAGCAGAAGGCTGCAAAGGCAAGCGCGCAATTCAAAAGGAAGAAGGAACGCGTCTCAAAAGAAGCAGTTTGGAAACGCTATAGCATGCCCAACATAACAATTTTGATGAAGAAAGTCATACCACTGAAGAAACCATTGAAAGGCTTAAAGAAGAGGGCCATGTTCCCAGCAGATCAAGCGAAGTGATGAAAACTGGCATTCAGAAAAGGCAAAGGACCAATATCATCCCCCAAGTTCACAAAATAAAGGCACCGGAGGAAAGCGTTAGCCAACAAGAAAGCAAGGCAACAAGAACAAGTTGAAGATAGATGATATCTCATACTCTAGCTTAGCTTCTTGTTTTTCCTTTCAGAACAATGTAACAAGGAGATCAGTGAGCGGTAGCATCCTACAGCAGCATGCAACAGCGCACAATAGCAGCGAGCACTACAATCACACGGTAGTCCCAGCTACCAAAATTTTCCGAACTACATTGACCTGATTCCTGCTCAGCCCAGGATATGTAGGAAACCTCTGAAGCAAAGGTTCGGTCAAATATTTTTCAAAAATGCTTCACACGGAGTACTCGGACGAGCAAAAATTGCCCGCTTTATCTTTGCGCGAAAACCCTTCGTGTCTTCGTGCAAAGAGGGGCAGCTGTAAGCACGTGATTTTTGCTTCACGGACAATCGCTCCAAAAGAAAACAAAAATAGTGACCAATGACCTCGCTGTACAAATTTTCATTTTTATGACATGTACTGCTGGTCATTTGTGGTTTGGCCCATGTTGCATTTGATCTTACCAATCAAAATACAAAGTATGTCTGTCATGGTAATCAAACCGTAATTCTGTCGTTAAAAGAAAATTCAAAATATATGTGCATTGCCCGTTCTAGGTTGTGATTTAACTTGCTTAAACATTTTAATTTGGCGTGATAATGGTGTTGAAGTGTTACATTGTTGTTTGTTTTAATTTCATTTGTTTGATCATTTATTTGTTATTTTTCATTTTTTGTTTAAAAATAGAAAACAAAAGAAAAGAGTGAATGAAAATCAGTTTGGGCCCAAGAAAAAAAACAAAAATAGGCCCAAACCAGCACAAGTCCAGTCCAGATTAGGCCTGCCCTGACCACCTCCCGAAACGACGCCGCATCATGCGTCTGATCTGAGCCGTTCAAACACACCGATCCAATGGCCCACCTCAGCACCCGTAACCCGACCTGTTTAGCCGGTCCAACCCAACCCATCACTTAAACCCAAACGACCCTGTTTTAATGCCAAACGACCTCGTCTCACCCCTCACCATCAGATCCCAGCCGTTGAGATCAGATGATCTAACGGCCTGGATCCAATCCTCTACGCCATATATAAGCCTTCCCTCACACCCTACGCCCCCTATCCGAACCCCACCTTTCCCCATTTTCCTCACCAAGCCCTGAAACCCCCCGAAACCCTAGCAACCGCCCTAGTTTCCCTTTCACCAGAACCCGGCGGCATGAACGCCGGTGACCACCTCCTGAACACCCTAGGACCCCCTCACTCTCCTGAACATGGATCTATTACCCCCTAGCCTCGAATCTCCTTCCTTCATCTCGAATCTTCATTTGAAGATTCGAGTCGAACCCGGACCTATACCAAACCTCACCATCTTCATACCAGACACTCCCCTGACCCCACTCGCGACCAAACCAGGCTTGGTTTGGTCCGAATCTACCCACAACTCTTAGAATCTCAAATCTAAGAATCCAAATCCTAGAACAGGAATAGCCTTGGAAACCGGCCAGTCTTATCAGAGTTTGAGGTCTAATAGACCTTAATCAAGGTGTTCTCGTGTGAGAACACCCTGATTAAGGTTTGTTCGGCCTCAAGGGTTCAAAGTTGAGTCAGATTTGGGTCAATTTGGTTTGGACATTTTTCGGTAAGTTTTTCTTTTCCTTTTTGTTTTATTCAACTGCTAATTAAGTTGTCAGCATGTTTCGTTGTGTTTGTTTGTTATTTTTGTTATTTTTCATTCGGATTTCTTCCATCTCTGTCAAAGACCTTTTATTTGGTCGGTTGATTTTCTATGTGTGTTCTGAATGTACTCTGAGATATACATGTTCGATTAGGATAGTCGTCGCATAAATAATTCATATAGGTTCCCAGTGATTGACCAAAGTTGTCCGAAGCCCTTTAGGTCCCTATATGTATTTGTTTATATGAACGACTGATTGTTACCTGTTATAATTAGTATAGTCGACTTGATAAATGTCGTCGATTAACCTCCTACGACTGAATGTTCAAATATTCTAATTCGTACAACTTCACGTAAGTGAATGAACCTGTTGATTGTTAATTGGATGCTTGACATTAGCTGTGACTACTAGCTCATAACTGCATTGTAAACAAATTAAAAGAATCAGGTTAGGGCAGTCTTGAATTGAGCTTTCAGAAGTTCAAAATGCCCTGATGCTGCAATGGATTTAAGGCAGTAATAATCAAGGTTAACAAGGGTAGTCTGGGGTTCGAGAAAAGCAGGAAAAGCTTATTTTAAGTGAGCTGACAAGTAGGGTACTAATTTAGGATTAAACTAATGCAAATGGGGAACAAGACACAAGAGTATGGGGGTTTAAAATGAATACTTAAATGAACCCATAACTCTTGATTAAAGAATAAGGCCAAGCGTGGGGAACAAAATGGCTGGCATCAAAAGATGCTTAGGCATGGGATTTAATAGGGATGGGCAGTCTGCAATTGGGAGGATCCAGGCAGCTTGACTGCACTGATTGTTTGGCTTATAAATAGGCTATTTCAGAACTTAGAAGGGGCTGGAAATTTTAGTCTTGAGGAGAGGTCTTGTGAGTTGAAGAAAACTGGAAAAAAACAGAAGGAAATTTCCAGAAATATTGTAATTGAACACTGTCCAAAAACTGCACAAAGAAACCAAGTTGGTTATCCTAACTGGGATTGTTATTTGTTCCATTAAAAGAAGTCTGTGTTCTTCTGTTGTGATTGTTACTACACTGAGCTTTCTGTGTACTGTTGGTTTGAGTTTTGACTATCGGAACTGTAGTGGTTATTTGTTGAGCTTTTGGGGTTATTGGGATCACTGGATTGCTGTTACATTCAACATTCTGGGCTGTTGTTTCCTGCTCTGTTTTTCTGGGATTGTCTGTCCATTGCTCGATCACTTGTTGAGCTTCTCCATTGTGGCTGTTTTGGTTGTTGTTGTGTTGTGTTGTTTACCTGCTGTTGTGCTTGTTGTGTACCACTCAGCTGATCATCTTTCTTCTTCTTTTGCTCCTCTATACTAGGTACACAAATATACTACCACTGTAACTTGAAAGGTTTGAGCATGAATGTAAAAGAGAAGATCTGTAGATGCTTATATATGCATAGACTATTATGTTAGGCCTCATATAATGTATAATAGTTTACATTCTTGTTTTGGATACTGGAGATAGTCCTCATGCCTAATAAATGTCAATGTATGGTAGTTGAATGTTAGACTGTGTATATAGGTTGGTGATAAAAGTATGCCCAATGCATTAGGTTGTATCTTAGATTTAGCTTACTGGTGTAGTATAATTCTGTAATGTATGCCAAGCATTAAAATCGTACACTACTAGTTAAGTTCTTTCCCTTCTGATAAACTGCTTCATATAACTGGTAAACCATGTTTTAAGATAAAGAACACAGAGCTTGCAATCTCAACCTCACGAAGGTCGAACCCAGGTCGAAACAGACCAAGCAGGCCCGCATCGAACAAACAATGGCCCAGGTCTGGTCCATCACGCATGGGCTGGATTTGGGCCCTTAATTTTTGCTCGGCTGACTGTGTACGTGGCCGTGCTTCTGATCTTGCACAAGCACTCGGAATTCTGTTATAGATAACTTGCAAGCATGTTTAACTAGGGCTATCTACTATTTTCAATTAGTAGAGACAAGCGCGACAAGAAACGTAGTTGCTATAGGATATCCCTTTAAAAACAAGGATGAGACGAGCCTCGTCGAACAAAATGTACAAAAGTTGCGGGGCCCTCTATTGTATGTATATATCAAAGTATTTAGAATTCGGGACGTGCCGTTTAGCGAATTTCACGGCCCTCCCAAAATAATAACACGATAGTTTCTTTAGGTGCGTATTTAATAATCTATTTTCTTAAACTTGGGTGTGCATTTCATGCGACCCAAATCCAAATCCCAAAACGTCAAATAAAATATGTTCCGGATTGTGGGTGCATTTCATGTGACGCAGTTCAAAGACATGTTTTTTTTAGCGATGTTCGCATTCCTAAAAAATAATGATAATAAAGCGGTAAAAGATAAAATTTGCACATGGTTCATAATTGTATTTAAAATCAGATAAATAAGCCGAGTATAACAGTTGAGCGACCGTGCTAGAACCACAGAACTCGGGAATGCCTAACACCTTCTCCCGGGTTAACAGAATTCCTTGTCCGGATTTCTGGTACGCAGACTGTAATATGGAGTCATTCTTTTCCTCGGTTCGGGATTAAAATTGGTGACTTGGGACACCCTAAAACTCTCAAGTGGCGACTCTGAAATAAATAAACCAATCCCGTTTCGATTGTCCTTTAATTGGAAAAAACTCACTTGTGCCCGCGCGGGTATGAAAAAGGAGGTGTGACACACCCCAAGCCAATCGTTCTTGGATTTTGTCATCAAAGGCTTGGATATGCGGTCTTTTTATGGGCCTTCTGGGATCGGGTTCTGGTGCATCATCCACACGAGATCTTTTCTCAAACCACCTAGCATAACCTGGATCTATCTCACCTCTTGCAGGATCTGGAACTTGGGTATTATCTTTCAAGTATCGACAACCATTCCAAATCCGCTTGATTAAAGCCTCAGGGAGTGTGGCTTCGGGGTGTATCTCAATCACTTGCACACTCAAATATTTATCATCAGGCACCACTTGGTATCTCCCTAGCTGTCTTAAAACTCTTTGTGGCGCATACGGCTGGACACTCTTCAAACCCAACAGCAACAAATAACTCTTTTAGGCCAACATGTGTATTACCTCTTTTACTGGGAGCCATCCCAAAGTCCACTCAATTTGATTTGCAATTAAGATCTTAGGTGGGATATCCAGGCTTCCACCCCTTCTGGAGATTTATAATCTTTTGTTCTTTCTTCATAACTCTCAATTAAATTATCCCTGCTCAGACCATATTGCATGAGCTTGGGGTGATGTCGAAGATGTTTAGTCAACCACATTTGCAACAAAATATTGCACCCTTCGAAGAATTTTGCTCTGGACTTACACAAAGTCAATGCCCGATAAATGTCTGAGAGAATTATCGGGGCAAGAGTGTGATGCTCTTTGGTAGTGAGGACTTGTACGACTCTGGCTATGCGAATATCAATCGTCCGCTCTTTGTTTGGGAAGACCATGATTCCCAGAAAAGCCACTATGAAAGCAAAACGACGGTGAATCTGCCAGGTGTCCTTGCTTTGTTTGTTATTAAGGCCCTTTTCATGAATTTCAAATCCATCCGGCTTTCCGAACCTTGAATATAGGAAGTTGAAAGAACAACACCCTTTAATAACGTTGCTTTTTCTGATTTGATTACTGATATTCAGAAGACCAAAGAATCGGTGTACAGAGGGAGCCTTTGGAAATATGAGATTCTGGTTTCTCAAATCTCCGTCAAAACCGGAATATCCAGCTATTTCTTCTAAAGTGGGAGTAAGCTCAAAATCAGAGAAGCGAAAGACATTGTGAACAGGGTCCCAAAAAGTCACTAGTGCCGCAATCAAATCATCGCGTGGTTTAACTTTCATAATATCTGTGAGAGCTCCCAAATACTTAGTGACCCATTCCTGACCATCTCCTCCTAATTCATACCACCACATCTGAAGCTAAAATAGAAACTCATCTACATCTGTGAATGGTGGGTTCTGGATAGTGCTCATTTTGTACCTGTGAGTGATTTTAATTTTTTTTAAAAAATCAAGACTCATTTTGATGCAAAAATCATCACTATTTCTAAAAAAATCATAAAAATATCCTGTTTTGTCAATATGGCCTTTCATCACTTCGATGAAGAAGATTTAAAGGTTGTATTTGCTAACCGGCCAGAAATTTTGAAAAATGACCAAAGGTGGCTGTTCTTGCAAAAATGGCCTTCCGGCGCCCTTTTGGGGATATTTGACAAAATTTTGGACAAGAATGGCATCACTTTATTTATGGCAAAACAATGACATTTATGCACCCACATTTTTGTGATTATTAAATTTTTCATTTATTTCTTTTTTTTTTCAAAAATAGTTGGGCCCGATGTGGGTTGCCTACGTATCTCACATCCGGTGAGAATCAAACTTACGTAGTTCGTAATAAAAAGACCACTCTTAAAAGAAACACAAAATTTTTCTTCTCTTATTTTTTTTTAAAAAAAAATTCGGCATAATTTCAATATATTTTGGAAATTGGTTTTTCAAAAATAGACAATTTTCTCTCTCGGTTCTCACATTGATTTTCTTTCTCTAACTTTCCCCTTATAAGCCGGTCAACATGCAAAACCAAAATAAATGAATGCACAAATAGCAAGTAAGATACATCAGGATGGTCTTTTCATTTCGGGTACACCTGTCATAGACAGACCCAACCCCTGTGTTGAGTCTCGAAAGTCAAATGCATATGATGCAATCAAACGTTCCTACTAGGGATCTGACATGAAGCTGAGTTATTCTAAGTGTAAAACTTGGGGTATATTGTTCTAAACCCGGCTTACCCAAGCGGACAGCTCGAGCCGAAGTGGAGGCAACGTACCGGGAGCACGAAAGTCTATCCGGCCTAGTTACTTGACCCAACTTCATTCTATTTGGTATGACTTCTAATAGAAAGGTGGGCTACGCGCACGTGTGCACCATAAATTCAGAAGACTCAGAAAGAGGAAGGGTTTCGTAACAGTTTATATACAGTTCACCAATATCAAAACGGTAAAAAGCAACACTTAACACATTAGGCCCAATCATGTAAATAAAATCAGATAATAAATAAAGCCAATATAACAGTTATTCTGAGCTCGAATTCTGAACCCTGAACCAGAAGTTCTGGGTTCTCGTCCCCAACAGAGTTGCCAGAGCTGTCACACCTCCTTTTTACCTACACCCCGGAAGGATATAAGGGAGTTTTTTTTAATTTAAGTGACATTATTCGAAATGAGATTATTTATTTATTTTCAGAGTCGCCACTTGGAATATTTTAATTAGTGTCCCAAGTCACCGATTTATTTTAAATCCCAAGTCAAGGAAATTTCGACTTTCCTTTTTTAAGTCTGCGAACCAGAAATTCTAGATAAGGAATTCTGTTAACCCGGGAGAAGGTGTTAGGCATTTTCGAGTTTCGTGGTTCTAGCACGGTCGCTTAGCAATTTATACTTAGCTTAGTAAAACTGTTTAATTACTGGTTTTAGAACCTATATGTGCATTTAACTTTCACCACTTTTTAATTAAGAAAATTATCTTGAAACGGGTCACGTGCACGTGTACCCAATGACGATAGTTCATTTATTAATACGCGCCTAAATCATACTAGCGATTTGTGAGTTATTCGTTTCCTATGTTTGATTTAAGGTTAGGATAGATATGGAATTATTAAGCCCAAAAAACTTCTTAGTGAACTTAATAATTCCAAATACCTTATCCAACGTTATTTTTTGTTCTTTTCCCCCTTTTTTCTTTTAAAAAAAATATTCCTACTAAATTAACACTTGAAAATTTTCAACTTTTATGGATAAGTGATAAAGAATTGTAAACGCATTTCTTTAAAAGAAACTTACTATAATCTTATAAAGAAAATTTATTAGTTTATGGTCTATTCACAAGAATGATTAAAATATTTAACCGATTTATGACTTAGGGATACTATAATTATTTCGTCCACGATTAACGATGCTCTATTATTATTTAAAAATTTGGCCGAAGTTGCGCGAACGCATACTCCGATTTATTTTAAAAATCATAATTATGTCAAGCGAACATGTACATAATCACAATAATACATTGAACGTGCCTAAAACAAACTACGATCATTTGTTATTTTATATCTAATCATAAGAAATTAATACGAAGGCCATAAATTATTTGTGCTCAATTAAACAGCCTGTGAATTGCAGCAAAATTCTTTTAGCATTAACCTCACTAATAGCCAAATTCAAATACCCAAGCATCACAAATTAGCACAAGTAAAGATTATACGATAAAAAAAATCTCGACGCATTGTTATTATTCCATAAGAAATAAACTTCTCGTAGCATAAAGGAACAATTCTAACTTTTTAGAACAAACACACCGAAAATGAAGATATGACACCCCTTCAACACAAAATTATTTACATTAACACCGTCAATTGTAAAGATAGGACGCGGATGGTAAATTAAGCTTTGCGTCAAGTAAGAGCTAAGTATGACTTAAAATTACTAGCCTAAGTCATGTGAGCTTGAGTAATTATAGCCGACTCCAAATTAACACGGGTAATGGGATACAAATGAACATGCCAGACTTTCGTCCATTTGAGCGCAACAAACGATTTAAGCCAAATTCGAGAGAATGCCTAATAAAAATGCATAATATCAGAATGATTTATAGTATTGATGTGAGTCCTATTTTCATCTCAAATCTGGGCTCAAAAGGGAGCCCAAGTCAAGTTGTAAATGCTACTGGCCTAATGATTTCTAAGTGGCTTGAATTAGGCCCAAAAGAAGGCCCAATTCGACAACTATTATGCATTGACAAAAAAAATAGGGATTCAAGGTCGAATTCCTTCAGCAGCACAAACAGTATCCAAACTCAAGATTGAAGGACACCAAATTGACTTACAACACACGAAATGGTCCAGACTTAACTCAAAAACAACCATGAATACTCATTTAATAATTAACCCAAAGCTGACCCTATGTGAATCAGTTAAAATCCATGAGACATACACATATTCGTCCACTTAGCCTCCAAAGTTAATTGCTTCAAAAAGAACGAACAACTAAACAGCCAGGAGAGACTCAGAACTAAACCCAATAGCAATTCTATAAACTAATCTGATAAACATTAAAAAGAATCTAATTTACCTTACACTAAATGCATTCACAAGCCTATCATAAATGTATCAGTATGAGCTTATTAGTAGTTTTAGCATGGATATCATAGCTAATCATGATTCGAATCAAAAATTTAGACAAGAAAATAGACAATTGATGTCTCAGATAGTTTATAACTTAACAGAATCACATGGATTCAGCTGATCCATATTTGACTTGAATATTTTTAAGATCAAATACCTATTATTTCTAGCAGAATTTAATCACAAACATGCCTTTCATGGCTCAAATAAATCTTCACTACAGCAAATGATAAATGGTCCTTAAATCACACGGAAACTAACTAAGAAATGAAATGAACTACAACGCAGTGTCAAATAAACGAAGTACAACACTAGTTGGAGCCATATTCTGAATCTCACTCTTTCATTTCATACATCAAACATGACTGCACATATTTAATAGAGCTCAAAATATAGTACCTGGATATGAAATGAACCAAGGAAGCGAGGTCAGTGATCATCAACAAAAGCAGCAACAAAACAGCCCAGATTTAGTAAATGAAACCAGAAAATCGATTCAAAATCTAATGGAACAATGGTCTTCAACACAGCTTGATAAAAAAAAACCTTCCAAAACTAATATCAAATCAATTCAAATCCCTTTACTGAACATTATTGTTTGCAGAACTTAAATGAATCAAAAACTACTAAAGCAATGGAACAGTAGGGAATTCCGAGCTGTTTTTTTTTTGTAATTTTCTGGACTCTATCTTTTCAAAATCTCTGTATTTTGCAGCATTTTTCAGAACACATTCTCCTCTTCCTATTTTTTCTTGCTTTTTCAGAATCTCTTTTCTCTTCTCAGTATTTCAGAGTATCAGAATTTATGTATTTCAGAGTATCAGAATCTATGTATTTCAGAGTACCAGCCTCTCCTCCCTTTTCTCAGTGTGTTGTTTCCTTAAATAGGCAATGGGAAATGCCCTTTGGATTCACAGAGTGCCCTTTCAACATTTAAAAATTCGATTCCACTCAATTCTTAAGGTTTTAGTTTATTCAGTAGTGAAATCTAAACCCTACCACTATAGAAACTTCTTAATTAGGTGACTACCACTTTTTATTAAACAATTCTCAAGTTATCCTTACAACCCTGAAACTAACCCTGGAATCAAAGCCAACATGGGTCAAGTTGACCCAATTCAGAACCCATAAATCTGTAATCCCCATTGAGCACCATCTCATTTCAAACAAAACAAGAGACTTTTGAAAGAAACAGGGGCGAAGGAACAGATAATGACGAACTAAATAATAGAAACTAATGAATTAAACATGCTTTTAATTAATCATGTAATACTGACGGACTAATAGGTGAGTCTATAATGAAGAAGAAAGGCGGATACAACAAAGACTAAAATGAAATTAAAAATGGCAAACAAAATCATGCAATACCAGTTTAATGAATAAAAATACCTAGCAAAAATGGCCAGCTTTGAATTTCTTCTTCAAACTCTCGATTTCGACCGAAAGAGATCTCAATCACGTGTTCTCAGATGAAAATACATGACTGAGGTCCATTTTGGTCTTAATCATCACCAAATCTACCGATTCTGGAGTTTTGACATTTTTAGGTCTTATCTTCGATCCAAAATTTGACGAGTTTGGGGAATATTCGAAGGAAAAGAGTCATGGATTTGGAAAGGAGGGAGCAAGGGGGTTCTAGGGTGTTATTTTGGTGGTGAACGGAGGTGGTGCCGCCACCCTAAGGCGGTGGGGGAATGGTGGCGGCGTTAGGGTTTGGGGATGGCCTCTGAGAGAGAGAGGGGTGTGAGAGAGAGACGATGCAAAGGGGGAGGGGTCTGAGGGGTTTGGGTATTATAAAAATGAGGAATTAATTGGAGCCGTTGGATTAATGGAAATCAATGGTCCGGATCAATTAGGAAGGGGAAAACAGGGTCGTTTGGAGTTTAATGGAGATCGGGTACGGGGAAATAGGTTGGGTCGGGTAATGGGTGAAGCTCGGGACCGTTCGATCAAAGGAGATCGACGGTCCTGATCAAAACTTATCCAAACGATGTCGTTTAGGTGGCAACGGGGCTGGACCGGATTGGGACGGGTTTGGGCTGGAGTGGGGCGGGTTTCAGGTGTATTTGATTTGGGCCTCTTGAATTAAATTGAATTTTGCCCAAATTTGATTTCCTTCTCTTTAATTCTTTTTCTTTTCTTTTCTTCCTTTTTTTTCAAAAAATTAAAACTAAAATCCTAAATTAAATTGTAAAACCAAATCATCCTATCAAAAATACTAATTAATTCTAAATAATAATTATCCCAAATATTATTTACCAAATCAAAAAAAATCACGAAATTTCGACATTAAACACTAAAAATGCAAAATACGTTATTGTTTTTTCATTTTTTCATTTTTGTAAAACAACAATTCACTTAATTAATCTAAAAAATGTAAAATTAAATCCTAAATGCAGATACTATATTTTTGTATTTTTAATACATTAAACATGTACACAAACATATGCAAACAATCAGGAAAATAACATAATAATTCCTAAAAATAACACATAATTAAAGAAAAGACCTAATTTTGGGAATTCTTTTGGAGTAATTCGTATGAGGCAAAAATCACGTGCTCACAGCATGTTGAAAACCCTAATTTCTTTTGGGTCTCATTCGAGTTCTGAAGTTGTTTGTTAGATGAGTACTTGTTTGGTTAAGTTCTTGTTTGACTTATTTGTTTATCATCTTTTAAACTCGATTATTATTGAAGACCCTAAGTCTCCTTGGTCTGAAACTGTTTGTTTGAGCATGCACTTGATTCAATTTTCTGACTCTCTCTTCTTTATGTGACTTATCTGATTCCGAGTTTTACTATCTTCTAAACTCGACTTGAAACCCTAACTTTTCAAAAGGTTTCCTCACTTGTTACTATAAGGCCTTTACTTGTTTGACTCTCTTCTTCACTTTGGCTATATGTGTGAGCCCTGACTATATACTGAACCTTATGCTTATTTCTACTACTATTGTATGTTGCTTCTTTTGCCAATAGGCTTGGCCTCGCATGTCTGATGTCTCTGTTCACTATGTTTATATACTGAAGTGCAGAAGCATGTTTCTTCCTTGATTGATCTTGATCTTGTGACTGATTCCAAAGCTTTTTCTTTTATGAACCCTAATTTCACTCGCCTGTTTAAAATTGATTGATTCTTTTCCATTTACTATAATATTTACCTTGCTGAATCCTTTCCAAAAATAAGCATATTTTCGTACTCAAACTTGATTGTTCACTGCATGCTTTTACTACCCCTTTTATGGCAATAATCAATCTACTCCCAAACTGATTTCTTTCCTTATTTGAACCTGTTACTACCTGTTAAACAGTGATTCCTTAATTAAAGGGAATCACTTGTATAATTGATTCTAACTATTGATTGTTTCCATATTTGTATTAAAACTTTACTTATTACCTTACTTTTCACTCGTTTTCAGAAGCTATAAATACCCTGCATCCTTTTTCTTTCAAACACACGAACCATCTGAGTTTAGAACACACACTTCACTCAAAACTCTCTCTCTTTCTCTGTTACTACTTGTGCTTACTGCTTTGTCTAGCTGGCTGAAAGCCAAGGCTAGGCTGTGGAAATGTGCTTACTTTTCCTTTCTACATTTGCTCCTTACTGGTATGTCCTAATTAATCTTCGAGCATAAAAAATAACATGTTTATTTAGTTGTTTCCTTCACTCTTGCTAGTTTTTACTTATACTTATGCAATCAAGTTTATTACTAAGCATGTTGTAATCTGCTCCCTCCCCTTCTAAATTAATGTGTTCCCTTATGTATGTACTTTGTCAGTCACTTGATTGTTTGATTTACTGACTTATGAATACCAAACCCCATATCCCCTTATGTGTTTGTATTCCTTGACTGGTTTATGGGCATGCCAACATCATCTATTGATGTGTATGTCCAAACTTGACTCCTCCTAGGGTCATATGCTCCATGCAATCTATTCCCAAACCCCTGACCCCTTTGTGCAACTGTTGATTCTGCTTTACTACTACTGTTTTGAAATCACTCTTACCCCTTACTATTCTCAACCCAGTTTTAAATAAATCTCTATTTCTGCACTTCCACTATACTCTTAGAACTTAGGTTTTGCCCCTCTTGTGTAAGCCATGCCTCGGGACCCATGAGCTCCCTCTGAACTTGGACACATAAGGCCTGGCCCTTCTACATTGCACTCATCTCTATCTGGTTATGCAAACCTGGGTGTAACCGCTGCCCGGGGTCCCTTGAGACCCTTAGGGAACTTTGACACACCCAAGTCTGAAAAAGGCTTTGAAACAAGTGGTGCTTGAGGTGGTTTATTCCATAACTCAGAGAGGAAGTCAAGAATCATACTTCCTCTAGTTGTAACTTCTTCTTTTATACTTTTTTGATGTAATCCATTATTTGATCTGTAATAATTTGTAATAAACATCGGGGTTGGCTAGTGAAAAGAGGATAGGTAATTATGCATGTTTAGTTATTAGAAGGGTAGAAAACATGTCTATAGGACATGTTTTAAATTATGCATATTTAACTCTGCATTTAGATAACATGCCTATAGGACCTGTTTTAAATTCTGCATATTTAACTCTGCATTTAGATAACATGCCTATAGGACCTGTTTTAAATTCTGCATGTTTAACTCTGCATTTAGATAACATGCCTATAGGACTTGTTTTAAATTCTGCATGTCTTATTACCACATTTAGACACCATGTTTTTGGATCTAAACGGCTATAATCAGACATCATGTCCATAAGGTTAAAATCAGTATTTTCCTTTTATAGAAATCATGCCTATAGAAATTTCAAGTAATTCCTGCCTGTTTCATTTCACGTTCAACTAGATATTATGTCTATAGGAATTAGAAATTAGCAATAATAGATATCATGCCTATAGAATCTGAAACCAGTCTAATTTAAAATCAGTTTAACTCGTACTGTTTTGAACTAGTTTTAAACAACCTACTCTCCTTTTATTGATACGGTTTAGAAAGCATGCCTATAGAATTTCAAATCGTTCGTTTTAAAATTGTCACTGTTTTGCTACACTCCTAATCAGTAATATGCATCAATGTTTATAGGATCTCACCAAACACACTTAGGCAAGCCTTAGGTGACAACAAGAAAAATTGAATCCGCCTTTGTTAATTAGTAACTGCTACAACCAGCAGGCAGGCCTGATTCGGACTTCTTATCTGAGTTATGTAATAAACTGGTCTGCCTCAACAATTAAAACTCCCTTTGCCTTAGTACTTTAAATTCAGACCCTGATTGTGTTTAAGTCATGTTATTTATGTGTTTTGCTTGAGGAGGTATACATGAGCCTCTTAGTTGTTTACATGTTTCCCCCTAATGTGCAGTCCTATATGTTTTCGTATGTCGCCTTAGCTTTTTTCACCTTTTGAAACCTAAAAGTCAACCTAATATCCCTCCCCTTTAGGAATAGTAGTCCTAAGTTTCTCCGGGACTAATAGGAATGGGACGGGTAATAGCATGCAATAGTGGTCGAGACCAATCCGCGCTTTAATACCTTAACAGGGTGGGAAGGGTAAATATGGATATGATGACCGGTGCGCTAATACTACGTGTATCCCCTCTTCTGAGGAGTGTCATACAGGGTATCACATTGATGTGATCCATATTATAAATAAACCTAGGGCCCCTTTCCTTTTTATTTGCAACTTCTTTTCAAAAATCGTCTTTTAATAATTGTTATTTCAAACTCTTGTGTGTTTAAACTGAAATCCCCTACTATTTGAGCCTATACTCGTCTATTTGCTAAATTGCTCAAATTCACAAAAAACTGTCTGGCCGAGAACCACACTAGTGGATCCTAAGGGGTACCTAACACCTTCCCCTTAGGATAATTTCAAGCTCTTACCCTATCTCTGTTTATCAAACAAACTTAGAAGTGAACCTTATGGGTGTCCCAATGCACCTTAAATCATTAGGTGGAGACTCTTCAAATGCAAAACTCAGTTCCCAAAAGGAATGAGTTGTCCTATACCAAAATATCATAAACCCGATTTTCCGATGCAAAGAGGGAAAAAGGGGGCGCGACAATATAGAGATGTTATAGAAAGGTCTGACTGTATAAGTTATTCCGACACTAATTATCCCAACCCCTACAAGGTATAAGTTATTCCAGTACTAATTTTAATCCCGAAATAATTATACCAAGTTTGCTAACCAAACAAAGTATTAAGGTGATATTAAATTTTTATATCATCACTATATCTACTTATACCTCATATCAAACGACCCCTTAAAGTAGACTGAACACTAGTGTAAGGAATCATCCTTTTCAAACTTGGGTAAGACTTACCAAATGATGATCTTGTTAGGAATAGTAATCTAACTGGAGGTCTTCAGCTGTCAAATAAACTGATTTTTGCTCATACAAACACCATAATATGAGTAAATAACACCTGCTGTTCAAGAACAGCCCCCAAGTTAGTACATCCAGTATTTTTGAAGTTGCATAATGTCAGCTAATGCAAGTTCCATCATACAAAAGTTGTCTTTCCTACTATAGATGAAATTACTGCACACGCGTTTCCCTCCGAAGAAGCTATTACGCCTACTGCCTGATGGTGACGGATTTGCTTGTCAAACTGCAAGTGAGGTGCACAGGCAGTACACATGTCGTTGCAACTCTACTTAATCTACAGGCTCTACATCTCAGCTTTGCTGCTTAGCCATAAAGTCTCTACTTGGCGTTCACACCAAAGCAGCCTACTTAAGTACCCTGCAATCTTCAGAATTCCACCCTCTTGTACAAATTTTACTCTTATATACGCCAGCTCGTATTTGGAGATATCAGAGTTATAGGTGATTCAATCGATGGCTCGTCTACTATCTAGTTACTCTGGTTGAAGCCGGACATGCGGGCAAGGCCTATCTGGTTCTCCTCTTGTCCATAGATGCTTGAGATCACCTCTTTGCTTTCCCAGCGTCAAAAATGTGCCTACCATGAGCAATAACAGATGTTAAAAATGATGAGCACTTGACAGAGAAAATGAAAAGCTTTTTCTTGTTTACCTAAAATATTGAAAGAGGAAAGGGATGATAATATGGGAAATTCTAGGTCAACTTCTGAAAGAAATGCCCACAAGGAGAGCAAGGAAGAAAGGCAAGGCTGCATGGAGAACTTATGAGTAGTAGGTGAGACCACCGAGAAATTATCTTCTTATACATTTTAGTTCTTCCTTATTTGCCTGCTACAGTTACACATACTGCACTTTGGTGCACCTATTTGTCTTTGAAGATTGGAGAGGAAAGCCATCTGTAACATCTTTAACTACCTTTCTCAAATTACCTTTTTCCTTCAAGGTTACAAAATATTGTCCCGTTTCATATGATTTTGGACAATCACCTCATGAGCTAACTTTTGGGGTTGAATTAGGTCCAATATCCTCTTTCTTTATATGGTATTAGAGCCAAAACCAAAGGTGTAGTCTCTCCTCTGTATTCCTCATTCTTCTCTCTTAATACCTCTTCTTTTCATTCCTAAACTTTTATTTTTTTTTAAAAAGGTAAAAGGGAAATCAGAATCCAATTTGCAGAAAATTGAAAACTAAGGTTCTCAGACCCAATGTTTAGTTCTTATTTCTATTCCATGAGGATCACCCTATGTGTGTTTGTGGTGGTAGATTCTAATGTACGGTGTTAGACTCTATCGTTACAATAAGATGTTATAGGTTAGTCTGCTCCATTACAATAGCTCTTTTTATGCTTCTTGACAGTCTTGTAGCATACCTAGTGTAAATGGAACAATGTAAAGCAACGCAGGTTGACCATGACCATCCATCAAATTTAGAGCCACATATGTCGTGAGCAAACCTGTAAAAAAAAAAAAGAAATTAACAGTCAAACAGAAGCTAGCACCAGTTCTAAACCTTGAAAAACACGGACCAACAGTACCAACAGATGCTTCTAATGCATCATATACAATATTTTGGCTGTTTACATAAAACTAGTAACTTCCCTTGACATGTTAAAAGAGATACATATCAAGCTCAAACACTAACAAGAATAGCACCCCTCAAATTTTTTCTACACGTCAATATTTGTTCTCGAATTATTCACTAATAGTAGGAATAAGGGCAGAAACTAAGCATCATTACTGCAGTTCATCACTTAACCAGGATCAAGTTGCACAATTCTGTGGAACAGTCCAGGCTATTTCTGACTGAACAGATGAAGGGAAGGGAGAGGGAGAGAGATGAAACATAAAAAAACACCAACAACAGTGCAATTCTATCCACAACAAGAACACGGTGTTCACTTGGTCACAATCAAAATAACATGTCAAATAAATAAGCTTATCCCATTCTCTGAAGAACTCATCATACCTAAACCATAAGCAAACATAGCCCAAAGGAAGTAGCCTTCTCGAAGTTTCTTATTACACAGCCAGTCGTACCTGCAACAAAGCACAAAAATTATGGGAAAAGAAAAATCTCAAAAAGAGGTACAAAGCTTTTGACTGCTATAATTGTTCGAACTTGGAAGAATTCACCATTTAAATGATAACCAACATTTAACCTTTCCTTTTAATCTTAAGATTAACTTTCTTTCTTTATTCTAATAATGGTGGTGTCTAGGCCAACTTGCGTGCAACTAACCTATTTCACCAGGTTAATCTTAAGATTTACTTAAATTGCTCCTCAGAAGTGTCCGACATGGAAGCATTTAATTATGCAACCATGAGTCTCACATAGGCATCAATAGGGGGGTCAATTCCTTCCATCAAATGTGTTAGAGCAATGCTTTGAACAGGCTCTTATTGGAGAATGGAATAATAGTATACTGAAAAAAATTGAAGTCTTCAAGACATATAGGACTTGATGGAACCATATTAATGGAGAGCAAATACAAGTTTCATTCAGCTCAATGGTCAAACCTTAAGGAAAATGCTACCAGTAAACCTGGTAAAATTATGTCGCCAAACCCGATGATACTGTAGCCACCCCAAGGATCAAACATCCGTGGAATTTTCAGTAGCATAGGAATGCCATCTTCTCCACTTTTATCACCGCGTGCAACCTATACAGGAGAAAGGGATCATATTTCCGGAGCAATAGTCCTTTGTAGTTAGCAGGGTAAAAAGTACGCAAACGAACATAAAAAAGAATACAAACAAACAAATAAAGAGCTTACCACTATCATCACACTTTTATGAAACAACGGTTTGGAAAGAAACACCCAAAAAAGGTCATACAATAAAGCACAGCTTAGAAGAACTGTTCCCACCTGATAAAGTCAAGGAAAATAAGGGATAATGTCAGAATGCCAGTACTTGTGATAATCTTTGGACTTTTCAGCAAGAACTCAAGTCTAAGAAGGACTGATAAATCATCAGACTAGAAGATTATCCTGAACCAAACTATTAGCTCTTACTGTTGCTTGTTTATTGTAGTTGTTTGGCTGCAGGACAAAAGATAAACATGATAAACTGCAGAGAAACCAGGAATAAAGCGTTGTTCCGCTAGGAGGAGGGAAAAAAAGGCAACTACAAATGACGAATTCTATAACCCACCATCTCAGCTTTCTAAACATCCTCTGCAAAATCAATGGAGCAGGTCGCTGATCTGTTTATCACCCATTTAGGGGCTCTAAACTCTAAAATGATTTACATTCATAACCATCTGGGAACTGTACATATTTGGTAAGCTTCTTGAGGTTGAGGGAAGATTTAAGTTGAAGAAGGGTAATTTGTGATTCCTTAGTGGTAATCCTACGTATTTCTTATTGTATAAAAAAGGTCAGTCAAAGATGAACAGCAACTTTCTCCGCGCACTCTCCTCCTTCCTTATCAGTTAATGACTATAACAAAGAAAAAATAGATTTTCCACCAAAGTCCAAGGTTGACTTCTACAGTGTTTAGGTTTGTGAGGAGCTCTTATCTACTTAACAGTTGATATAAAACGAACAGGTTACCACATTATGGAAGAATTTGCGCATCAACAATAAAATTTCAAGCAGTAATGGGAGAAGGTCCAGGAATATACCATTTTCCTAAAGCCAAAACAGTACATAAAACTGTCCAGCTATAACGCAATAAAAAACCAGCAGCATGAATTGTTTTACCTTGAGGTTGGGAACTTGCACAATCTGGAGAACGGTGATGATCAATGCAATACCCTAGTAAAGAGAGATTGTCAATCCATTAACTTGGGTCAATACTAATATGAACAAAAATAGAGCTTTCCAATTTTCAAGATACTCTCATTTTCTTTTCTCTTTCAGGCTGGGGGTGGGGTGGGGCTTGAGAGCTTTCTCTAGTGTCTAGATATATAATTATACATATTGAACGGAGTGGTAACCAAAGAATAAAAATTGATATCCCAACACAAACATATGCCTAACACACCCCTATGTTGCAGGATGAACAAAAAACATATTTCCAAGTGTCTAGAAAAGAATAAAACGTTAGATTTAATTCGTTAAAGTTTTTACGGAAAACAGGATATTTCAGCAGTACAGTAGGTCCAAAAGAACAAAAAGAGAACGGAACCTGACAAGTCAAGGAAATGTCACCCAGAAAAAGACCCACAAACCAATATTGCTCTTGAAAACCAAAGATGAAAAGAGTCCAAGCACATAGGTAGGTCAATTCAAGAGCAAAGATGTACCAATATGCTGACAATAGAGCAAGCAGACTTTCCATTTTTTCCCTCACAACCACGTCTGTAAAGACATACCTACTGACTTAATCGAGAAAAGTACATGTCAACTCTTTTTAAGCATATCATGTCATCCTTAAGGCAACAGGTCAGGTTTGAAACTGAGAGAAAAAGAAGGAAATGAAAGAGACACAAGCAACTGAGATGATATTAGACGAAGGAAAATTACAATATTGTAATTTGTAACAATGCTTACGAGTATATCTTGACCTATCCAAGCAAAGGAGATACGACGGTAAACTACCCACAGAACTGCAAAGACTATGCAGAATGGAGAAATCGCCAGCGTCAGATATGAAACAGGCCCCAGAAAAGGAATTTTAATGAAGGACTCTCCAAAACGCTCAAACCATCTGAAACTATATAAAATGAATGTTAGCTACACTTCTAAAAACCAACTAGCAACCAAAGTCATGGTACGTAAAATGAACTTATACAGTATTTCAAAAAATAAAAATTTAGTAGCAATGACTAACAACAAACAAAATTGATGACAAGGGGATCATAACGCACCACAATGAAAGAGCACACCCTAGGTTTTCTGAAAGAGTACATGGTGATCTGTACTCTACAACGAATGATAAAAGAAGAAAAGAAGGATAAACAGCATGTTTGGCATTGCTCTGTATTTTACAGTGTACAGGGAAGGTCTAAGCCACAGTTACTTTCACCAAAGCATGCAAAACTGGAGCCTTACTAACCATTACTCTGATCTTTTTCAAATAAATCAATTCCTTTGGGACCCTGCCGATCAACTCTTTTTCCTATTAAAAGATCAGCCCTCTAGCTATGTGTTTTCACATCAAGAATTATTTGCAGATGAAGAAATGTCAAAGCAGCTTCTTACTTCCCAAACAGATCCTCCTACGTCTATATATAAATGTTGGTTTATCAAGATTACGAATGAAAAGCACTTTGAATTGTTGATTTATCGTCTGCCCATTGGGCAGTAACGTGTAATGTTAGGGCTTCATATCCACTATTAAAAATGATTTGAGATCACTCTAACTAATTACGCTTAAGGCCCTGAATCCTAGATATCATGCTGGGTTGGGGATGAGTTACGGGGCGTAAAACAAAAAAATACAGAGATTGGGCAGTAACGTGTAATGTTAGGGCTTCATATCCACTATTAAAAATGATTTGAGATCACTCTAACTAATTACGCTTAAGGCCCTGAATCCTAGATATTATGCCGGGTTGAGGATGAGTTACGGGGCGTAAAACAAAAAAAAATAAAGGGATTGGGCAGTATCGTGTAATGTTGGGGCTTCATATCCACTATTAAAAATGATTTGATATCACTCTAACTAATTACGCTTAAGGCCCTGAATCCTAGATATTATTTTAAAGAGACCTAAAATGCTATGGTATAAGTTGATGAAACTTGTATTGGTTTTTCCACACACACCTAGCTATTTATAGATCGATATTGACTCTTGGTCTTACTTGGAGTAAAAGTGTCGTGCTGAATTTCTGAAGCCAAAAAGAAGAGTGCAGAGTGCCAGTTGGAAAAGTAAGATTAATGAGCATGCGTATCAATCAAGAGATGTTTTCCTTTGTTTTCAGTTGGACTATGGATGATGCTCAGTACGAAAATATGCGGTTAGTTATGAAATCAGCCAACCCACTCAAACCTTCACATAATACAAAAGGGGAGATGTTTATTTTTGCTCCATATTTTACCCCTCTAAGCAAACATTTGAAACTACATATTCCAGTCTATTCCTCTTCACTCTAAGGTCCATTTGACCATGCAAACGTTTCTGGAAAGCTTTGCAAACTGTTCTAGTTTGTGTGGTGTTTGCTTGAACAGTTTGTCAAAAATGAGTTTGAAATTTATTTTTTTTATTAAATCCAGTAGGCAACAAAAGTTCTATAAAACAATTACCCAAACATCTTTTTTTTTTATTTGATAGGTAAAATTATCCAAACATCTTTTGATGAAGATGTTTGGATAATTTTACCTATCAACTCAAAAAAAAAAAAGATGTTTAGTTCTTTCAGAAACTTTTTCTGCAAAACTTCTTGAAAAAAGCTACTCCTGGAAACAGTGCAAACGTGGTTTTGCTTAGTAGAGCATTTGATGCACTGTAGCTATGAAGGTAACAGACGAATAACACCAATAAGATACCTACCATGATAGCAAAGCGACCAAACAAGTTTGTAAACCCTGTAAGCACAATGCAAAAAAAATGTTAGCATGCACTTCAAAAGTTGTCCACATGGAGATAGAATGATCAAAACTTCATTCAATCCATTCACGTCTTCTCTACATATGACTAATGTGCCAGAAAGTTCCTAACTCAGCTGGAAGAAAGTTCCTAGCTCAGCTGGATTAATGAAACTATGAAAGGGATCACCTGCGGATGGAATTGAATTGGAGACAAATATGAAAGGTATTGAGAGATAAAAATGAAAAGGTTCTGATTTGCCACTTTCATACTTAGGGCGTTATTATTTGCATAAAATCTTTGACTGCTATCCTTGAACTAGGGCTCTTTCTTTTGGTTTGACATACCTCAACACCCCCAATGGAGAACAGAACCACTAGAACCTCTATAAACCAGGAGGACATCAATTTGTAAAGCATAATCAAGAAGCAGGATGCAACCACCACGAACAGAACTGCTGATATAATGCTGATTTCCAGCACAACACCGGAACGAGACACCTCCGTACCATTGCATTCATTTGAGCCATCCTGCGAGATCAAAATACATATTTCAACCAAACTGTTAAGGAAAGATGCAGTGAGTTGATTGCTTCAAAATTGCAAAATGCACAGAACACTGCAAAAAGAGCAGGGGGAAAAAAGACAGAGAGAGAGTTTTGTGACTTTACTTTTAAGAGCTTGTCCTGCTCAATTGCAGCTTCTCTGGCACGCCATGCAGACCAATAAGAAGCACACAATATGGTAGCAACAGCCATAAGCCATAAAAATACTTCAGCTACATCCACTGTTGGGCGCTTTGGAGAGTAAAGCTGCACAGAAACTGAAAGATGGGAAATCTTTTAGTCACTGTTTCGGAAACAAATCAACAATAATAGAGATCGTGTCAAACAATGCAGAAGCCACATAATGCAGTCAGCCAACTAAGCAGATAAATCTATAAGCAGTGTCCTCCAACCCTTCCCAAATATACCTACAAAAGAACAAAATGCAACAAGACCCACCAGAAGAGCTGTTTCCAAGAAACTGTATCAGGCTTGTGCCAGCATGTTGTGGGAGCATAACAGCAGGGATACCAATGTCCAGGTCAGGTTCATCGGGTTCACAAACCATCTTGAAGAGCTCTACAGAGCAATGAGAGAACCAAAGTTATATGTAGCCCTCTGCATGTGCATATCAACACACTGTAATGATGTTCCAGGTCAACACCAGAAACGATCACTGACATTTGATGGTAAGGAAATAGTGTTAACTGTAACAAAAATTATAAAGTGACTGCAGTTCAACAAATAAATTGTGACTGTTGGTTGGCTAGTTGCAGTTTGCACAAGACCATCAAGAATGAGCCAATTCATATTGGAACATGGAAAACAGTACAGATAATACTTAGGAAGAGCACTTGAACCTGTTTGGTTGTTTATTATGAGGATAGCTGAAGCACCAGCATCTTCTGCAACGTTTGTTTTGGTAGTGAAACTGCAATTGCCTCGGTGCACCAGGATGGCCTCACCAGTGAGCTATCACATATTAGAAACCTAAATGTTGAGTTCGCTATACAAATGACAATTGTCTTGAGGTTACCACATATGCTTTGAACAGGAGAAATAAATGTGAACCAACCGTATTCCTAGGTTTGCTACAACAATCCGGAGGATCTGCAAAGGCCAGCCTTGTCTGATTGGCACGCTTCTCCTTTGATTCCAATGTCGGGCCAAATCGAGCCCCAACACCAACAAACTCTGTTACTTCTATACCATCAACCCAAATTGGAATTTTTACCTATTTGAGGAAACACTATTCAGATAATTTTAGATAATATGTCCAATTACTACCATGTGACAAACACAAAGAGACTCCAAAATATTATATACAAGTAATAAAACTTTTGACCAAGCTATAACTGAATTAACATCTAAACTGCATTCTGCTTCCACGTGATACTGACAGAACCAACCATAACACTAACTCCTGTTATGCTAGGGAGTTTGTCAAACAAGTTTCACTAAGAGGAAAGGAGAAAACACAATTTTCCAAATATAACACCCCGAGTCCCCAATTTATCCTACATCTATGTGACAAGACAAGGAGCCTTTTCTTCCAAATAGCATGGCACATATGTATGGAACAACACTATGACATCTGGGCATTTTCTTTTGATAACGAAAATGTCCAAGATGTGGTTCAAACCCCCGACCACTGTAAGTAAAACAACCAGCACGCTACAGTGTACTTTTTACTATGACATCTGGGTTATTCATGCCAGTTCATATAATGATGAAGGAAAATAAATTACGGTCATGCTAATTGCTATACAAGAATATGTAAATTCCCACGTGTTCTACTCCACCAGAGTTCTGCACAACTCACTGGATTTAATTAAGGTGTACTCTCTCAGTTCATTCCTTTTAAAAGTTTTTTTCATTGGATCTGGTGATCACGCCACAGGCGAACTGATGATGGTAAAGCTGCCTCGTTTGCTTGTAAAGCTGAATAATATTAAGGAAAGGGCAACAATCGTACTAACTTTTTTTTTACCTCTACTGGTCCATCATAGTCTTCAATCCAACTTATCCGTTAGGCCACCCCTTGGGTGCTAACATCATAGTTCACTTTCATTGTTCAGATAACATCATAGTTCATTTTAATTTGTTTAGATTCTAATACTATTAAACACGTCAGCAGAAGGATAGTTCCTTTGTCTAAACAAAGTAAAATAGAGAGTTAAATGGTCTAATAGCAATTATGTCATTCGATAATTAATGACATAGGACAAACTCCAAGCTCTAAAAGATTAAAAAAAGCTAACTTGACCTAAAACATGAAAAAAAAAACAATGAGTTATACATTGACAAAACACCAGACAGAGATACACAATCAATCAAATATGCTTCAAATGGTTCAGCTAATTGAATTTTCTACATCTGTTTCACTCTATTCGGTCAATTTCATGTAAGTACTAAATAATGCAAGCACTCAAGAGAGCATATTCCAAACAAATGGAGAAAACCAAAAAATGAACTTTTAGCCAAAAACATAAACAAATAACTCAATCTTTGAGAAGTAAAAAAAACAGTCAGAGGAGAGTGAGAAGATTACCAGAACAAAATTATTGTTACAACCAGGGCGACTTGGAGCAACACTATCCTGATGAACTATATCACCTCCACTGACTAAAGAAGTACAAACCAAAAGTACAACAATAGCACCACAAATAGAACAGTTGAATTCCATGAAATTCAAGAACCCTAGAGAAATTGTACAAATCTTGGAGATCAAATTTGGTAAAGGGTGAAATGGGTGTTGTTCTTTTTTATTATTCCCTTTGTACTTTGGTGGAAGATGGGAAGAGACATGGGAAAACAAGAAATGAGAAAAAGAAAGATATATTCAATTAAAGTACTGTTTGGTTTTTTTTCTCTTTTGTATTATTAAGTAATGAGTTGTTGCTTTTTGCTTTGTAACCGTTGATCTATTCTTTTAGCTTTCTGTTCTTTGTGGGTTTCCCTACTCTCGTTAATGACGCGTGGATAGTACGTTCTTGAAAGTTGTTGACCATTTTATGACACTTCAATTTTGTAGTGGAATGGAACCTTTCATGTTCTCTGTCGCAAATGGTATATTTATATGGTGTTGTCAATTCTTGATCAAAGATGACTTTGCCTTTCAGATTTCCAACACCGACAATTTGTTTTAGAAGTGTCAAAGTTAGCTCTCTTTTTTTTCTTTTGACCAGAATCTTTTGTAAATAAATTTAACCTTCATTCTAGCTTTTTCGATCAATAACGTATAGTTGAATTAGATTCCAAAAAGCGAGTGAGAATAAATGTGACATATTAAGACAAGATCGGATTATTTAATGGAATGTTTAAGCAAATCTTTCAGATCATCGGAAAGACAAAAAAGTCTATACGACAAACTTCTTTGAATTGAAATAACAGATACAGACATTATTCTTTTTAACTTATTCGTTAAGCGATTCATAAATGGATATAATTCCAAAAGCAGAATGGGAATAAATGCGACGTAAAAACGACAAGGTCAGACTATTTAGTGGAATATTTAAGCAAATCTATTAGATTATTAGGAAGATGAAAAGGTAAATAGGACAAATAAGTGAATTTCAAATAGAGATATGAATAACCTAATCTTCTATTTATGTGTTATTTATCTATTTTTATTTTTTAATGTCAAGATTAAACAACCAATAAGTTTTTGAAAATAAGTTATTTCATTTCCCATAAGGAAGTAACTATAACAAAGGATATTCGCTTCACAATACGAGTTACCCTAAGAAACAACCTAATTAATATATATTTTGATATTCCCATACTTTAGACAAGTAGGTGATGACAATCAAGTTACAAATACTTATATGACCTAACTACTATTAGTATACTGCAATTATTGCATTTATAATTTTTGAACAACTTCTATATCAACTTATACGTGTGTATATCTTTGGTAATTATGTTTAATCTTAAATCAAACAATATTACCATTTTCTCTATTTTAGATTGGCAAATCATAGAAAATTGCAATGAAATAAAATCTCACAAAATACAACAAACAAATTAGAAAATCATTCGTGGTTTCACAGTCTAAATTTGTTCATACTTACACATGCATGGCTTAATCTTCAGACAAGCATATGACTACTGGCAGGATCAACCAGGTAATGTTCCTCATTGACGTTGGCGTCGCATGCATGCATGGCCGACCCAAAGGGCACGTCCAAGTCCAAGACGAGCACGACTGTCATTCGTAAGGAGCATTCTTTGGACAGATATGAGCCAATTAAGACCTCATGCCCATTGCCTTTACCGAATCTAAAAGTCCGAGCATTCTGGTCATGGACCAAGACATTGCACGACAAAACAAGGATGACGTGAGACACAACTGCAGCTTTGGTTCACCCTGCATATGGAATACGAGCGACGAAAGGCAACCGATTGTACTTGATAATGCATGGGCATTAGGTATGCAACATAGGAAACCGACGCCAAACAAGCCTAATTATTTGTACTTGTGCCATGACTAAGATAGCATGCGCGCTAGGACGTCGATGCGCACGCAGGATCCAACCTAGCCACACAAGTTGAACACCACTCGCGTGGTTGTTCATCCTATTTCTGGCACTACACAGAAGACTCCAAACAAAGGAAAAGGATTGCATGTTGGGCCAATTTAGAAGATATGTCGTGTGTCTTATGTCGTAAGGATATTGACCGTTTCTTGTTTAAGTGTGACTATGCAAAAGAAGTATGGTCAAAGTTGCTGAAATGGCAAGGTATCAATAGAAGTGTGAGTGACTGGCAGACTGAAGTTACATGGGCAATTGGTCATGCAAAAGGGAAAACTGCCAATCAGGAAATCTATAGAATGACCCTGGCTGGAGGAGTGTATCACGTTTGGCAAGAAAGAAATGCAAGATTCTTCAAGACACGACAGAGGACTGCTGATCAAGTGACAAAACAAGTGATATGGAAGAAACATCAGAGAGCATGTTGACGAAGTAGGCTAGATAGACATATGGAACTACTTAATTTCTATCCTTAAAAGATATTTGAGGAGTAATTACAGTTTTGGATTGTTGCCCCAAAATGTCCAAACTGCATTTTTTCCAGAGCTGTACATAATTTCGAGTGGTAATATAAAATAATTAGTTACCAAAAAAAATTAAATTATAAAACTAAGTAAAGTGATATTAAGATGATCGTTGATTTCCTAACAATTAATAATTAGCTTTTCAAAAAGTTTTGTAAGATATACACTTTTGGAGGAAAAAAAAAACTTGTTAGATTGAATTACCCTTAAGAAGATGCATCTTTTATGAACATTTACTTGTCAAAACATATTTATTTTATTATTTTCAAATACTTTTGTTTTTCAATTTTTTTAAAATTCAGTCTTTCTATTACGTACACAAAGAAACCCTGTGTCTAAGTAACAAAACTGTCTCTATCACATTTTTGTTGTGACAAACTTTTCAACAGAATTATTGTATCCTTTTCTAATATTGGAACTAAAAATTTGGCAATAAGTCATTAAAGCTTCTTTTTCTTTTCGTTTTATGAAAAAAACTTCTCACTTTATTACGGATAGCTCAGAGACGTGTAGTATAAGGAAAAAGGGGAATAAGTTGAAAGCGCGTATATAAGAAACTAGGGTTACCGGCTACGAATGGAACCGGTAAATTAAAATTTCCGTATAGACCGTACGATAAGACCAGCACCATAAAGTAATGGGTCTTTGGCTTTGGTGATTAGATTCAGGTACCCGGTCTTAATCACCTGTGCTCAACCTCACGTGGCTCACCTTATTCCTTGCTCCCTTATTGGTTCACAGTCTTAGTCAACTTCAATGAAAGTTACCTGAATTTTTTATCCCCGAAAAGCTACCTGAATGATATTTTATAGTACTAGTACTAGTATTAAAAAGGAATCAAAACAAAGACGGTAAAGTAAAGACAAGTATAGAGAGAATTGATATATTATTCGAATTCAAACTGATGTACATAATGAACTAAAATCTCTTCTATTTATAGAAGAAAGGAAGTTGTTGTGTAAGCTGCTACTATACCAGATATGGATAATCTTCTACTGAGAGTAATGTTTATCCATAACAGAGTACTGAAAGGATAAGCTCATTGTACCAGGTATGGATAGTCTTCTACCGGAGGTAATATTTATCCATAACGGATTATCGAAGGGATAAGCTTATTATAACCGGTATGAATAATCTTCTACCCGGGATAATATTTATCCATAACCGGGTACCGAAGTGATAAGCTTCTTCAGGAGGCTTATTTCCAATAGACTACTAAATAGATAAACATATTTACGGCGGAGTCTCATATGGATAAGCTTCTTCAGGAAGCTTATTTATAACGGGGTACTAAATGAACATCCATTATATAATATATTCATAACACTCCCCCTTGGATGTTCATTAAAAGATAATGTGTCTCATTAAAACCTTACTAGAAAAAACCCCGTTGGAAAAAATCTAGTGAAGGAAAAAGAGTACACCTATTTAGTAATACGCATTGCTGACTGCCTCATTAAAAACCTTATAAGGAAAACTCTGTGGGAAAAACCTTAGTAAGGGAAAAAGAGTATAGCGCGTATTTTACTCCCCATAAAGAAAACCTTTTTTCAAATATTTGAGTCTCTGCATTCCAATCTTGTATACCATATTCTCAAAAGTTGAAGTTGGTAAAGACAATCTGCTGGATTGTCATTTGAACTAATTTGATGCACATCAATGTCAAAATTTTCCTGAAGATCATGTGTGTAGAATAATTCTGGTGAAATGTTCTTCGTTCTATCTCCTTTTATAAATTCTCCCTTTAATTGGGTTATGCATGCAATATTGTCTCTGTATAATATGGTGGGTCTTTTATCACATTCCAACCCACATGTTTCTCGAATGAATCACTGATCTCAATCTATGCGCTCCCTGCTTGCCGGTTTGAGATCGGGCTTTATGAGGATCGGATAAATAACCTGGATTTGCATAACCAATACGATATGCAGCATTTTTGTTAGCATTAGCAAGATAAATAAGTGTATCATCTACATCGAGATAGAGTATTTCAGGACCAAGGAGTTCCTCATCTTCTTCTAGAGGTTGGAACAGATCCTTATTCACTTCAAGTGATTGAATATCCATTGGTGTACTTAATGGGTACACTTTGTCCATGTAAAAACATTTTTAAGACTCTTTTGGAGCTCTTCTGGAGTTCCAATAAGATTTATGCCATCAACATAAATAATAAGTATAACAAATTTTGATGACATTTTCTTTATAAAAATATATGTACAAATAATATCATTTATCTAACCTTCTTTCAGCAAATTTTCGTTGAGCCGATTATACCACATGCGCCTAGATTGCTTTAAACTGTACAAAGATCTTTGCAATTTGATCGAGTTCATTTTTCGAGACTTTGAATTATATGCTTCGGGCATTTTAAATCCTTCAGGGATCTTCATATAGACTTAATCAAATGAGTCATATATGTTATGTCTTGCATTTAAATGGCATGACATCTCAAAGTGCCTGGACTACAGGTCTGATCCTCACAATCTTTTACAATATTGTGCACTATATTGTATCAAATATATCGTCGACGATCATTTTGTATCGGTTCCTAAGCAGTATAACTTGTTGAGATCTCATAACTTTCTTTATTTTCAGGTACCTGAACTTATATCCCCAATCATCTTTGGGAAACATATCTTTGTGTATGATGGTAGAGAAATTAATCATATACCACGCAACAAAAGATAATAAAAGTATTTGGTTTCTGATCCTAAACCAATTGTGAAGGGAGGACTTATCATATATTGTTCGTCTGATGCATACAAATGCTGCTATATGCAATTTAGTAAATCTTAGACCAACACATGAAGCTTTATTCTCATAAGCAATGGTTTAGCCATTAATAGGAGGTATTCAATACTAAACCAGCTTGGATATAAACCAGCATTATCAAGATGAACTGTTTTAATTTCATAATCTGAAAGTTATGCTCATAATTGAGAAAAAGCAATCTTAAATGCCAAACTGCAGGTTGACAATAAACATACATATAGTCATCTTATATATGCATTTATAGGTGATTCACATGATATGTGAATAAGCCCATATTCACCTTTTATATATTCCAGAATTCAGGGGTCTTAGTCCTAACTTTAGCCGGTGTAATATTATGAGAACAAGCAACACAAGAGAATTCTTGAAGAATCTTCTGGTTCTTCAGTATATGCTTATCAGAATTCTCAAATAGCTCATTTAAAAATGAAAAATGAAAACTTCAAGTTTATCATGGCATGTGCTATCTCTTAGTAAACTTCTAGTTTACTATGGAATAAACTGTTGCATTAGTAAACTTCTGATTTACTATGATACATGATGTAGTACAAATTGAAGAATAAAGCGGATAACTTCTCACATACATATTATTTTACCCCCTATGATTGTAGAAATATAAAGATTTTCGATCATTCAATCATTTGTAGTATCAATATGATAGCCACTTGTATTAGTAAACTTCAGGTTTACTACAACATATGTTTTGACCATAATCATATAATATGAATGACATTTTTATATAAACTCTTCAAGAGCCTTCATTTATTATCCACAATCTAATATTTATTGGATACTACTGGTGTCATGTGTGTTCTAGGCAAATAGTTAGCTCTTCAGGAGTTGTTGATACATTTTGTACTATCAAATATTGCTCAAACACTTCTGGTATCATGAGAGAAAATCACAATCAAATAAACAATATAAAACAATTGTTTAAGCAAAAGAAAACTCCTCTTCATAATATTTTTCTACTTCGGGAGGCAATTTCAATTGTGTTATTTCTTCAGGAGCAAATTTAAAATACGAAATATATATTCACTCAATTATATTACCTCTTCTGGAGGTGAATTGTAATATATTTACATCAGGATCGCATTCATATTTACCAGATTTATTAATATTGTCACATTCACTTCAGGAAATTGATTAATATTATCAAAAGTTCTCATCCTTCAGGAAATCGAACATAATTATTTGAATGTGCATTAATCACATCAAATTGTGATGATTCAACCTCTTTTAAAATATTCATTACTTCAGAAGCAAATCGAGGCGTGCATTTAATATAGAGAATATTTATGTAGCTTATCTTCAATTGTAACCATAGAAAACCTAAATTATCACTTCTGGTGATCATAGGCATATACCACTTTTGGTGGTTAACAAAATATAATTACAATGAGATATACGAAATATAACCACTTCTGGTGGTTATATATTTCTTGCAAACTCTGCTAGAGTTTAAGTTGATCTAATAATGTTATCCATATTCTTCAAAATGACATAAATAAGATATATTATAGTAAACATTATTATCAAAGCATAATTTTTATTTATGTACAACAATTACATAACCATACTATCTATTACAAACAACAAAAATTAAAATATTTATATTTCTACAGATTTACCACCGATTACATGACTTGTTTCTCCTTCTGGGAGTGCAAAGTAATCATCTACATCCAAATGCATGAAGTCTAAATTATCTTCAGAAATAAAATTTGCTTCAGCATTTTTCTGTCTTCTTCAGGGAGGCTTGATAAAGTTCAACCAGGTGCTTTGGCGTATGGCAGGTACGTGACTAGTGCCCTTTTCCTCCACATCTATAGCATGCATTTTCTGCATTTGGTGCTTGCACCGCTTCATGTATTTGTTCCTTCCTTTACCACTGCTAGTGGCGAGGAGGGTTCTTTGGTGCATTATTATTACTATGATTAGAGTTTCTTCCTCGACCACGGCCATGACCATGACTGGGGCCACGACCTCTTCCACGTCTAACTTGGTGGAAGTTCATCTCATTCACTTCGGGGAATGGACAAGAACCAGTAGGTCGACTTTCATGGTTTTTCATTAATAATCCATTATGTTGCTCGGCTATAAGAAGATGTGAGATAAGTTCAGAATACTTTTTAAATCTCATCTCTCGATATTGCTGTTGCAGGAGCATATTCGAGGCATGAAAAGTGGTAAAAGTTTTCTCCAACATATCATGATCAGTAATATTATCACCACATAATTTCAATTGAGAAATAATTCTGAACATAGCAGAATTATACTCACTGATAGATTTAAAATCTTGTATCCTTAGATGAGTTCAATCATATTGTGCCTGTGGAAGAACGACCATCTTCAGGTGGTCATATCTATCTTTCAAATTATTTCACAATATGACTGGATTTTTAATAGTGAGATATTCCATTTTCAGGCCCTCATCAAGATGATGGCATATGAATATCATTGTTTTGGCACGGTCTTGGTTTGATGCCTGATTTTTATCCTTGATGGTGTCTGCCAGACCCACCGCATCAAGATAAATTTCAGCACCAAGCACCCAAGACATGTAGTTTTTGCCCGATATATCCAGGGCTACAAATTCAAGTTTAGAAAGATTAGACATTATATAGAAAAAGAAAGTTCGTACCTCAGATACTTTCAAAGTATTTGCTCGAGATGGAAGAGTCTCGTGCTGATAATATGTTATAAAATAAATACTGTAAAGTAAATACAAGTATAGAGAGAAATTGATATATTATTCGAATTCAAACTGATGTACATAATGAACTGAAATCTCTTCTATTTATAGAAGAAATGAAGCTGCTGTGTAAGTTGCTACTATACCAGATATGGATAATATTCTACTGGGAGTGATGTTTATCCATAATGGAGTACTGAAAGGATAAGTTGATTGTATCCGGTATGGATAATCTTCTACCGGGGGTAATGTTTATCCATAACGGAGTATCGAAAGGATAAACTTATTATACCCGGTATGAATAATCATTTACCAGGGGTAATATTTATCCATAATCGGGTACTGAAGTGATAAGCTTCTTCAGGAGGCTTATTTTCAATAGACTACTAAATAGATAAACATATTTACGGCGGAGTCCCATATGAATAAGCTTCTTCAGGATGCTTATTTACAACGAGGTATTAAATGAACATCCATAATATAATATATTCATAACTGTCACACCTCCTTTTTACACACCTCGAGGGGGATATAAGGGAGTTTTTTTTAATTAAAGTGACATTATTCGAAATGGGATTATTTATTTAATTTCTTTAGAGTCGCCACTTGGAATATTTTAATTGGTGTCCCAAGTAACCGGTTTATTTTAAATCCCAAATCGAGGAAATTTTGATTTTTCTTTTGAAGTCTGCAAACTAGAAATTCTAAGTAAGGAATTCTGCTAACCCGGGAGAAGGTGATAGACATTCCCGGGATCTGTGGTTCTAGCACGGCCGCTTAAACTATTACAATTGGCCTATTATACGATTTATTACATGTGTTTAGCCTATGGTGCATTTTTAACTTATTAACTGCTTTTAACTATTTGAAATGCTTTTAGGAAGATTCAACGTCATTTAAAACATGCTTTGAACCCCACCACATGTAATGCACCCGCGGTTCTCGACACTTTCTATTTAACATTGTTAAGAAAAAAAATTGGGTCACATGAAATGCACACCCGAATTTAATAAAGGAAAATCAATTTAAATGGCATGCCTAAGCAACTACGAAATTTTAAATTAATAACAAGGTTTGCGAGATCCATGAAAAATTCAATTGATGGCACACCCCGATTTTTAAAGAGTTAGTAATAATTACATGAGGGTCATGGGTTACTTAATGAAAATGACACACCTCAAATTGTCTATAAAAGCTAGCTAACTTTGTGAGGGTCATGAGCTTAGGGGTTTTATTTGTCATGGCACGCCTCAAATTATTCCAAAGGATTGCACTCTAACTTAAAGCAAACTACGGATGTTCATAATTTGATTTCTCTAAGAAATGTCCCCTTCCGACCACTTTCCAATTACACTAAAACTGGGCATCCTTTTAGCATAATTCTGCTGTTTTGTTGGCTATACCACTTGCTAAATGACCAAAACTTAATAACCCAACCAAATATCAAATTCCAGACAATCAAACTTAAACTATTCAAATAACCAAAGCCTTCAACAAATAAACATTTAAATCCATAAAAAACTAAAGTATTAAGCAACTAAAGATCTGGACTGTAGCAAATACTAAAAAAGTTGAGAAAAATTGAAATTGGCAAATTACAGACTTATCTATTTGCTAAATGAAGAATCATCAGTGATGTTCAAATTTAATTTCAATACTCATCTCTCATAACTAGAACAATGAGCCATATACTTATGTAATAACCACGCTAATTAATTGTGACCTATAACTAAACACAACAAACTAAAACACTAAAAAAGTTTATTCATCATCCACAAATCATATGTCAACTGAATTCAATACTCAATTTGTAGTCCATGTATGCCTTGCTGCTTCAGAAATTACGTATAAAAGGAATTGTTTCAATAAGGAATCCTTTAATCAATTTTTCAATAACCCACCAACAGAAACGCTCACAAAGAAATATTCATTCAAGTCATGACATTTCACACTAAACCAAGATCTGGAAAAAATACATAAGAGAACATACCTAAACAACAAATCAACGAAAAATCTGAACGGAAGAGAAAACTTCAGCAGTACCAAATCGGAGGAAGAAAAATTCGACCCAGGCGAATCAATCCGAAATCAGCAGCCAAACAAACACGACTTCGATTTTAAATTGTTCGAATCCAAACTACGAAGCAATCTACCAAAAATCTACTGTTCTTCCATTTTTTTTGATTCGTGAGTTTAAGATCTCCATTCGAGTTTTCCAACTCTGTTTCAGCTGTGCACATCCAAAAAGTGAGTGAGGGAGTGACGCATTTCGCTGACTTCCATGGAGATGGGAGGTTTATCCACTCATGGCTGATGCCATTATTGAAAAAGAAACAGAGAGAGAGGTGATGAGAAGAGATCGACGGCTGAGCTCTTAGGAGTGAGGGAGATGGAGTAGCTGCTAATGAATTTTTTATACGTTTTTGGGGGGTGTTCTCTAGGATTTTTCTCCAGTGAAGAAGGAAGAAAAGGGGTCCCTTTTAGAGCTGCGCCATTTCCTGTATTTGCTAAGGGTAAGGGATCTAATGATCTGATCTTTAGGTTATTAGAAAGGGGGTTTTAAGTAGAGGGGATTTGGGCCGGATCATTTTAATTTTTGGGCCTGGGTTGGACAGATTTTGGTGCCATTTATTTGGGCAGGGGAATTAATTGTGAGGGGAGGAAATCTTTGGGCTGAATTAAAGATGGCCCAATTCCGAAAATGAAATCCCTTCTTCAATTTTCTTTTATTTCTAATTTCCTTTACTTTTCATTTTTTTTCTTCTCTTTTTTTTAATTAAAAATCCTAAATTATCTAAAAATGTGAAATTGAACTAATTAACTAATTATAAAAATTGTAAACATTACTTAATTCTAAATTAAAAGAGGAAAATCGATAAACTAAAATTAAAAGACAAAAAAATGTAAAAATGAGCTATTTTTTGTGATTTTCAAATTTTTATAAAGCAAATGGTTACTAATTAATTTCAAAAATATAAAAACAAATCCTAAATGTAATGCATGATATTTTGGTATTTTTTTATGATTTAAATAAAACTTAACCATGAACAAAATGCAAACAATTAAATAAAAATCCTACAAAATCCTATAAAATGGCAAATAATTGGAAAAAATCTATTTTCTTTGATTTTATAGGAGCAATTCATATAGGGCAAAAATTACATGCTCACAGCTGCCCCTCTTTGCTCGGAAACACGAAGGGTTTCCGGGAAAAGATAAAATGCGCAATTATGAGGGATTTTTGCCCGTTTGAAACTCCATGAGAAGCATTTTTTGAAAAGAGCCTGACCGAACCTTGCTTCAGAGGTTGCCTACATATCCTTAGCTATAAATGAATCAGGTCAATGTAGTTCTAGAAATTTTGGTAGCTGGGACTACCTGGAAGCTGTGATTTCACTGTTGTCGCTGCTGCGATTGCTTGCTGAACTCCTTATTACACCAAAATGAAAAATAAAAACTAACTAGCTAAGTGTATCAACTACGAGTTACAAGACTCCTATATATAAATCTCTTGAGGCTTAATCTTGAGTCTTGGCTGGTTCTTGTTGTAGACTGCGATCTGAATCTTGATGCTCATCAGTTGTAACCACTGGTTCACTCTTCAGCTTTGGATCAAGGCGGGACACGCGAAGCCTGTGACTTCAATCATATCTTGAGCAGTCCGCATCCTTCTCCACTTCAGCACTTTGAGTTCATTTCTTTTTGCTCTTTTTCTTCTTTTCTTTATTCTGGATTGAGACTCATTCTTTTGATCGTCTCGAACCCTGTGCCTTGAGGTCAAACCTGCTCAAACACCAAAACAAACAAACGAACGAAATTTTTCTTCCCCAGTTTTCACTAGAAAAATTTCGTGAGTTATTTGTAACTAAGATCTAAACTATTTTTTTTAAAGCGATAAAATAAGGATTGTGTGTTTTAGGAGAAAAAGATTAGGGAATGGAGCCATATATCTAAAAATCTCAACTAGGGGTTGGAGCCCTATGTTGGCAAAAGGCGACTATGGGATGGAGACCCTACGTCTAAAAATCTCAACTAGGGATTGGAGCCCTATGTTGGCAAAAGGCGACTAGGGGATGGAGACCCTATGTCTAAAATCTCAACTAGGGTGGAGCCCTATGTTGGCAAAAGGCGACTAGGGAATGGAGGCCCTATGTCTAAAAATAATCTCAACTAGGGATTGGAGCCCTATGTTGGCAAAAGGCAACTAGGGAATGGAGGTCCTATGTCTAAAAATAATCTTAACTAGGGATTGGAGCCCTATGTTGTCAAAAGGCGACTAGGGGATGGAGACCCTATGTCTAAAATCTCAACTAGGGATTGGAGCCCTATGTTGGCAAAAGGCGACTAGGGGATGGAGGCCTTATGTCTAAAAATAATCTCAACTAGGGATTGGAGCCCTATGTTGGCAAAAGGCGACAAGGGAATGGAGGCCCTATGTCTAAAATCTCAACTAGGGATTGGAGCCCTATGTTGGCAAAAGGCAACTACGGGATGGAGGCCCTATGTCTAAAAATAATCTCAACTAGGGATTGGAGCTCTATGTTGGAAAAAAGGCGACTAGAGAATGGAGGCCCTATGTCTAAAAATCTCAACTAGGGATTGAAGCCCTATGTTGGCAAAAGACGACTAGGGAATGGAGGCCCTATGTCTAAAAATCTCAACTAGGGATTGAAGGCCCTATGTCTAAAAATCTCAACTAGGGATTGGAGACCTATGTTGACAAAAAGGTGACTAGGGAATGGAGGCCCTATGTCTAAAATCTCAACTAGGGATTGGAGCCCTATGTTGGCAAAAGACAACTAGGGAATGGAGACCCTATGTCTAAAAATCTCAACTAGGGATTGGAGACCCTATGTATGGAAAAACGTAAAAGATTGAGATTGGGGATTCTGAACTACCATTTTTAAATTTTATTCTTATCTCTTTTTTTTCATTTCATTTTCCCTCTTTTTTTTATTTCACTGAATGAGTAAATGCGGGAAAAAACTTGGAGGGGACTTCCCTTTTTATGGATTATTGCTGCAAAGCTGTTTCTAGCACGTGCGCATTTCTTTTTCCTTTATAGTTGAACCTGCTTCTTGCACGGTTGCTTTGGATTGCACCTGTTTTATGTTTTCAAACAAAGAACAATTGTTAGTTTGAAACGGTAGTTGGTGTTGTGGCATTGATTATCTCAATCGCTTGATCTTAGCCCAACTTCTTTGATGAAGATCTCAATTGAAACTGCTTGTTTCCTGGGGACCAATTTCATTTTAGGCCCTGAGAACCTCTGATTTTTTTTTCCAGATTTTGCCATGACGGTTGGTCGGTGGAACTCAACCTTTTCGACTTTATTTTGCCTTCGTAGGCTTTTCCTTTCTGACTTCCTTTTCTTTTTTCTTTTTTTTTTCTTTCTTTTTTTTTCTTCTTTTTTTTCTTTGAAACATTGGGGAACTTTTGGCTCCTCAAATTTTGCTGCAACGGCTAGTCGCGTGGGACTTAACCTTTCCAACTTTATTTTGCCTTCGTAGGCCTTTCATTTCTGGCTTCTTCCTTCCAACTTTAATTTCAGATCATTTGGGTACCTTGGCTTTTCAAAACTTTTGCTGAGATGGTTGACCACGTGGGACTCAACCTTTTCAACTTCATTTGCCTTTATAGACACTTCGATTTGATTTTCTCCTTCCAAGAGTTTTCAATTCCGGAGCATCGGTCGCCATGGCCAGTCGAGGTCGACTTGATGCACCTGGTGAGGTTGGGTGCTTTTTTTTTGCACATTGTCTCGTGTCAACTGAGAACCCTGTAAATCAGTCTTACCATCCTTTCTTTGTCTTAGTTTCGGAACATAGTTAGACCGAAAGGGATTCAAAGAAAACAAACAATGGAATGGAGAATGAGTTTAAAACAAAAAGTGTCCCTTTCAGGGAAAGGAAAGAAAGACTTATCTGGAGTACATGCGGACATCAATGAACATGACATGCCTTTTGGAATGGATGCCTGATCTGTGTAAACCGTCCGACCCTCAGAAATTCATCACAATTTTTTGCCTCAAAATCGAGAAACCTTGGCAGGACTCTGTCGGTGCTGATGGCTGTGAGGATCCTCTATTCGATCAGGGGTGCCTTTGCGGGTTTTCACGAGCTGACCTCCCTCATTTCTCTACTCACCATCGCCTTATAGTGCTCTTTGCAAGTTTTCACTAACAAGGCTCTCTCATTTTGATTTCTTTGCTTACTGTCGCCTCACGGTGCCCGTGTGGGTTTTCACCAATAAGACTCTCTCATTTTATTTTTCTCATTTTGACTATATTGGATCCAAGTAGTTGTATTCTCTGATCCTTGAACATTCTCACCGATTGATTGGAAGGACTTGGACAGGGTTTGGGTAAAAAGGATTTGGATTGAGTTACAACTTTGGAACCTTTTGGGCGGGATCATCGTCGAACCATTATAACATCTACCCCAGTTTCACTTTTTGGGGGACTTTGGATTTTGTTTTGGTATGACTGAACCCCAGAGAGAGGGTGCCTACGTATCATTTTGGAATCAAGTCGAACGTAGTTTAGGGAACTTTGTTTTTTATTTTCTTTTGTTTTTTTGTTTTGTTTTGTTTTGTTTTCTCTTTCTTTTTCCTTTCCCTTTTTCTCTCTTTTTCATTTTTTCATTTCATTTTCTTTGCGTTTCTTCCCCCCTTTTTTGCATATTTCTTTTCTTCTCCTTTTCATTTCTTTTTCTTTTTGCCCCTTTTCTTCCTTTTCTTTGTATTATTTTTTCTCTTTTTCTTCTCTTTTCATCATTTTTTTTTTCATTTTTCATCATTTTTTTCAATAACACTTTCAAGTTCCAAAGAGGGTAATCAAAGAAAAGTAACCAGCTCAAAGGGTTTGCAGGGGATTGATAGTGTATGGGTAGCGAGAATAAAAGTCTTCTTCATCCCAACCGGAGAACATTATTGTTATATAGAGGATCCAACATAGTACCTTTTGACTGCACCTGCGTTGAGGGTTGTTTCAGGATTATTTCCTTTGATGTTTCCCAGGTACGACGCTCTCTTTGGCAGTACCCTTGTTACCATGTATGGATCTTTTCAATCTGGAACAAATTTTCCTTTAGCAGTTCCAACTCTTTGCTTTATTTCCTAAAACTTATCTTCATTGCAATCTAATTCTTGATTCATTATTTCGAAGTCTGACAACGTTTTAGGATCTGGGCAAGAAGTCTGCAAGCATGTCATGTTATTCAAATCTGCATTTAATAGAACTAAAAAGAGAATAAGAAAATGACAAGATTAAGAAAGGATACATTCATGGACAATGAAATACTAATTTCATTTGATTTTTGATTTTTGATTTTTTGATTTTTTTTCAAAATTTGAAGATAGAAGGGTTTACATTGGAAAGTAAGACATTAAAGTAAAACATCCGGATCACACCCTAAGATAATTCGGACGCAGAAAGGATAGCAAGACTGGCTACCGAAACTCCAGTCTAATTGGGAACTTTCAGGCTTGGCGACCATTTTTCAGCTTTTCTTCTGTTTCGGCAATGGATGCAATGTCCTTTAGTGCCAGATCAAATTCCTCAGCTTCACAAATCATTCCGACTATTGGCCCGATGTTGTGGGCAGGCAACAGATTATTCATCACATCAGGAGCTTTCTCATCCCGAAAAACGATTCTTTCAACTTCAATCAAATCTTCAACTGCCCTTTTGAGGGTCCAACAGCCCTTTGTATTGTGTCATACTGCTCCAGAGTGGTATTCACATATAGCATCAGCTCGGTGCGAGGGAAACTCGGGGTTCGGCCGGTTCGGGGCCACTGGCTACAATAGATCTAGCCTGATTAACTTTTGGAACAAGCTTGAATACGATTGACCAATAGGGGTGAACTGATTCTTTCTAAAAGGCTCTCTTGGGCGAGGATTGTATTGGGGAACATCTGGTTGGAGATTATATGAAGCTTGGTAAGGATGGGCATTTATGGAAGGTAGAGCTCGGTTTTATGTATAATGTTGTGGCAATGTGTAAGATTGCCCGCTCATCACCGCATAGGGAGGCGATGCCACGACATAGGCAACATCTTGAAGGGGATAATAGTGTGGTGGAACGATATGAGGCACATATGATTGGCTGAATGCCTTGCGGGCCCCCCTCGAGCTTGAAACCATCATGGCTCCCTCTTCACTCCCATTTATGTTCATCAAACCCTCTGAACCATTATGAGCAGCCTGTGATGTGGCCTTAAAAGCAGCATGACTCAAGATTCGACCTGTTTTTAAACCATTTTTAACCATCTCCCCAATTTTGATAGCCTTAGCAAATGGCTTTTCCATAGCAGACATCATGTTCTGGAAATAGTCTGCCTCTTGGGCCTGTAGAAAGACCGTGACCATTTTAATTTCATCCATTGGAGGCTTTACCTGGCAGCTTGCTCACGCCATTTGACAGCATATTCGCGAAAGCTTTCCGCGGTTTTCTTTTTCAAATTGGACAAGGAGTTTCTGTCAGGAGAGATGTCCACAATATATTGAAACTGGCGGACAAAATCTCGAGCCATATCATCCCAGACATGCCAATGAGTAATTTCTTGATCCGTATACCACTCAGAAGCGATTCCGGTAAATCTTTCCCCAAAATAGGCCATTAGCAGCTCCTCTTTTCCACCAGCACCCCTCAACTAGTTACAATATCGTTTCAGATGAGCGACCGGGTCTCCATGCCCGTCATACTTTTCAAATTTTGGCATCTTGAAGCCAACTGACAAGTGGACATGGGGAAACATACAGAGGTCAGAGTATGAGACACTCTTCTGGCCACTCAGACCTTGCATGTTTTTCAGGCTTTGTTCCAGGCTCTTCATCTTCCGAGTCATTTCCTCTTGCTCGGGATTTTTAACAACCTTTTCTTACTCCATTGAGAGATCATATTGCAGAGGTTGAGTGGAAGAATATAGGGTCACATATGCTATTTCTGACTGAAGTTGTGGACCCTGAAATGTAAACATTGGAGGGGGTGCCCTTGAAGCCGGTACCTGGGGGCGAACCACAGAAGGCATGTTAGGATCATTGGAAGATATTGGAGGATGCCCGCGTGGGATAAGCGGGTTGGGCACAGGGGCATTGGTAACCTCACCTGACCTGGGAATTAACTCAGGGAACCCAGGGATTGCACTTGGCGGTTCCCTACCATTAGACCAGGCGTCCCACATTTTCAGTATGCGGAGACGCAACATCTTATTCTCTTCAGTAGCTGCTGATTCTAGCTGCAGAATAGCCGATGCTGGGCTATCCTCAGGACCGATGATTGGTAGATTGCTTGCGGAGACCATCCGTGCCTTTGGATTTTGTGAAGGAGGGGAAGCTAGACTACCAACAAAACCAACCATCAAAACCTGGCTAGTTTGCACATCCAACAACCTTGTTAGTTTTGAAACATTTAACATATAGGAAATCGCACGTTGTGATGCAATGCACCTAACAGTTAAACGCTTCTACTGTAACGGTTGCATGTTTCATCCCGACCTTAACTAGCCCTTTTCACTCTGTACCTCTTTTCTTCATTTTTGTCTCTCTTTAATCACTCTTGATTTTTCTTTCATCTCGCCGCTCTTTTATTTTTGCTCTTTTTTTTTGTCATTCTTTTATTTTTTGTCACTCTCTTTTCTTCTTCTTTTTTTTACTCTTTTCTATATTTTTCACTCAATTTATTTCAGTTTATTTTATCACTCAACTAATTTTATGGCTATGATCGAATCCGATAGAGATTGCCTACGTATCATGACCCCGCATGAATCAGATCTTGCGTAGTTCGGTAAGATTGGGAATAGAGTAAATAAACTAACTCTTTTTTTGTTTACTTTTATAAAACTCAGACCATGAAAGCTTTAAGAAAAAGAAAAACATATTTTTTTGAATTTTTTGTTTAGTTGTTTTTTTTTGAATTTTCGAAAGAAATGTTTTTAAAAGAAGAAAGGAAAGATATTTTCTTTTGGATTTTTTATTTTGATTTTATTTTTATTTTTGAAAGAAAGACTTCTAAAAATTCCTTTGCTTTTTATTTGAACTTTGGGAATTTTAAAAGTAACAGAAAATATTTTTGTTTGAATTTTCATTTGTTTTCTCTTTTTTTAAAGAAGAAAGAAAATATTTTTGGATTTTAGATGTTGCCTCTTAATTTCGAAAGAGAGACTTTTAAGAAAATATTTTGAATTTCTGAGTTTTTTTATTTATTTACAAAAAGTACTTCTAAAGAAAAGAAAAATATTTTTGGACTTCAATTTTCAATTTTTTTTTGACATTTACGAATGAAATACTTTTAAAGAAGGAAAAGAATATATTTTTTTAGATTTTTTTTTTGGAAAAATACTTCAAAACAAAAAAAACCCGTATGAAATACTCCAGAAAGAAGGAAACTACTTTTTTTTGAGTTTTAAAAAACTTCCCTTTTTTTGAATTTTCTAAGGAAAGATTTCTAGAGGAAAATATTTTTGGATTTTTGAAAATTGGGGTCGGAACCGATGAGGTTTGCCTACGTATCTCACATCCGGTGAGAATCAGACCCGCGTAATTCGGTCAGTTTTGATTGAACAAGTGAATCATGGCGCTTGAAAGTTTTGGCTTATTTTGAAATGACTTTTCTTTTTTAGAATTTCGGTAGAGTTTCAGAATTTTCTAAATACCTACTTCTCCCCTTCTTCTTTTTTTGATTATTTTTTTAGATTTTCTTTCCCTATTCTAGAAGTCGGTCAACATGCAAGCCAAAACAAACAGATGCTCAAGTAGCACGTAAGATGCATCAGGATAGTCTTTTAATTTGGGTACACCTGTCCTAGATGGATCCAACCCCTGTGTTGAGTCCCCAAAGTCAGATGCACGTGATGCAAACAAACGTTACTACTAGGGATCCGACATGAGGCTATGTTATACTAGGTTTAAAAACCTGGGTGTATTGTTCTAGACCTGGCTTACCCGAGCGGACAGCTCGAGCCGGGTGTCACGACCCCAACCCCGGTCATGATGGCGCCCAACACACTGCTAGGCAAGCCCGACCATTCAACAATATTATCCCAAATTCTTATTCAGATTATAGATAAATATCACAGAGAATTTACTAAGTCATTTCATTCAAGTGTATAATTAATAATAAAATATGCAGAAGTTCAATTAAAATACCACACCATAACCCAACAGAATCCGGTGTCACGAATATGAGCCTCTAATACAGAATATCTACCTATTACAAGTCTGTCTAGGAAAAATACGGAATAAAAGATAGAGATACAGGGGAGAGATCAAGGCTACAATCGCCATGCAGCTACCTCAATACTCCCGGATACTGCCTGCTCAGCTAAACAATTCCTCACTTAGCCTGTGGTGTACCTGGATCTGCACGCAAGGTGCAGGGAGTAATTTGAGTACTCCGACGCAGTGAGTAATAAACATAAATAAAGGCTGAGAATAAGAAATCATGAAAAAATTACAAAGTAAACTATAACTGGCAGTTTAGAACAACAAATAGTGAAGCAACAAGTCAATTAAGTCAGAGTACCAAATACTGAGACAGGTATAACAGATAAAAAAACAAATGAATGAGTGCAATGCAATGCATATGATGGTACACTCTAGTACCCACTGCGGCGTGCAGCCCGAGCCATCCATTATTTATCGTCGACGGCGCTTACTAGGGGTGTGTGCAGACTCCGGAGGGGCTCCTACAGCCCAAGCGCAATATCAAGCCATCTCGTGGCATCAAATTTAGGCCCTCGACCTCATATCAATCTCAGTATAATCACCCAGGCTCTCGGCCTCAATATCAATATAACACTGCTGTGGCGCGCAACCCGATCCATGCTCAGTCCAGAAATCATCATAAGCCCCTTGGGCATTTGTAAAACAGTAGTTCTCAGTCCGAAATATCATTTAGAAATATCATTTAAGTTTTCAAATCTTAGAAAGATGGCTGAGTTTGCAAAACAGTATTTAAAACCTTGGACTGAGGTCAAATGATATGCAAAATATGCAAAAGCAGTGATATCAATCCCTGAAGGATTCAAATAATTGGCAAGAAGCCCAAATGTAACAAATAAATCTAAGTAAGTATGATTCTTAATTTAGTTCAAGTAGAAAACACGGTACAAACATCTCTCGGGACGGACCAAGTCACAATCCCCAATGGTGCTCTACCCCACGCCCGTTATCCGGCGTGCAAGTCACCTCAATATAGCGTTACGATGTGAAATTCCGGGGTTTCAAACCCTCAGGACATCATTTACATCAATTACTCACCTCGAACCGGCTAATTCTCTAGCTCGCGATGCCTTTGCCCCTTATTGACCTCTGAATGCCTCGAATCTAGCCATAACGATTCGATTCAGTTAATAAAAATTATAGGAATTAATTTCATATGGAATTCTATATTTTCCATCAAAAATCCGAAATTACACTCAAAATTTGCCCGTGGGGCCCACGTCTCGGAATCCGGCGAAACTCATAAAAATCCGACAACCATTTCGATACGAGTTCAACCATACCAAAATTATCAAATTCCGACAACAACTCGACCTCCAAATCTTAATTTTTCATTTTTGAAAAGTTTTGCAAAAACTCCAATTTCTTCCATTTAAATCTGAATTAAACGATGAATATAACCATGTATTTATGAAATATAATCACTTTCGAATATAGAACACTTACCCAAGTCGAAGTCCTGAAAAACCCATTTGGAATCGCCTAAATCCGAGACTCAAAACTCAAAAATGAGTAAAAATGGCTAACTCTCGTGTTTAAGAATCTGTTCCAGGCAAGTTGCATTTGCCAATTGAGACTTATAAATCGCATTTGACACATGCGATTTATCCTCTGTCCCAGAAAAATAGCATTACCAGCCTTCGGTAAATCAATCATAACTTTCTGTACAAATATCCAAATAATGAACAGTTTAATTTTCTAGAAACTAGACACCAAGGGCTACAACTTTAATGTGTTGCTCATCACCCAGCTCCTTATAGTTGGCGAGATATAAGCTCCCAAATTTAGCCCCGTGAAACAAAAAATTCTGGAGATTTCAAAACAGCTTTACCAACCCTTATTAAATCGATCATAACTTTCTGTATAAATGTCGGAATAATTAATGGTTTAGCTTTATGGAAACTACATGTTTTGTAAATTTATAGATACCTTATGTATTTTGAGATATAAGCTTCTGAAATAGGCTCCACGATTGCACAGTTACTGTCCAAGACAACTTTTGCAGCAGAAAATTCCAGCAATCCTTTTATCTGATTTCCATTCCGTTAACCTTCTGAAATCCACCCGAGGCCCTCGGGACCTTAACCAATTATACCAACATGTCCCAAAATACAATACGAACTTAACCATGCGATCAAATCGCCAAAATAACGTCATATACCACGAATTAAGTTTTAAAATCCAAGAATTCCTTCAAATTTCATAAAACATCAAATTTTCCATTTTGAGTCCGAAACACGTCAAACGACGTCCATTTTCAACCAAACTTTACAGAAAGTGATTAAACCATATATAAGACATGTACTGGGCACCGGAACCAAAATACGGGCTACCATCACTTTCTAATCAAATTTCATTTCTATTTTCCTTAAATATTTTCAGAAAGTAATTTTACTCAAAAATTTATTTCTCGGGAATGGGACCTCGGAATTCGATGATTCTTGTTCCTATGAGTCACAAATAATAATACGAATATATCCCTTCAGTCGAAACTCAATTCAGAGCTCATTTGCTCAGTTCAATACCCATTTCGCTCGTTAAACAATTAACTAATGTTTCGCGTCAAAAACTCAATCGCGACTTGATGAAATTAGACCAAACTTTCCAGATCACTCCTATAATTCATTATCAAAATTTCAGAAGTCTCAAAATCAAATTTCAATCTCTAGAACTAAAAATCGACCTTTGGATCATTACATGCTCATAATCAAAACGCCAAAATCTTCCAAAAACTCTTCCAAAACATATCCGAGCCTCATGGGACCCCGACCAAACATGCCAACATAACTCATAACATCATTTAAACCTGTTCCAATCATCAAAACACCTCAAACAACATCAGATTACCCAAAACTCATCGAATTCAAGCCTAAGTTTCCAAAAATTTTCGAAATACACTTTCGATCAAAAACCCGACCAAATGATGTCCGAATAACCTGAAATTTTGCACACACATCAGAAATGACATAACGAAGCTAGAACAACTCTCGGAATTCCATTCTGACCCTCGGATCAAAATCTTATCTATTAACCGGAATTCGCCAAAATACTCACTTCGCCAATTCAAGCCCAATACTACACCGGACCTCCAAAACCACTTTCGATCACACTCCTAAGTCACAAATCACCTCCCAGAGCTAACCGAACTGTTGGAATTCACATCCGTGCCCTCTAACTCATAAGTCAACGTCCGGTTGACTTTTCCAACTTAAGCCTTCTCAAAAGAGACTAAGTATCTCATTTCTTATCAAAACCACTCCAAACTAACTCGATCACATAAGATACGGATAATAAAGAATAAAGAAGCTGAGAATGGGGAAAACGGAGCGGTAACCCATGAGACGACAGGTCGGGTCGTCACATCCTCCCTAACTTAAACAAACGTTCGTCCTCGAATGTGCCCAGAATTGTCCCAAAAGCCAAACAATCGCTTAGTAACCTCGCCAAGCATATACTCGGGGGTGATCCCACATCACCCTATCTCATATAGGTCCGACAACACATTGTAACTGAAATTTTGCAATCCAATCTAGCCCATAATCCATAGGATCACGTTTCCACTTTTGAAATCTTTCATATGATCAGAATCCCACATTTATACTGTGAATAAGCTCGAACAAGCTGTAATAACCCACACCTGCAACCTCAGGTGCTATTACATGATAGACCACATAACTCAAATGCTTGTAGTGATAAGTCCTAATCACAGCAGCTGCACACAACACCCGAATGCTGATAGAAAAACTCTTATCAACAAAAGTCTTATCTCACACTTTCATATGCTGCCAATGATAACTAAATCACGCGGTAAACCATAACCATTTCCCATATCAACCAAGCGAAATTTGATGTCTAGTACCACAAGCGAATAATCATGCCCATGGAGAAGTACATAATACAATGCCATACCAGTAAACCTCACTATTGCACCATCCGGTTACCCCAGAAAGGGAAAATACCTCAAAGAAGAGAGCCACTTTGCAAGTTCCACAAGTACTACCCCAACGATATGCTATGAGCTCGTCAATCACAGTGGAACCAAGATACATGAATATAATAATAATAACCGGCTCTCCTATAGCTCACATTGACATTAACTTCACGAGCAACTTAGTTGCCAATAACATAATCCACCTGGCACGGTCACAGACCTCCAATCCAAGCATATCATATAGAAGTAATCCAACAAGTACACATGTATATTCTAAGTGAAACAAGATTCTCATGCTCCTGGACTGGCATAAATAACACTCTATATCATAGGCATGAGCAAACTGCATTGTCATAGCTCAAATCATCAAGTTAACACAGAATTAGTAATTACCAAGTTTGTTCTGGAATTTAGCATCTTGGAAATCTCAAGTATAGTCCAGAGTTACGAATACGAGAAATATTATACCTTTAAGCTCAATATCCCACTCTAGGAATATCATAGCCTACGTATCTTCCGAGCATGAATATTGGCTCGGTGCTTGCACACAGGTTCAAACCTCACATATATCCGCGCTCACAGCGTATAGTTATCACCATCAATTATCTCGACTAGTGCATCCAATGAGTTAGATAAAATACTCTCCTCAACATGCCACAATCCCAAAATAGTATATTTTTTAGAATTCCCCGTCTCCAAATTCATAGATCACATAAATCACTGTAACTGATCACAACCTCAGCACCCAATTGACTGACACATCCCTCAAGTACGATCATCCCAAGATAATTATTTTCAAAAATCTTTCTAAATACATAACAAGATCGAAATATTGGTAGTCGATCAACCAAGTGAGCGTTGAAACGCCAATAGACATCTGTTAATCAGAATGTAATGTGCACCCTTCTCAGGCCTTGCCGAGCAGTTATAACATTCAATCTAAATATCTGAAACTGACTACTCTATCCAGAATTCATGACCTTTTCTTCAAGAATGAACGGCCACCTCGTACATGAAAATATTAAACATGCACAGCATACCACGTCTATTATGCCATCATTTTGCAAACACAAGAATATCATTAGAATTTCCGGGCTATAGGAAAATTACATTCCGGCAGTTAGAAATCTTCTATTTGTTTCCATTTAGGAGGGGTTCATAATATACAATATGTTCCGCGCACCGGTAGAGGATATCCGGCTCGAACCATGGTAAAAACCATCAAGAAAACTTTCAAATTTGTTCGCACATAACCAAGCTATCAATACGAGGCAAAGGGTACTTGTTCTTCACTGTTACTTTATTCAATTTCCTATAATCAATGCACATTCTCATTGTGCCATCCTCCTTCTTCACAAATAAGACTGGTGCACCCCAAGGTGACACACTAGGCCGAATGAACCCCCTTTTTTTCTAGGAGTTCCTGAAGCTGCTCTTTCAATTCCTTCAGCTCCGCTGGTGCCATACGATACGGTGGAATAGAAATGGGCTGAGTTCCCGGCACCAAGTCGATACCGAAATCAATATCCATGCCCGCCAGGTCTGCAGGAATTACATCGTGAAAAATCCCTCACAACTATGACAGAATCAATATTAGGGGTCTCAGCTCCAACATCTCGCACAAAAACTAGATATGACAGACAACCTTTACCAACCATACGCTGGGCTTTCAAGAAAGAAATTACTCTGCTAGGAACATAATCAGTCATACCACGCCACTCGATCCACGGTACACCCGGCATAGCCAAAGTAACTGTCTTAGCATGACAGTCTAGAATAACATGACACAGAGATAACCAATCCATGCCCAATATAACATCAAAATCCACCATGCTCAATAGCAATAGATCAACTCGGGTCTACAAACCCTCAATAATCACAACACATGACCGGTACACACTATCCATAGCAACAGTATCGCCCACCGGGGTAGATACATGAACAAAAAAAGAAAGAAACTCCAGGGGCGTACCCAAATAATGAGCAAAATATGAGGACACATAAGAATAGGTGGAACCAGGATCGAATAATACAAAGGCATCTCTGTGGCAGACTGGAACAATTCCTATAATGACATCATCTGAAGCAATAACATTTGTCCTTCCTGGAATAGCATAAAAACGGGCCCGGCCACCGCCTGATCGACCTTAAATCTCCGTAAGCCATAACTGACTCACCAACACGCCTCAAACTTGAACCAATATAGCACATAATTGTGCAATCAACTTAATTAATAGCAAACTCCCCAACTTGGCTCAAAGCCATAGATCAAAACGCACTCAATAATTCACAACGCATATACTTTATTGCTGCCGTAATACCATAGTGAGATTAAACTCACTCCTTCATAATCTTGTGGAAACACGAATCATCTGGAATTTTAACTCTTCTGCAATTCTTGCATTCACTCACACAACTGTTAAGCCCACTCTTTAGGTGGCCCAATTTAGATTTCAATGCATATTCTTCACTTGTAAATGAGATCTTCTAATAGACAACATAAAGATCACACCACCTTAGAACACTCCTCAGGAGATAACCCATTTGCTTCACCTCCAATTAACATTTTTGTATACCTTCCACGGTCATACACATTACACAATCACTTAATCTTCCTGAGTCTAAGCTCATACCGTAACATGAAATTTACTTCACTCCAAAAAAAAGACATGAAAAGATACTCCACGCGCCCATAACTCGGGGCTACACATCTAATCACAATGAAAATCAAACACTTAATAGTTCATCTATCATCCTGCCGCCCTTCCTCGTCACTTCCAAGTCATATAGATACATCTCATAGTACTAACATACTCTTTATGTAGCTATCTAACCATCATTCCTACTAATAGGGACAATACCAGACATATAAGTTCAAAACACTTGCTCGCACAATTAGCACCTCGGTGCTCAAGCCATAGGCAAAGATCCGTCTTCAAGTCCCTCGAACTAGCCCAACATCAACTCACAGAGGTCACATCTCTCCATTCGATCAGGGAATCACAAGCCATCAAGGCACATCTAATACTGAGAGCTCATGCACGCATACGAACGCGTGGAAGGAATTTCAAAAGTTTCTTTTCAAGATGAATCAAGGACGCACGATAAGAATTCAAGAATGTGAAGTTTTCCTAAAGGTTCTGCAGCCTCTCGAGGATAAATACAGACGTCTTCGTACCGATCCGCGAGACTCTACTAAACCGGCTCATGACTCGCGAGACCAAGTAACCTAGGCTCTGATACCAACTTGTCATGACCCCAACCCCGATCATGATGGCGCCCAACACACTGCTAGGCAAGCCCGACCATTCAACAACATTATCCCAAATTATTATTCAGATTATAGATAAATATCACAGAGAATTTACTAAGTCATTTCATTCAAGTGTATAATTTATAATAAAATCTGCGGAAGTTCAATTAAAATACCACACCATAGCCCAACAGAATCCGGTGTCACGAATATGAGCCTCTAATACAAAATATCCACTTATTACAAGTCTGTCGAGAAAAAATACGGAATAAAAGATAGAGATAGAGGGGAGAGATCAAGGCTGCGAACGCCATGCAGCTACCTCAATACTCCCGGATACTGCCTGCTCAAGCTAAACAATTCCTCACTTAGCCTGTGGTGTACCTGGATCTGCACGCAAGGTGCAGGGAGTAATGTGAGTACTCCGACCCAGTGAGTAATAAACATAAATAAAGGTTGAGAATAAGAAATCATGAAAAAATTACAAAGTAAACTATAACTGGCAGTTTAGAACAACAAATAGTGAAACAATAAGTCAATTAAGTCAGAGTACCAAATACTGAGACAAGTATAACAGATAAAAAAACAAATGCATGAGTGCAATGCAATGCATATAATGGTACACTCTAGTACCCACTGCGGCGTGCAGCCCGAGCCATCCATTATTTATCGTCGACGACGCTCACTGGGGGTGTATGCAGACTCCGGAGGGGCTCCTACAGCCCAAACGCAATATCAAGTCATCTCGTGACATCAAATCTAGGCCCTCGGCCTCATATCAATCTCAGTATAATCACCCAGGCTCTCGACCTCAATATCAATATAACATTGTTACGGCGCGCAGCCCGATCCATGCTCAGTCTAGAAATCATCATAAGCCCCTTGGGCATTTGTAAATTAGTAGTTCTCAGCCCGAAATATCATTTAGAAATATCACTTAAGTTTTCACATCTTAGAAAGATGGTTGAGTTTGCAAAACAGTATTTAAACCCTTGGACTAAGGTCAAATGATATGCAAAATATGCGAAAGCAGTGATATCAATCCCTGAAGGATTCAAATAATTGGCAAGAAGCCCAAATGTAACAATTAAATCTAAGTAAGGATGATTCTCAATTTAGTTCAAGTAGAAAACACGGTACAAACATCTCTCGGGACGGACCAAGTGACAATCCCCAATGGTGCTCTACCCCACGCCCGTTATCCGGCGTGCAAGTCACCTCAATATGGCGTTACGATGTGAAATTCCGGGGTTTAAAACCCTCAGGATATCATTTACATCAATTACTCACCTCGAACCGACTAATTCTCTAGCTCGCGATGCCTTTGCCCCTTATTGACCTCTGAATGCCTCGAATCTAGCCATAACGATTCGATTCAGTTAATAAAAATTATAGGAATTAATTCCATATGGAATTCTATATTTTCCATCAAAAATCCGAAATTACACTCAAAATTCGCCCGTGGGGCCCACGTCTCGAAATCCGGCGAAACTCATAAAAATCCGACAACCCATTCCGATACGAGTTCAACCATACCAAAATTATCAAATTCCGACAACAACTCGACCTCCAAATCTTAATTTTTTATTTTTGAAAAGTTTTGCAAAAGCTCCAATTTCTTCCATTTAAATCCGAATTAAACGATGAATATAACCATGTATTTATGAAATATAATCACTTTCGAATATAGAATACTTACCCAAGTCGAAGTCGTGAAAAACTCCTTTGGAATCGCCTAAATCCGAGACTCAAACTCAAAAATGAGTAAAAATGGCTAACTCTCGTGTTTAAGAATCTGTTCCAGGCAAGTTGCATTTGCCAATTGAGACTTATAAATCGCATTTGACACATGCGATTTATCCTGTCCCAGAAAAACAACATTATCAGCCTTCGGTAAATCAACCATAACTTTCTGTACAAATATCCAAATAATGAACAGTTTAATTTTCTAGAAACTAGACACCAAGGGCTACAACTTTCATGTGTTTCTCATCACCCAGTTCCTTATAGATGGCGAGATATAAGCTCCCAAATTTAGCCCCGTGAAACAGAAATTTCTGGAGATTTCAAAACAGCATTACCAACCCTTATTCAATCGATCATAACTTTCTGTATAAACGACGGAATAATTAATGGTTTAGCTTTCTGGAAACTAGGATGCAGGGGCTACAACTTTCATGTTCTGTAAATTTACAGATTCCTTATGTATTTTGAGATATAAGCTTCCGAAATAGACTCCACGATTGCACAGTTACTGTCCAAGACAACTTCTGCAACAGAAAATTCCAGCAATCCTTTTATCTGATTTCCATTCCGTTAACCTTCCGAAATCCACTCGAGGCCCCCGGGACCTTAACCAATTATACCAACATGTCCCAAAATACAATAAGAACTTAACCGTGCGATCAAATCGCCAAAATAATGTCATATACCACGAATTAAGCTTTAAAATCCAAGAATTCCTTCAAATTTCATAAAACATCAAATTTTCCATTTTGAGCCCGAAACACGTCAAACGACGTCCATTTTCAACCAAACTTTACAAAAAGTGATTAAACCATATATAACACCTGTACTGGGCGTCAGAAACAAAATACGGGCTACCATCACTTTCTAATCAAATTTCATTTCCATTTTCCTTAAATATTTTCAGAAAGCAATTTTACTCAAAAATTCATTTCTCGGGCCTGGGACCTTGGAATTCGATGATTCTTATTCCTGTGAGTCACAAATAATAATATGAATATAGATCTTCAGTCGAAACTCAATTCGGAGCTCATTTGCTCAGTTCAATACCCATTTCGCTCGTTAAACAATTAACTAATGTTTCGCGTCAAAAACCCAATCGCGACTCGATGAAATTAGACTAAAATTTTCAGATCACTCCTATAATTCATTATCAAAATTCCGGAAGTCTCAAAATCAAATTTCAATCTCTAGAACTAAAAATCGACCTTTGGATCATTACATGCTCATAATCAAAACGCCAAAATCTTCCAAAAACTCTTCCAAAACATATCCGAGCCTCATGGGACCCCGACCAAATATGGCAACATAACTCATAACATCATTCAAACCTGTTCCAATCATCAAAACACCTCAAACAACATCAGATTACCCAAAACTCATCGAATTCAAGCCTAAGTTTCCAAAAATTTCCGAAATACACTTTCGATCAAAAACCCGACCAAATGATGTCCGAATAACCTGAAATTTTGCACACACATCAGAAATGACATAACGAAGCTAGAACAACTCTCGGAATTCCATTCTGACCCTCGGATCAAAATCTCACATATTAGCTGGAATTCGCCAAAATACTGATTTCGCCAATTCAAGCCTAATTCTACACCGGACCTCCAAAACCACTTTCGATCACACTCCTAAGTCACAAATCACCTTACGGAGCTAACCGAACTGTCAGAATTCACATCCGAACCCTCTAACTTATAAGTCAACGTCCGATTGACTTTTCCAACTTAAGCCTTCTTAAAAGAGACTAAGTGTCTCATTTCTTATCAAAACCACTCCAAACTAACTCGATCACATTAGATACGGATAATAAAGAATAAAGAAGCTGAGAATGGGAAAAACGGAGCGGTAACCCATGAGACGACAGGTCTGGTCGTCACACCGGGAGGGGGCAACGTACCGGGAATACAGAAACTTCACCGGCTTTGCAACTTGTCCGAACCTCGTTCTAAAATTGGGATATGACTCTAATAGAAAAGAAGTCACACGAAGTGCACACTTCCCAGATGATTTAGAAGACTCAGAGAGAAGAGGGTCTCGTAACAATTTATATACAATTCAAACAATATCAAAGCGGTAAAAAGCAGCATTTAGCACATTAGGCTCAACCATGTAAAAATCAGATAATAAATAAAGCCAAGTATAACAGTTATTCTAAGCTCGAATTCTGAACCCCGAACCAGAAGTTCTGGGTTCTTTTCCCCAGCAGAGTCGTCAGAGCTGTCACACCTCCTTTTTACACACCACGAGAGGGATATAAGGGAGTTTTTCCAAGTAAAGTGATATTATTCGAAATGAGATTATTTATTTAATTTCTTTAGAGTCGCCACTTGGAATATTTTAATTGGTGTCCCAAGTCACCGGTGTAAGCACGTGATTTTTGCTTTACGGACAATCGCTCCAAAAGAAAATAAAAAATAGTGACAAATGATTTCGCTGTACAATTGTTCGAGTTTTTCGTGACATGTGTTGTTAGTCATTTGTGGACCTGTCCCTTTTGCATTTAATCATTAACAAACAAAATACAAAATATGCATGTCAGGGTGATTAAACCATAATTCGGTCAGTAAAAGAAAATTCAAAAAATATATGTGCATCGTTCGTTCTAGGCTTTTAGTTAACTTACCGAAATATTTTTGTGATAATTGTGTTAAAATGTTGCATTGTTGTTGGTTTTAATTTCATTATTTTATTGTTTGTTATTTCATTTTTGTTTTAAAAGGAAAAAAATAAAATAGAAAAAAAACAAAAAAGAGGGATTGAAAAACGGGCTAGGCCCAGGAAATAAAACAAAAAAAATGGGCCCAAACCAGCACAAGTCCGGTCCAGACCAGGCCTGCCCAGGCACCTCCTGAAACGACGTCGTTTCAGGGACGGTTAATCTGGGCCGTTCATTCCCATTGATCCAACGGATCCAGGTCCTCCTTTAAACCCGTCAACATGACCCGATCCAATCCCCTACCCGGTTTTAACCCACTATCATCTCCCGAACGACGTCGTCTCTCCTCAATAAGTAGATCCTGGCCCTTGATCTCAATTGATCCAATGGCCAGGATCTAAACCCTCAATACATATATAAACCTAACCCCTTACCCCCACGCCCCAAGCCACACCCCCCCTTCAGCCACTGTTCACCATCTTCCCCAGGACCCCTTTCCTCTCAAACCCTAGCAGCCTAGGTTTTCCCCCGTGAGCCCGGTAACCACAGTTCCGATGACCACCAAAATAACATCCCCGACGCACCCAACCATCCTGAACATGAATCCGTTAACCTTTCACCTCGAATCAACCCGTAGCTTCTCGAATCTTCCAACGAAGATTCGAGTAAAAACCAGATCTACACCGATTGACCCCAAACTCACACCACGGCCCCTCCTGACCTCCCTCACCCCCTGAATGGCTTAGGTTCCGTTCGAATCTGACTGGAATTGAACGGTTCCCAAATCGAACCTCAAGAGCCCTAGGATTCAGATCTATGGGTTTTTGTCCGAATCAGTGTCAGGATCAGGGCCTAGCAGACTTTTACCGAAGTGTTCTCAGTTGAGAACGCTTCGGTTAAAGTCCATTAGACCCCAAAATCACCTGGCCCGAGTTCGAGCATTGAGTCAGTCTTAGTTTCAGGTCCCGGAGGTATTTTTCCTTTTATTTTGTCATCTTAAACTCTATCTGTCATACATGTTCTGGTTTGTTTTGGTTTCTGACTCGTCTATCCCTGTGTGTACATTTTGAGTTTAAAGTTGATTTGTTTGTTGATTTTGTTGGTTGTTCGATGTATATTATAGTTCGCGTAGTCGTTTAAATAAGCATCGTCAACTAAATTCACTTGAAAGATTAGAAAATCAGGAGTTGCATTTCAGTATTGATTACTATGCCTGTTTCTTGTTGGTGTTCCTTGTATCGACATGACCAACTTGTACCCTTTAATTGGCACCCACGTTTGATTAAATTGGAATCATTGGTTTGAATTTAGGCTGAAAATTGATTGTTAACTGTGGAAAGCTAACAGATTCACCTGAAGGCAGCATTGAGTTTAAGTTAAGTAGTCAGTAGTTAGCTGAAATCAAAGAGGTTTATATACTAATTATTAAGAGTTATGGTAATACAGTGACATGCAAGGTTAAGGGTAGTTTTGGCATAGGACAAAGTCTGATTAGGGGGTTTAACTTAAGAATATGTCAAGTGTTAATTAAAATACTATTAACCTAATAACAATGGGGAACAAAACATAAGAGCATGGGTTCAAATGAATACTTTATTGCACCCATAATCCTTGATTAGAGCAATAGGACAAAGCATGGGGGGCTGATTAAGTTTACCGAGAAAGATGCCTTTAGGCATGGGGAGTTAAGGGGTATGGGCAGATTGCAACTGGCAGGATCCAGGCAGCTTGACTGCACTGGGTTGTTGGCTTATAAATAAGCTGTTGCAGAACTAAAAAGGGGCTGGACTTTTAGCTTTCAGAGAGGAGAAAACAAAAGGCTGGAAAATTTTTAGTCTAAAGAGAGGTCTAGTGAGTTCAAAGAAAACTGAAAAACATAAGTTAGTTTCCAATAAACATCGTAACCAAACACTGCTTGAAAGTTGTATAAGAGTGCATATTGGTCAAGCTGTCTTGGCCAAGTTCTGTTGCTTGCATTGACTGAGTTGTTTGTGGTTGTTGAACTGGTGGTTTTACTGCATTGAACCCTCAGTTATTGCTGCTATTTCCTTACTCTTTCCTGGGATTGCTGGTTTGGTACTCGACTATCTGCTAGTTCTTTTGTTCTGGGAAATATTGTTGGTCGTCTGAGGGTTGTGGAAAACATTTGGTTTGGTTTGTTGCTGTGCTGTTGCTGTGTATCTGCTGTTGCTGTGTTTACTTCATACTGCCCAGCTGATCACTCCTTTCTTCTTTGTCCTCTATACCAGGTACACAATTACACTACCAATGTAATTCGAAAGTTTGAGCAATGAATGTAAAAGAGAAGATCTGCAGATGTTGTTTATATAAATGTACTGTTGTGTTGAGTGTCATGTAGTGTCTAATAGCTCACATTTTGGGATACTGAAGGTAGCTTACAAGTCTAGTTGATGTCAATGTAGGGGATCAAATGATAGTTGTATATGTATGCTGTTAGATAAATGTGTTCTCAATGAATTAGGTTGCATCTCAGATTTAGTTTACTTTGCAGTATATGCTGTAACGTATGCCAAGCATGAAAACTGTACATCACGGGTTGAGCTCTTCCTTTTCTGATTAATGGTCTCACATAACTAGTAAACCACCTGTTAAGACAAAGAACATAAAACTTGCAATATCGAACCCATGAAGGTCGAATTCGGGTCGAAACAGGCCAAGCAGGCCTGCTTCGAGCAAGCAGTGGCCCAGGTTTGGCCCATCACACATGGGTTGGATTTGGGCCCGTGATTATTTATTCGACTGACTGTGCACGCAGCTTCGGTCCTGATTTTTTAAAGCATTTCCGAATTCCGTTACAAACAACTTGCAAGCATGTAATTAATTAGGACTATCTACTGTTTTCAATTGATAGAGACAAACACGACAAGAAACGTAGTCGCTATAGGATATCCTTTTAAAATAAGAACGAGATGAGCCTCGATGAAAATAAACAAAACGCGCAGATGCGGGGCCCTTGATAAATGTATATTATTGAAGAATTTAGTTTCCAGGACGGGTTGTTTAGCAAATCTCACAACCCTCCTAAAATAACAATACGTTAGACTCTTTAGGACGCGCCTTAATAAATTTTACCTTCTTAAACTCGGGTGCACATTTATGTGACCCAAATCCAATTCTCAACGGAGTCGAAATGTGTTTCTAATCACGGGTACATTGATTGTGACGTGGTTCGAGATGCGTGTCCATGACGTTGCAAATTCATTTTTAAAAAATAAGAATGAGATGAGCCTCGCCAAATAAAAATACAATTTGCGGGGCCCTCAGTAAATATTTGCTTTAAAAAATTCGTTTAGACTTCGGGATGGACCGTTTAGTAAAATTCCACGGTCCTACCCAAAATAAATACGCTAGTCGCTTTAGGCTCGCCTTTGATAATTTAATTTCCTTAGACTCGGGTGCGCATTGATGTGACCCAAATCCAAATCTCAACGGAGTCAAAGTGTGTCGATGACCACGGGTACATTGATTGTAACGCGGTTCGAGATATGTTTTCACGACGTTGCAATTCTCGTAAAAATAATAATAATGACAAAAGCGGTTAAAAGATAAAATTTGCACATGGTTCATAATTGTATTTAAAATCAGATAAATAAGCCGAATATAACAGTTGAGCGACCGTGCTAGAACCACGGAACTCGGGAATGCCTAACACCTTCTCCCGGGTTAACAGAATTCCTTATCCGGATTTCTGGTACGCAGACTGTAATATAGAGTCATTATTTTCCTCGATTCGGGATTAAAATTGGTGACTTGGGACACCCTAACCTCCCAAGTGGCGACTCTGAAATAAATAAACAAATCCCGTTTCGATTGTCCTTTAATTGGAAAAAACTCCCTTGCACCCCCTCGGGTGCGGAAAAAGGAGGTGTGACAGCTCTGGCGACTCTGCTGGGGACTTTGAAACCAGAACCTCCGGTTCAGGGTTCAAAAATTCGAGCTTAGAATAATTGTTATATTTGGCTTTATTATCTGATCTTTATTACATGTTTTTGCATAACGTGCTAAATGTTGTCTTTTACCGCTTTGATATTATCTGAACTGTATATAAACTGTGCCGAAACCCTTCTCTTCTTACTTCCGGGGAGAAGCTCGCTGGTCGGGACTCCCTATTCTGTTAATGTCAATACCTAAAATAAGAAAGAGGACGGACCAAGTTACAAAGCCGGACGATCTCGCGGGTCCCCGGTACGTAGCCCCCTCCTCGACTCGAGTTGTCCGCTCGGGTACACAGTCTAGAACAAATACCAAGGTTTAAACCTAGTATAACGAAACTTCATGCCGGATCCCTAGTAGGAACGCTTATTTGCATCATATTGCATTTGACTTAGGGGACTCAACACAGGGGTTGGGTCCGTCTAGGACAGGCAACCTGAAATGGAAAAGACCATCATGCTGCATTCCTATCTGTGTTGTGCATTTATTTGCTTCGATTCCGCATGTCGACCGGTTCCTAAAAAAAAAAAGAAAAAAGAAAAAAAGAAGGGAAAATAGCAGCGTAGGGGAGATAATTACTTAATTTTGGAAAATAAAAACCAATGTCCAAGTAGTGTCAAAACCTTGCCGAAATTTTCCTAAAAAAAAACTGTCTTGTTTATTGAGAGTCATTAAAAAAAAAATATAAAAATTTTCTTTTATCACTCTCAAAATCAAAAAAAAAAAGAGAAAAAAAAAAAAAAAAAAAAATTTTTTTTTAAAAAAAAAAAAAAAAAAAAACTCATAATTCAAAAAAATGTGTTGTTTCTTTCGTAGTACCCCTTTTATGAATTCAGACTAAAGGTCCAAATTTTTCCTAAAAAGAAATATAATATAATCTTTATCTCTTTTCAAAAAATGTAAAAATACGCATTCTTGATTTCTAGGTTTATTCGATTTTTTCCCCTACTTTACGATATCCCCGAACTACGCCGGTTTGATTCTCACCGGATGTGAGATACGTAGGCAACCCTCGTCGGGTTCAACCCCCATTTTGCTAAAATAGCCAAAATCAAAAAATATGTTTCAAATTTTTAAAGAGTCATAAATAAGTCAGGTGATGCTGTTTTGACATGAATAGCCGAATGTTCCCGAAAGGGACGCCGGAAGGCTGACTTTGCATAAATAGCCACTTTTGGGTTTTGCTTAGCATTTTTAGACCCACACAGCCTTAAAATCTTCGTCCCCGAAGTGCTTAAAGGCCGTGTTCAAAGCTTGGTCCCCTCTGTAAAATATTTTGAGTCAGTCATTTTTGTTAAAATCACCTTAATAAATGTGCAGGATGAGCACGATGCAAAATGAACATTTTTCAATAATGACCAAAATCCCTATCAAGTTACGGCTATGGTGGAATGATCTAGGTGTTGAAGGGCAAAATGAGGTTAAGAAAAATCTGAAAGGTCTTGTGGGTCTGTTGGAAATCCAGCCTCGGGGAGATATCATAAGAGCTTTGGTTACCTATTGGGACCCGGCGCACAATGTTTTCCATTTCTCTGATTTTGAGCTCACCCCAACTTTGGAAGAAATGGCCGGATACATCGGGAATACTGAACTTCCGTTGAGGGAAAAATACTTGGTCGCCCCAAGAGTCGTCACGGTACATCGGTTCCTGGATTCATTGAAAATACCTAGAACAGTCCACAACCCGGATCTAGCAGCCGGATTCTGTACTCCATGCTTCATATATGATAGATACGGTCACGAGGGGGGATTCAATAATCCAATCAACAAACTGTGCAGCAAAGGAGTTCGTCAGAAGTGGGACGAGCACAGACGGGTGGCGTTCATGATAACGTTTCTGGGTCTTCTGGTATTTCCCAGGAAAGATGGAAACATTGATTTGAAGATATCTGGGGTCGTCAGCACTTTACTCACGCAAAGTGACAGTACTCTCGCGCCTATGGTGGTATCCGACATCTTTCGAGCTCTCACAGCTTGTAAAGCTGGGGGAAATTTCTTCGAAGGTTGTAACTTGTTCTTGCAGATATGGATGACCGAGCACCTTTGCCATCATTCCGAGATTTTGAGCCATGGTTCCCCGGAAAAGACCCGCATAGAAGAATCTTACGCGAGAGCCAAAGAGATCAGTTTGCCCGAAGGAGTCCTGGCTTGGACCTCGTTCTTTCAAACTCTTACTGCCAGCCAAATACAATGGAAGTTGGGATGGTTGCCCGTTGATGAGGTCTTATATATGTCAGCGGCTAAAACTCATTTCTTGCTGATGGGGCTTAAGAGCATTCAACCTTACGCACCCTGCCGAGTTTTAAGACAGTTCGGAAAATGCCAGACAGTACCTCATGAGGAAGATCTAAGCACTCAAGCAATTGAGATAAGTCCTAACGGACAGTTCCCAGAAGCAAAGATTCGCCAAATCTGGAATGAGGGTCAATATTTGAAATCAGATACTTGCGTGCGGGATCAAGCCAAAGGAGAAACGGCGCCAGGTTACCTTGCATGGTACAGAAGGGAACTCGAGCATGAAAGGCCAGCTAAGAGACCCCACATCCGGAATTTTACCGAATCATCACAAAAGCAGTGGGATTGGTTAACAAAAGAAAGAGGCTATTGCACCGAAATCAGCAGGTTAAAGCAACAAGTGGAAAACTTGAAATATGAACACAACGTGCAAGTTGCTACCGATCTGGGAGAGCGGAACAGGTTGATTCAAGAAAATGAAATGCTCAGAGCCCAGATCAAACAGATAAGGTTGGATGCAGATAGACAACCAAGGCGTCGATCGGACGAGCAGCTGATAAAAGGGCTAAAAGGTGAAATCAGGGAATGGCGAGATGGTTTGGAGAAATCTGAAAACATCATAGCAGAGCTCAAAGCACAGTGGGATACAAGAACGGATAAGCATCGCAGGTACCTGAATCGATTGGAAAGCGACCATGAGAAGACTGTTGCTAAAATAAAGAGGGAGATGGCTACACTCGAGTTTAAAGCAGTTAAGCAGGCCGGGGATTTCCAATCGGAGAGTAGATACTGTTACGACTTGTTGGCCCAAATGAAGGAAGAAGTGCGACAGCTGAGGGATCAGCATATACAGGACTCACAGGTATTCAAGACGTGCAGTGATCAGATAAGACACCTACTCATAGAGAAGAAAAAAACCAGAGACAAGATCAGGGCCATTGCCCATGCCATCATCAGAAGGTGTCGACGGTGTGAAAACATGACCTGCGTTACCGTTCTCCCAGTAGTGATGGGTTATGTCAAACAGACCATGCACGAGTTGGAGCAGCTCGAAAGGGATCTCGCACCTAGAACCGCGAAAAGGCCGAACGATGCCTCGCGAGTCCCTAAGTTGGAAAATTAACCTCTGGTCGAGTCTTGTTTTAGTTAAGCTTTGATGTTTTCCCATATGTTGTTTTCCATTTTTCCTTCAATCAAATAGGGTCAAAGAACCGTGGAGTCTGTACTGTTGCTATGTTGTTTGAAGCAATGTGTAATAGCAAATTTTGATAATGAAATTAAGTGACTCCGGAAGAATTTCTATGTGTCTTTACTTTGGGGCAGAACTACGCCTGGTCTGATTCACGCGGGGACGTGATACGTAGGCAATCCCCATAAGATTCGACCGCTTTTAATAAATAAAGAAAAGAAAATGTAAATAAAATAAAACGCGGGGTTTCGCAGAATACTCTAAAAAGAGACGAATGAACAAACCGGGATGACGCATGTGGTTTGAAGCAAAGCATGTAGAAACGGTTAACTGCCTAGGTGCATTGCATCCTCTATGTGTTATGATCAAATCTGTTAAGCTCTAACACTAACAAAGTTTGTTGTTGTCTGATACCAGACAGTTAGTTGTTAAAGAATTCTGGCAACACATTCATACCAAACCAGATCCAAAGGACCGGTAGCAACAAGCATGACTACTTCAGAGAATAGTAATGAGGAAGAAAGGCCGATGAGCCAGTTGCTAAAAGAGGCAATGGAAAAGATTGAAAGGATGGGACTAGAGATGCATGCAATGCAGCTAGCCCTGGCCAAAACACAAAAGAGCCCTGAGACACTGGGACACATGCCGGAATACCCTCACTCTGGCCCCTCCACAAGCCGCCCAAATCCCCTCTATCATCAAGAAAGAAGCCCTCATGATTCCCAAGCTCCACCACCCCATCAACCTCTCCCAACACCCAATATTCCCATTTTTGTGGGACCTGCATCAGCCCCTTTGCAGCGAACGACCAGTGAGCCATTGTTTCAGGCTCACGATACACAATACTATCCCCCTGAGCCTACATTCCATGCACCCGAACCACAGGCTTACAATCCCCATTTGGAAGTTCCGGCAGAGGTTGAAAAGCCGGTTAAGGCCCCTGAACAGGATGAAGTGTTGAGAAAGTTCAAAAGCCTGGAGCAATCCTTCAGGAACTTACACGGGCTGGGCAACCAAGTCAGCGTGGCATACAAAGATCTGTGCCCTTTCCCAGATGTCCAACTACCGGCAGGGTTCAAGATGCCCAAGTTTGATTTATACGAAGGGCACGGTGATCCCATGTCACATTTGCGGGGGTTCTGTAGCAAAATGAGAGGGGCAGGAGGCAAGGATGAGCTTTTGATAGCTTACTTCGGCCAAAGTCTGAGCGGATCTGCACTGGAATGGTATACCAGGCAGGATTTCAGCAGGTGGTACACGTGGGATGATCTGGCACAGGCTTTTGCAGGTCATTTCCAGTACAATCTAGAGATAGTCCCTGACCGTCTCACGTTATTGAGAACTGGGAAGAAACCCGGGGAAAGTTTTCGCGAGTTCGGATTCCGCTGGAGAGAACAAGCAGCTAGAGTTCGATCCTCCCATGAGAGAGGGAGAAATGGTAGACTACTTTTTGCAGACATTGGATCCAACCTACTTTGGTCACTTGGTGACAACGGTTGGAAAATCTTTCAACGAGGTGGTCAAAATAGGGGTCATGATAGAAGAAGGTTTGAGGTCGGACAAGATCTTAAACTATTCGGCACTTAAGGCCACAACCCAGGCTATTCAAAGCGGCACGGGAGGTGCGCTAAGAAGAAAGAAAGAAGAGGTTGCCACGATCGAGGCAGGCAGTTGGTCCAGGGCTGGCAGGCCGCACTACAACCAACCCAGGCCTCACAGGTCAAACTACCCATACAACCCACCACAAAATTTCTATCCACCTCGAGAACCACATTGTTCCGTACACCAAGCCCAGGTATACACTCAGCCTCCGGTTCGCCCACAATGGCGCGCACCGGCTCCCCAGAACATATATGCACCACCACAAAACACTTACCCTCCACCAAGGGCATATAGAAATCCTTCGGGGGCAGGTTTCCGGGGAAATCCAGATGCCAGAAATGATAGGTTGCGGAAACAAAGAACCTTCACCGAACTGGGAGAAACCTACACCGCTGTGTTCCACAAGCTGCGGCAATTAGGTTTGGTTAGTCCCGTCCATACTCGGGAACCAAATCCCCCGCCTCAGAATTTGGATCGTTCAATCAGTTGTGAATACTGTTCAGGGATGCTTGGGCACGATACCGAGAAGTGTTGGAAGTTAAGGCATGCCATACAGGATCTTATTGACACCAATAAGATCGAGGTCCAGACACCGGAGGCTCCTAACATCAACCAAAATCCGCTGCCAGCGCACCACGAAGCTCACATGATTGAGTTGGTGTGTGAGGGAGGTGAATTAAGAAAACCCTCACAAACAGTGATGATGATCCAAGCTGCCCCAAAAGAAGTCTTAACCAGGGGAGGAACAAATGTACAGTCGCAGGGAGAAGGTGTCAAGCCGGTAGTATTATGGGGGAAGAACCCGTCCGTCATAGCAAGCAAACCCGAGCCAAGCAAGTTGGTAATACCAGGGATCCTGCCCACACCGGCGGTCGTGTTGATAGGGGTATGTAGAGAACGGGTAACCATAAAGCCGGTGGTCCAACTGCCAATGCTTGACAGCAGGGCTGTCCCCTGGAAATATGAAAAAGCAGTGGTAACGTACCAAGGAAAACAGGTGGAAGAAGTCAGTTGTGAAGCGCAAGGGCTGACTCGATCAGGTCGATGTTTTGCTCCGATGGAGTTAAGGAAAACCAACCCAGTGGCAACCAAGAAGCCAGTGTCAGAAGAAGAGGCCGAAGACTTCCTGAGGAAGATGAAAGTGCAAGACTATTCTGTGGTTGAGCAGCTGAGAAAAACGCCTGCCCAGATCTCACTATTGTCATTACTCCTCCATTCTGAGGAACATCGCAGGGCCCTGTTAAAGATACTGAACGAGGCCCATGTACCCAGTGAGATTTCTGTAAACCACCTGGAAACCATTGCTAGCAAGATTTTCGAGGTGAACAGAGTGACATTCTCAGATGATGACCTGCCGGTGGAAGGTACAGAGCACAACAAAGCTCTATACCTAGCTGTCAAATGTGAAGACTCGGTGGTAACCCGAGTATTGGTGGATAACGGCTCAAGCGCCAATATTTGTCCATTATCCACCCTGGACCAGTTAAAGATTGACCGTGGAAGAATCCGGGAGAATAGCATCTGTGTCCGAGGGTTTGACGGAAACGGAACAGCCACTGTGGGGGATGTTGTACTTGAACTAACCATTGGCCCGGTCCTGTTTACCATGGAATTCCAGGTATTGGACGCCACGGTATCTTACAACTTGCTGTTAGGACGACCCTGGATTCACGCAGCTAAAGCGGTGCCTTCCACCCTACATCAGACAGTGAAGTTCGAGTGGGAAAGACAAGAGGTCGTGTTGCACGGTGAGGATACAACATGCACCATGGGCGGAACCATTGTGCCTTTCATAGAGACCACTGATGACAAGGGTCCTTGGGTCTACCAGATTCTCGATACAGGGTCGGCCAACAAAATCTCTGAAGGAGAAATCATCCCGCACCCTAGGGTAGCTGCCGCAACAGTCATGATGGTATCGGAGATGCTGGGTAACGGATTTGTGCCGGGAAAAGGCCTGGGAGTTGAACTTCAAGGGATAGTCCAACCTGTTTCCCTTCCTAAGAATCTGGAAACCTTCGGGTTGGGGTTCAAACCAACCGCAGCAGACAGGAAGGAGGCGCGAAGAATGAAGAAGAGGGTCTGGTTTCTGCCTAAACCAGTGCCACGCCTCTCAAGGTCTTTTGTTAAAGCAAGTGCCAAGGGGTCAGCGATCCCAAAGATTCGAGGACCTTTGATCGGTATAAATGAAGACCTGAATCAGAGTTTTGAGAGACTATTCGCGGATGTCAGTATGGTGGAAGCTGGAGAGGGTTCCAGCAGAGCAGAGATACAATTCGTGGGGCCTGAGGCCAAGACCAACAATTGGACGGTTACTCCTCTTCCTGTCCGAGGGGAGTCTTGGTAGTAGGCTTTGATTAATGTTTTGTTTGTTTATTTGTTTGATCGGATTATTCAAGGGTGTAATCCAAATTTTACTCCCGTTTTGTAAAAGTGTGAACCCTTTTTATCCTGCAAATTTAATAAAGTTCTTTTCTTTTGTCCCATTTTAATTTCTTGTTTTGTTCTTTTTCTTTCTGAACAGTTCTCTTTTTACTGGTCCTAATGACATGGCATGCACAGCGGATCTTCGACCTAGTCTAATAAATCAATCTGAATCTGACTCAATGATACAAAAGGTCTTTTGTGATGATGAATCCGAATGTGACGAAGGGGAAGCCTTCGAAGAAATAAACCGAGAACTGTGCCAATTTGAAGAGAAACCCAAGCCTAACCTAAACGACACTGAGGCTGTGAACCTAGGAGACGCTGATATCATCCAAGAGACCAAAATTAGCATCCACATTGAGCCGAATGTCAAAGCAGAATTGATCAAAACTCTCAGGGAATTCAAAGATGTTTTTGCATGGTCATATGATGATATGCCTGGATTGAGCACCAATTTAGTGGTTCACAAATTGCCCACTGACCCGGCATACCCTCCGGTCAAGCAAAAACTAAGGAAATTTAAAACAGAAATGAGTGTAAAGATCAAAGAAGAAGTGATTAAGCAGTTACAATCGAAGGTCATTCGGGTCACTCGGTATCCCGAATGGTTGGCCAATGTGGTACCAGTCCCAAAGAAGGATGGAAAAATCAGGGTGTGCGTCGACTACCGCAACCTTAACAAAGCAAGTCCCAAGGACAATTTCCCGTTACCCAACATTCATATCCTGATCGATAATTGCGCTGGGCGCGAGATTGGATCCTTTGTGGATTGTTATGCGGGTTATCATCAGATCCTAATGGACGAAGAGGATGCTGAGAAGACAGCGTTTATTACGCCATGGGGAACCTACTGCTATCGGGTAATGCCGTTCGGTTTAAAGAACGCTGGGGCAACGTACATGCGAGCAATGACTGCTGTGTTTCATGACATGATACACAAAGAAATAGAGGTGTACGTCGATGATGTGATCATCAAATCTTGGCGTCAGGAGGACCATGTGGCAGACCTAAGGAGATTTTTCCAAAGACTCCGGAGGTATGATATCAAGCTTAACCCGGCCAAATGCGCATTCGGGGTTCCATCAGGAAAGTTGCTAGGATTCATCGTCAGTCGACGGGGGATTGAGTTAGACCCATCCAAAATTGAATCCATCCGAGACTTGCCACCGCCAAGGAACAAAACAGAGGTAATGAGTTTGCTGGGTAGACTCAATTACATCAGCAGGTTCATCGCTCAACTCACAGCAACTTGTGAACCCATATTTCGGCTACTGAGAAAGGATGCTGCAGAAGGTTGGACGACAGAGTGTCAAGAGGCTTTCGACCAAATCAAAGGGTATCTGTCTAATCCACCCGTATTGGTCCCGCCTAAGCCCGGGAAACCCCTAATCCTTTACCTGACGGTCTTGGAAAATTCATTTGGTTGTGTACTGGGGCAACATGATGACACAGGGAGGAAGGAGCAGGCCATCTACTATCTTAGCAAGAAATTCACAGTGCATGAGGTCAAGTACACTCAACTCGAGAAAACATGCTGCGCCCTGACTTGGGTAGCTCAGAAGTTGAAGCACTACCTGTCTTCATATACTACTTATCTCATATCCCGCTTGGACCCATTGAAGTATATCTTTCAGAAACCTATGCCCACGGGAAGGTTGGCAAAGTGGCAAATTCTGCTCACAGAGTTTGATATCATCTACGTAACGAGGACGGCCATGAAAGCCCAGGCACTGGCAGACCATTTGGCAGAGAATCCCGTTGACGAAAAATACGAGCCTTTAAGAACGTATTTTCCTGACGAAGAGGTGATGCATACAAATGAGTTGGAATTACCCGAGGAACCGGGTTGGAAGCTTTTCTTTGATGGAGCGGCAAACGCAAAAGGGGTTGGAATAGGGGCAGTACTCATTTCTGAAACAGGACGGCATTATCCTGTTACGGCCCAACTGCGTTTCTACTGCACTAACAATATGGCCGAATATGAGGCTTGCATTCTGGGTCTGCGCTTGGCTGCTGACATGGATGTCCAAGACGTCTTGGTCTTGGGAGACTCGGACCTCTTGGTACATCAAATTCAGGGTGAATGGGAAACACGAGATCTAAAGCTCATACCATACCGACAATGCTTGCATGATCTGAGCAAGCAATTTCGATCGGTGAAGTTCAAACACATCCCGAGAGTTCACAATGAGGTTGCAGATGCCTTGGCCACCTTGGCATCAATGCTGCACCACCCTGACAAAATGTATGTTGATCCTCTACACATCCAGGTCCGTGATCAGCACGCCTACTGCAATGCCATAGAAGAAGAAGCGGATGGCGAACCCTGGTTTCATGATATCAAAGAATACCTCAGGATGGGGATATATCCAGAACATGCCTCTGGAGACCAGAAAAGAGCCCTTCGGCGGTTGTCGAATGGTTTCTTCCTCAGTGGGGGGGTATTGTACAAAAGAACCCCGGATTTGGGATTGTTGAGATGCATAGATGCACGGCAGGCAACAACGGTTATGGCAGAAGTACATGCTGGAGTTTGTGGGCCGCACATGAGTGGATATGTATTGGCAAGGAAAATCCTTCGAACAGGGTGTTATTGGCTCACCATGGAACACGACTGTATCACTTTCGTGAGGAAATGCCATCAGTGCCAGATACATGGAGACTTAATTCATTCTCCGCCAACAGAGTTACATACGATGTCAGCACCTTGGCCGTTTGTGGCCTGGGGCATGGATGTCATTGGGCCCATCGAGCCAGCAGCGTCCAACGGTCACAGGTTCATTCTAGTGACCATTGATTACTTCACCAAATGGGTTGAGGCTAAAACCTTCAAGTCGGTAACCAAGAAGGCAGTGGTGGACTTTGTTCACTCCCATATCATCTGCAGATTTGGGATCCCAAAAGTGATCATCACGGATAACGGTGCGAATCTTAATAGCAGCTTGATGAGAGAGGTATGCCAACAATTTAAGATTACACACCGCAATTCCACCCCATATCGTCCTAAGGCAAATGGAGCAGTCGAAGCAGCCAATAAGAATATCAAGAAGATACTGCGAAAAATGGTGGAAGGGTCCAGACAGTGGCACGAGAAATTACCCTTTGCTTTATTGGGGTACCGCACTACCGTCCGGACCTCCATAGGCACAACTCCTTACTTGTTGGTATACGGAACTGAGGCCGTGATACCAGCGGAGGTCGAAATTCCGTCCCTCCGAATTGTCGCTGAAGCCGAAATTGATGATGATGAATGGATCAAAGCTCGCTTGGAACAGTTGAGCTTGATAGATGAGAAAAGATTGGCAGCAGTGTGCCATGGTCAGCTGTACCAGAAGAGAATGGCTAGAGCGTATAATAAAAAGGTGCGCCTCAGGAAGTTTGAAGTAGGGCAGCAGGTATTGAAGAAGATCCTCCCACATCAGGTCGAGGCGAAAGGCAAGTTCGCCCCAAATTGGCAAGGGCCTTATATCGTGACCAGAGTATTGTCCAACGGTGCTTTGTGCTTGACAGATGTCGAAGGTAGATGTGTCGACATGGCTATCAATTCAGATGCAGTCAAGAGATATTATGCGTAATTTCTTTAAATACGGCAATTATTCGGTTTGTTTGTTTGTATCTGGCATTTATTGGATAATGAGATGACGGAGGCAATTCTTTCTTCTACCCAAACACTTTTAACCCTCGCTTTCCCCTTTGAGCATTAAGCAAATTCTTTCAATACCCCTTTTTTGGAATCACTAATGGGAAAGATACGGAAAAAAAAAAGAAGAAAAAAAAAAGGAAAAGAAAAGAAAAAGAAAAAGAAAAGGAAAAGAAAATGAAAAGAAAGAAAAGAAAAATCAAGGAATATAAAACCGTGGGAACTACGTTTGACCTGATTCCTCCAGGAGGATACGTAGGCGCCTCACGGCTCGGTCATAGTATGCATCATAATAAATATAGGATGCATAATGTACATAGTGTGCATAATAGACACAGCGTGCGTAACGCACGTAGCACAACATAAGAGTAAAAAATAAATAAATTCCCCAAGCAAGAAAACTGGGGCAGAAGTTATGTTTTAAGTTCCAACAAAGGTTTGATTCCAAAAGTTGTAGCACATCACCCTCCAAGTTGTTTTCATTTTTTAGCCTTCCTTCAATCCCACACCAAAACCAACATCGACATCCAAAAGACCTCCCGATCAATGTTCGAGAGATGCCAAATCTGGCAAATAAGGCCGAGAATAATACACCGATCCCCAGCAAAGAAAAGGATCGTAAGACTGGGAATGAGTTGATAGTCAAAAGAATCTCCAGAAGAGAGGGTCATATCTACAACACCCCGATTCCTCGAAAAGAAATAAAATGAGAGAGTCTCATCGGTGAAAACCTTCGCAGGCACCGAGAGGCGATGTAAGATGAGGGATATGAAATGAGAGAGTCTTATTGGTGAAAACCTTCACAGGCACCATAAGGCGCCGGGAGATGAGAGAAAAGAGAGAGTCTCATTAGTGAAAACCCCTCGAAGGGCACTATGAGGCGACGAAACAGATCAGCAAAGCTACCACATTCGCAACAAGATGAACATCCATTTATCATCCCCAGCAAGTCAGACCGTCGGACAAATCGATTGATACAAATAGACTGGGTCGGGAATCTATGGTGCACGTCATGATCACGGGGACCAGTTGTGTCCTCCAGATAAGTTCTTTTGATTGTCTCCTCCCACAAAATATTGGTTCAGAAAGATTTTCTCTTTTCCATATCTTTATTTCTTTTCCTAAAATGTGTCTTTAAAGGATTTGTCGAAGCTTACTACCAGAAACCGAAGGGGAATTCACCCAATGCAGGGTAATACAAACAGTCTTAAAGGCCGGCCCCAGGCGATGCAGGGATTGTGCTCGGAAATGTTGGAAGAAGTAAGCTCCAAAGGGAGTGGTTTCGGGAGTTAGAAGCAGACTCCCACATCATGTGTTTTAAAAGAAAGCAGAAAAGGGGATAAATTGAAAACCATATCCCCAGCAGGCTAGAGACCCCCAACAGGCAACTTTGCCTGCCAACCAATTATGGGGACAAAGAGCAAGAAAAGGGGAAGAGAGAAAAATTGCTCGCCAGAAAGGCACCCTCTACCACCACGATTAAAACTGACTAAATCCTTTTGTCTTTTGCAGGAGAGCAAAGAATTGATGACGGCAACAAGATGCAATGCCATGGAAGTTACCAAAAACCGGGGCAGAAAATTTTCTGCCGATTGTCGAAAATTTTCTCGGAAGAACGGGGAAACAATTTCAATACTTTTAAGTTCTAGGTCGCCCACCAGTATAATGCGGGAATACATTTAAGTTCTAGGTCGCCCACCAGTATAATGCGGGAATACTTTTAAGTTCTAGGTCGCCCACCAGTATAATGCGGGAATACATTTAAGTTCTAGGTCGCCCACCAGTATAATGCGGGAATACTTTTAAGTTCTAGGTCGCCCACCAGTAAAATGCGGGAATACTTTTAAGTTCTAGGTCGCCCACCAGTAAAATGCGGGAATACTTTTAAGTTCTAGGTCGCCCACCAGTATAATGCGGGAATACATTTAAGTTCTAGGTCGCCCACCAGTATAATGCGGGAATACATTTAAGTTCTAGGTCGCCCACCAGTATAATGCGGGAATACATTTAAGTTCTAGGTCGCCCACCAGTATAATGCGGGAATACATTTAAGTTCTAGGTCGCCCACCAGTATAATGCGGGAATACTTTTAAGTTCTAGGTCGCCCACCAGTATAATGCGGGAATACATTTAAGTTCTAGGTCGCCCACCAGTATAATGCGGGAATACATTTAAGTTCTAGGTCGCCCACCAGTATAATGCGGGAATACTTTTAAGTTCTAGGTCGCCCACCAGTATAATGCGGGAATACATTTAAGTTCTAGGTCGCCCACCAGTATAATGCGGGAATACTTTTAAGTTCTAGGTCGCCCACCAGTATAATGCGGGAATACATTTAAGTTCTAGGTCGCCCACCAGTATAATGCGGGAATACATTTAAGTTCTAGGTCGCCCACCAGTATAATGCGGGAATACATTTAAGTTCTAGGTCGCCCACCAGTATAATGCGGGAATACATTTAAGTTCTAGGTCGCCCACCAGTGTAATGCGGGAATACTTTTAAGTTCTAGGTCGCCCACCAGTATAATGCGGGAATACATTTAAGTTCTAGGTCGCCCACCAGTATAATGCGGGAATACATTTAAGTTCTAGGTCGCCCACCAGTATAATGCGGGAATACTTTTAAGTTCTAGGTCGCCCACCAGTATAATGCGGGAATACATTTAAGTTCTAGGTCGCCCACCAGTATAATGCGGGAATACTTTTAAGTTCTAGGTCGCCCACCAGTATAATGCGGGAATACATTTAAGTTCTAGGTCGCCCACCAGTATAATGCGGGAATACATTTAAGTTCTAGGTCGCCCACCAGTATAATGCGGGAATACTTTTAAGTTCTAGGTCGCCCACCAGTATAATGCGGGAATACATTTAAGTTCTAGGTCGCCCACCAGTATAATGCGGGAATACATTTAAGTTCTAGGTCGCCCACCAGTATAATGCGGGAATACTTTTAAGTTCTAGGTCGCCCACCAGTATAATGCGGGAATACATTTAAGTTCTAGGTCGCCCACCAGTATAATGCGGGAATACTTTTAAGTTCTAGGTCGCCCACCAGTATAATGCGGGAATACATTTAAGTTCTAGGTCGCCCACCAGTATAATGCGGGAATACATTTAAGTTCTAGGTCGCCCACCAGTATAATGCGGGAATACTTTTAAGTTCTAGGTCGCCCACCAGTATAATGCGGGAATACTCTTTAGCTCTAGATTTTGGAATCAGTCACCCCACCTGGAGACGGAAGGGTACAACAGAGATCCCCAAACGGGAAACAATAAAATCCCCAGCACCAAGAAGCAGACAACTGCAAAAGCAAGCGCACATTCAAAGGGAAGAAGGAACGCGTCTCAAAAGAAGTAGTTTGGGAACGTTGTAGCATGCCCAGTATAACAATTCTGATGAAAAGCCATACCACTGAAGAAACCATTGGAAGATCTAAAGAAGAAAGCCGTGTCCCCAGCAAATCAAG